>NC_133940.1:16499044-16802074 GCF_031877795.1 Strix aluco | reverse complement strand
TGGACTCTTCCAAGCTCTGCGAGTATGTGAATGATTTCAACAGCACCAAAGGGGATGACCTGCCAGACCGAGCTGCTGGTCCAGGAGTTTACACTGCCATGTGGCAGCTGGCTTTGGCCCTCATAATGAAAGTCTTCATCACGATCTTCACCTTTGGCATGAAGGTGAGAATTGCCTGTAAAGGAGCTCACGTTCTTCTCATTCTTTGCAGGACCCCCACATCTTAGAGCTTTCTTTGCTCAATAAATAGACATATTCCCTCCCCAAGCTCTGTTAAGGGGGCAAGGCAATAGACTGGTATTATTTGTTCTGTTACTTGTAACTGAGGGCAGTAGAAACCTTTTAGCCTGAGTGTGGGCGCCAGACGCAGTCACTGAAGCTGGTGTCTCGAGGCTTCATATCCTGTTTTCCAGACACAAAATGCTTCTGAATTGTCCTGCCTTAAGCCTTTTTCATATATATGCAATGGCTAATTGCAAAGCAATCAATATCTTAATTTGTAAATGCTTATGATAGCTGTTCCGTGGTCAGACGGTTCTGAACTTGTTCGATGGCAGCCTCCTGAACTGTGAACCTGAGCCTAGGACTGACCTTTCCTGCAGTGGGGTTCAGTAGGTGGAGCTGAGCATCTCCCCCTGCTCCCAAGTCCTCAAGTGGTCCATCCAGAAAGGTGACCCCACCACAGAGGTTTTGGACATCATTGTTCCTGTGAGGCAGTCGCTGACATTCAAAGGCAATCAAGTCTGAGAAAGATACACAATGTGTGAGAAAGCTGTATGACAAATGTGTAAAGGAGCGGGGGAAGATTCTCTTGACTTCAAAGAACAGGAGCTTTTGGAGTGCTGGAACATCTGAAGTGCAGAGGTGAAACGCTTGTTCCGTTCCATGCTAACCTCTTGTGTGGCTGTTTCTCCTGCTCAGAAGAGAGTTAACTCAAACTCTGTTGGAGAGTGCTTAGAGAATGAGGGTGCAGGAAGGGCAGAAGTGATAGAGCAAGGCATCCTTACCAATTTTAACTTCAGCATAACCTCTAACTCAGTCCTGTTTTGAACTTCCATCACTAGTCTTTTAAATGTCTGAGAAATGGTGCGTTTACCAATGTGTGTTTCCACAGGTCCCTTCAGGTCTTTTCATCCCCAGCATGGCGGTGGGTGCTATAGCAGGCAGATTGCTCGGAGTGGCTGTGGAGCAGCTGGCCTATTACCACCACGACTGGGCCATCTTCAGCGGCTGGTGCAGTCAAGGAGCTGACTGCATCACTCCTGGCCTCTATGCAATGGTTGGGGCTGCAGCATGTCTAGGTAAGCAAGATGTGTTTTGAAGTCCATGCTGTGGCTTGGGTCCTGGTTGGCCATGTAAAGAAGTGTGGTAGTGAAATGCTGCTGCTGTTCTTGCAGTCCATAGAAGTTGGCTTCATCTCGAGACAGGAAACTCTGTAGTAGAATGTGCAATGTGTTCCTCATCCTGTTTGCTTTCGTTTGCCAGCATCAACCTACCATTGGACATGACAGGTTTCAGTGGGGAGTCTCCTGAATGGACAGCTAGAACAAATGAGACTGGCCAGGGACTTCAGATTTTCCTGTGGGGTTTTAAATCATTTTACTTCCTGTTCTGGCCTTAAATCTTATGATGCAACTCTTCTTTCAAGTGCTCTGTTTTTTGGTAACGCTTCTTCCGCTTGGCTGAATTTGAGAAATTAAATGCACGTGACTGAATTTCACTTTCACTGTAATTCCCGATCCTCTCCTACACAGAATAGTGTGTTTAACTCTTAAGGGACTACTTTACTGTATCAGGAGAAACTCTCATTTCAGGAACAGCAAAAGCATGCTACCAAAACCCATCTTTGGCCTTTATAGAGGGGATACACCTTGTTTGCATGTAATTGATCAAAAATAAAAAATATGGTTCCATTTCATTAACTGTTCTGTTTTCCACTGGACAGTACTAAAGTCTGCGTGCCCCTTTGAGATGGTTATTCGAGAAAAACTCCTCTGAAATATTTGGCAGTAGCTTTGGGACTTGAATCTCAAAAGCGTAATTAAAATATGCCAAGATAAAATGATGTCATAAAAAAATGATGTCAATATTTAAGATGACTCATCTATCTTCTCTTGAAATGCCTCAACTGTCCTAGTGTTGAAAAACTACAAAAGTGTAATGAACAATAGTCAAAATGTCTGGCTGAAAGCCGGCAAACTTGAAAGGTAAGTTGTCTGAAGCCCTTGCTGACAGGGGGGATCTCAGGATGACACTTGCCTTTTGCATACAGCCTATCAGAGTTCACGTTTCATGAATTTGCCCTTCTATGGCATGGCCAGACTCTTGCAGCTAGCTAAGCAACACGAGAGAAAGTTAGCTGTCTTTTTAAGGTTGCTTTTGAGTTCAGGGAAAGACCCGTCAAAAACACGTAGCAAACCCTTGTGAGCCAGCCCACGGCACCACACTCTGGAAGGACGGATGGTTTCAGTACTGTGTTCTGCTCGTGTTTGGCTTCCGCTGAGATGCTGAATGTGATGTAGGAGTCCAACAGTGCCGCCGCTTGCTGATACAAGACCTTCTCTAGCTGCGTTGGCAGAGGACAGCTGTAGCAAGCCTCAGAACAGTTCTCCTGCCTGGAAACCCCCCAAACTGCATGTTCATGTCATCTGTCTTCCTGTGTTCTCTCTGCAGGTGGGGTGACCCGAATGACTGTGTCATTAGTGGTCATTATGTTTGAGCTCACTGGTGGACTGGAATACATCGTTCCTCTGATGGCAGCAGCCATGACCAGCAAGTGGGTGGCTGATGCCATAGGGCGGGAAGGCATTTATGATGCCCATATTCGCCTCAATGGATACCCTTTCTTGGAAGCCAAGGAAGAGTTCTCACACAAGACACTTGCGATGGACGTAATGAGGCCACGGAGGAACGATCCTCCTCTGACTGTCATCACTCAGGACAGCATGACTGTGGAAGATGTTGAGACCATCATCAATGAAACCACATACAGTGGCTATCCAGTGGTGGTGTCACGGGAGTCCCAAAGGCTTGTTGGATTTGTCCTCAGGAGAGACCTCATCATTTCGATTGGTAAGAGGCAAGATACTGCATAGATGAAGGATGCTGTCAGAGGCCTTAAATGGCATCAGCTCTTGATGCCATTTACTTGACAAGTTTAAACACCTAGCAGTCATGGCGCTGTGCTTACTGGCTCCTGCATCTCCATCCCTGAACAGCGTGGGGTCTGCATGCGTTGAGTGCGAAGGACAGGATGGCTTGTGCCATGCAATTAGTGTGGCTCTGCTGAATTCATAAACCTTAGGGCACAGTTGTGGAGCATGTGACTTCTTGCCAGCAAGAACTAAGCCTTCCTGACTTTGTGAATGACTGGACATGGAAGGCTTTCTTAACTGTTAATGTCTCAAACCTTATTTTATTTCATTAAGGAAAAAAGTCTGGTTGGTCCATGCACTGAATATTGGGTCACTTCTGAGGTGCTGCAGTCAAACCTATAAATATCGATACTGATGTTACAGTCTCCATCTCTCTTCACCACTGAAAGCCAACCTGGTCTTTCACTTGTTTCACTGGTGCTCCCGCGATGGTGGTTGTGAGGCAGGTGGTGTGTGGTGCTGGCAAGACTTGGTAAGCACTGTCCTGACATCACTCAGATGCAGTTTCCATCTGTGATGTGAGTTGAGCTCCTTTGGAAACGACTTTGCCATATTACAATTCAGGATACATTTAGGTTCCTCTTGCTCTCAAGTTTCTTAGAAACCTGCAAGTGCTGTTTCCCAGCATGAGACCCAAGTGGAAATTCTGGTCATGTTGTCTCTTGCTGGCTTGGGTGAGACAGTATGTCTTTTCTTGGTGAAGCAGGAGGAATCTGTGTGTTAGGGTTAAGGGGTACACAGGCATGTAAGTCCTCAAAAATTGCACCTGTGCTGGAGCAAAGACTGGGCATAGGGATACCAAGCCCCATACTTGTGGAAGTTGAGTCCATGTGGTTTGCAGCTGCAACTCAGGCTCCAGGCATCTGTGCTGAGCTTGGGTGAGCTGACTTGCACCCAGCAAGTTTGTGCAAGCCTCATGGTGAGCTGGATGGGAGATCTGATCCAGCTGAAAACATACCTCCCTACTCGGTTAGCTCCTGCAGATCAGTCCCCTCTTCTGGCTCCCGGCGGGGGGCACACGGATGCTGGTGCAGGGGAGCAGGTGAGAGCGTGCTGGCTGGGAGAGGGTGGCAGTTACCTTGGACAAAAGCAGAAAGCGATCGTGGGAACAGCGTGATCATGGAGGATTGAAGACACGTGAGCTCTGCAGTGCATTCTCCAGTGCATGGCTGAGTGCACTGTCTTAGCTCAAGCTTGATGACTTTCCATAGGGGTGGTGTGAAGGCTTGGCCCTGAGCTAGCTTTGTCCCATGGCAGAGCTAGAGTAGTGTTTATCATTAAATTGTCTGCAGCTATGAATCAACACCGTGTGTTCCCTCTCTTTTAAGGTAAGTTTTCAGTGTCAGTTTTATGATGTGCAATACAGTTTTTGGAGCACGTGAATATTGCTCTAGTTCTCAAAAGCCAAACGCTTATGACAGTATAGAATGAAATACAAAAAAAAAAAAAAATGCACTATCATGTTATGCGTGCTGCCTTCCTTCTGCAAGGCTGCTTTGTGGTATGACCATGAATTCTTGCATCTGTGTTACTCTGAATCCCCAGGGACTTGTGAAGAGAATCTTTCCCCCCAGATGTGCACAGTAATGCACTGTTGTGTGCCACGGGATGGGATTTAGCTTTTGTCAGCCAGCTCTGAATATCCAGTCTGGTGTTTGGGCTGCCAGGCTAGCAATGAGTCTTGGAATGTAAATATCAAATCAAAGCTGCAATGTGGCAGATATCCAACTTGCAGGTGTAGCAGGAGTGTAATGCACTAGTGTAAATATCTGAGTGATGGAAAGTACTTCACTTGTTTTCTATTCTTGACCCTAGTCACGGGCATGGAGTCTGCACCAGTAGGTTAAGTGCTTAAAAATACTACTTTAGCTACTCTGCACGGGACCCAAACTGGTGACTGATAAAAGTACGAAGCATTTTATCTGCCTTCTCTTAAAACTGGAGAGTTAAAGATGTTCAGAACTTGCATTTACATGGTCAGAGCAAAATCCTGAGATGCGTGGTGGACATTAGGCAAAGTGTGTGCTGATCTCACCCCTGGGGTGACACTTTGGAGACCTTAGAGGTTATGCTGTAGGTATTAGGAGATGGGATGGAAGCTTGTTGCACCCTCCTTGGGTTGTCTTGAGAACCAGTGCAGGTGAAGGGAAGGAATGGACTTTTAAGGCCATCCCAGTGTGGGCAGAGAGAGAAAGGGGTATGCTTTTTTGTTTGGAAAAGGAAAGGAGGGCTGATATTTAATCAAATTTTTCTTCTTCCAGAAAATGCCCGTAAGAAGCAGGATGGGATTGTGAGCACTTCAGTTATTTATTTCACTGACCACTCTCCTCCGCTGCCTCCAAGCTCCCCCTCTATGCTGAAACTCAGGAGCATCCTGGACCTCAGTCCGTTCACAGTGACAGACCAAACACCCATGGAAATCGTCGTGGATATATTCCGCAAGCTAGGATTGCGCCAGTGCCTGGTTACTCACAACGGGTAAGAATGCTGTGGGCTGAGCCCTGGGGTCCCAAGATTGCCTGTAGACCTGAGTCTAAACCTCCTCTCCTTCTAGTGAGCAAAGGCCTCTGATGTATAGAGCACTGAGCACCAGCTGAGCCGTGGTTATCTGGAAAAAAGCAATTGTGAAACCCTTGAGCCTCTTTCAGTTGAAGCAGTAACATAAAGCCTGTAAGGCGAAGACACAGCTCCATAGGGTGATGGGTCTCTCAAACTGATGGAAAGGGCTCACGGCCTCCTCTCAAATTTGGCCACACGTATCGTGTAACTACTTGAATTTGCTTTGGTGTCGGTCAGAAACAGTGTGTTTGGTGAGGTGGGAAGGAATGAGGGCAAAGAGAAACTGAGTGATCTGTTCTCTGAAGTAAGTGTGGCATCAGCAGTAGTTCTAACCCTGTTCCCTGCTGTGGTGTGTTTGGACCAGCTGATCTATTCAGCTCCTGGCAGACAGCCACCTTGCTCAGCATTACTCCCCAGCAGACCTTCTGCCCAATTCCCTACTTCCTGGCATACCTTTCAGCACCTTTTTGAAAGCATAGCTGCTGAAAGTACTAGGACTTAAAATGCAGCACTCAGGGTGATCTTTTCAGAGGAGGTGTCAGTAATTATTAGTATTTGTCTCTTGTTATAACCTCCTTACCTTTTTTTAGTGTAAAGTACTGATAGAGTTTCTGTTGGGGCTTGTGAGCACCAGACTTTGTGTGGAGTGTCAGTGTTGTGATCCAAAAAGCACTTCAGCTACTGCAAGGCACTAAAATTGCCCTACATGAAGCTATGTGAGAGCAAGGACACCCTCTGTGGGTGTTGATGCACTAAAAATGTGTTTTCATTTTCCAGGAAGCTACTCGGGATCATTACCAAAAAGGATGTATTAAAGCACATTGCACAGCTGGCTAACCAGGACCCAGATTCTATACTCTTCAATTAAAGGCAGTCTAGTAGGTATTGTGTGTTGAACACAAAATAAACTTTTTAGAAGATCCTGGATATACTTTCCTATTTTTATTGAGACCATGGAACTGTTTTCAGCGTTTCCTTCTGTGGAGCTGGAGAAGATAATTTTTTTTTTTCTACCAGATAACCAATTGCACTACGTAATCTGTGGAACATAATCTTCTTTTTAGAAGGAAAAAAAAAAAAAAGAAGACTTTATTTACGTTGCTTTTGTGAAGTTGCATTGGAAAGATTCCATGAAGGAGTAAAAGCAAAATGCTATAGAATTATATCTCCTCTTCTTATTTTATTTGAAAACTTGTTACTAACATGGGGAGGAAAAGACAAGGTCTGTACCTTCAGAAATTTTGAAGGAGAAGAATGATTTTGCACACAGCATTCAGGTGGTGGCAGAAAGATATGGTTGTAACTCAGGGGTGATGTATTCTCAATTAGCCACTTGGTAAAAATAAGAACCTTGTAAAGTCAAAGTAGGGAAGGTAAAAAAATAAATAAATTGGCTAGCTGAGGATGTTTTGCCAAAAGAAGGAAACCAAAACCCCCAGAAGACCAGATCTTCTTAAAATTAGGCCCAGTTTCTGGTTGGGAAGAAGCTTATTTTGATTACTCTTCTGTGAATGTATTTAATTGCTCTGACGCTGCCTTGCTAGGAGAACCTCGAGGAGGACGCAGAAGGAGTTAACAGTTTTATTCTCATTGTGATCCCTTTTTTAGATATATGCCTAAGGATTTCTTCTCCTTGATTTTCCTTGAGCATGTAATTAAAATTGCGAAGGCAATTATAACCTAAGTTATTGCCCCACCTTTACTGCACTTCCCAGTAAACTCTGATCATGTTAGGTATTGCACAACTGACCTCTTCCATAATCAGCAGTGTCTTAGGTGGCTGAGGATGTCCCACTGGAGAGCCCTGCGCCCGGGACGTTTACATGGATGCGTGTGCTGTTCCCTGCTCCTCTCCTCAGCCCCGCACCCAACTCAGGCCCGGATCCTGGCTCTAGGATTGGCAACACTGCCACTTCATGTATGTGCACCGCTTGGTGTCTCTCCTCTTCCCAACAACTATGCAATAAAGCCCTTCCTGACCATGGTCAGCCAAGTCACTCGTTCCACATCTGTGCTCCTCAAGTCCCTGTCCCAGATCTTATCAAATTATTTTCCTGTTAATAAAACTGTGACCGATTACTGGAATTTTGAAGGTATATGAATGTTTTCGGAGGTCGATGTTGTTCATCGTGACACATGCTGTTTTATGGTCTGTGGCTGAGGCTCACCAGTGACAGCAGAGCTTCCTCTCACCTCTGGCTCACCACTGAGGCTGCAGAAGGGAGCCAAGCTGTTGAGTAATGGCCAAGAATTGTGGAGTGAGGGCTCTGACTCTGCTTCCTGACAGACAAACCTCTGGCTGTTGAGCAGGTGTTGCACTTTGCACAGCCTCAGCTGTGGAAATGACTCCCCTTGTCCCTGCCAGAGGCACCTGCAGACCCAGGTTGGGGCTTGGTGGCAGGTGGTGATGGGTTGTCCACGTGAGGCTGCTGCTGCCTGCCTGTGATGAACCTGTTCCGTGGGGGAGTAGGGAGTCCTGGCTAGAGTTGGCTGGAAGTTTGGTCAATCTTAAACTCTCTCAAATATAAACAAATTCTTCATCTCTACTTGGAGGAGAAGCCAGCTCATTTATTTTCCAAAGCCATCCAACAGCGAGTACCTGCTGCCACTGCTTTAACCTGGCAGCGAGGTGGTGTTGACTTGAATCCTTGTATAGCTTAAAGCTGAATCAGACTGACATGTTACCAATGGATCAGATACCCTCTGCTTAAAAAATAAATGCCTTGACTGTGGTGGTTTTGTACAGCAGGAGATGGTTGCTGAGCTGAAACAGACTACAGCATGCCCGTAAGTTGCTCACACCTTGAAATACTTTGCATTCTGCCGTGGCTGGCAGCAGAAGCTTTGCCTTTAAATGCTTTTTTGCCCTCTTTGGAGAGGGTTGTCCCCTCTCATCGAATGAATACTCTGTGAGTGCAGGTCTGAGTCCAGGGAAGAAGATGCCTTCTTCCACTTCCCTGCGTGAGCGGGCTGGAGCATTGCAGCTGGCTGGTTGGTTATCCTGGATGCTCTTGGGGAAGCGGCAGGGCAGGGATCATGCCGTTGGAGGGGGACTGCAGCCACTCTGGGCACGGGAGCTCTGGGAACAGGGTAGCTCAGGGCAGGAAACACCTCACGAGGATTTCGAGTCCTCGCGGTGCCAAACCAAATATGGTGACAATGGTCAAGTAAGAGAAATGTTGCAAAGGTACAAGACCTTTCTTTGTCTCTTCCTGGAGCAGATCTCTTCACTTTTGTTTCTTTTTAATGTGGAAACTGGTAATTTTCCCACGAGCGGGGATGAACGCTTTAACGGCTGGAGGTCTGGTACATGTGGGCAAGGTAGAATAGGAACTGGGAGTGTGACTGTGTAGGTGCTTTGTATGTGAAAATCTGCTGACCCCGTTAACCATCATAAATGGAGTCTGTCTAAGGAAAATACTCATTTCAGCTCCAGCCCTGTTCCTAAGCTGTAGTTCTCTGTGTAAGGAAACTTGCAGCAAAATTACCTGATGGTCATTATTGCATTAGCTACAGCAGTGATGTGCTGTGTCCAGAACGTGGGGCTCGTGGGGGTTATGCAAGTATAGATGTATAGCTCTGTACTGAGATTGGTGTCTTCCCTGCCCTGGGGAGGTGTTGGTTGTAGCAGCTCCTGGCTGTTTGCTGCCTGCTTTTACTGAACTTCTTTAATTCCTACAAAAATAAGTTAAATTCTTTCATCAAATGTTATGTGCAGGGGAGAGACCATACTCAAATTTTTAACTTCAGTATTTTCTCCATTGCTCCTAATCAACAGTGCTGCTTGGGGTTTCTCTTCCCCGGGGTAATTTGAGCTGCTGTGAAGGGTTTTGCCCCATCCAGTTCTTGCTTTTCTATTGCTTTACCTTCGGAGCGACTCCAGGAGGAGCCCTGGAGTTTCTCTTCAGCAAACAGCTGGTTATACAAGTCATAGCTGGAGCCAGTCCATACACTTGATAAAATAACTCTGAGCCTGTGATCTCCTTAGCTAAGCAAGAAACATTGCTTGCAGCACTGGGTTGAACCACCAGAGATAAGGCTGGGGTTGACGCTCTTGTAAATACCTTTTTCATCTTGCTAAAACCTCCTCACTCCAGGGGTGACACTCTGTGTGGGGAGGTGGCTGTAGGGCACCCTCCTCGTCTTTACCCTCACCCAGAAGAGGAAGGGACCTGGCAGGGGGCTGTTGCAATATTGTATTTATGAAGTACCTTATTGGGGGCCCTTCTGGGGAGAGGTTTGCTCTAGCTCTTGGCCTTCTTAAGGGCAGACTGTGAGTTGGGGTAGCTGACTTTGCACTTCCCCCAGACTAGTGCTGGGGTTTGAACTGGATGCAAAATGCACGGGGTACTTCCTTATGGAGGTATGGGGCCAGTGGGCTCTCACCTCTGCTGTGCTGCTCGCCTCATCTCCTCTGCCTGTCCATGGAGAAGCTCCCATCCTCTGAACTTTGCCTTAAATGCAGGGGATAAGGGAGCCTGATGCCATCCCTTTCCACCCTGATGGACTCCCAGCTGGACTAAGGCAGATACGGGGGTGTCTGAGAGGGATGGGCTCCTGCAGGGGTCAGGACTTTGTCTGGATGCCCAGGGGAGACGAGCGAGGGGCGGAGCTCCTCATGACTGCAGGCAGTAGGTAAGTGGAATTATTTTTCCTGGTATCTCCAGCTTGTTTCTCTTGGGGAAATAAAGGGGAAAACTGCGTGTCTTTCGTGCACGAGATCTGTGAGTCTGGATGGAGCTGGCTCAGCTCTTTTCTTGTTACAGCTCACTTGTCCCAAGGGCAGAGCTGGGGAGTTGTCGGTGTTGGCAGGGGGGCCTGGGACTGTGCCAGGGAGCGGCGGTGGTGTGTCTGCGAGTCAAAAGAGGAACGGCCGAGCTGCTGGCATCAGCTTCACCGCTTCAGCAGCCCTGAGGTCTGTTGCTTAGAGTTAAAGGCCTGAGCACTAAAAGGCAATTCACTCCAGAAGGGGAGAGAAATTGCCTTCAAAGCAGCATCTTTCTGTGACCTCTGTGGATCCTCAGCAGCAGTCCCCGGGGGGCCGCAACTATTTGGTGAAGGTGGCTCTGGGAGAGCAGGCACAGAGGGACTGGATGGAAATGGCCTCCTGCCTGCAGCAGCTCAGGGTTCCCTCTGCTCACTCATGTTGCAGGAGCATTAACATTTTCCCCTCAATTTAACAAGCATCCTGCCTCCTACAGCTATTTGAATCATTGCTGAAGGAAAGCGATTCACTGTTTTGTTTTCCACTTTTTCAGGCTTAATTAATACTTGGGGGAGGGTGGTGGCTGAGCGAGATGTCCCAAGGTGCCCTCAGGGCAGATGCACATCAGGGCAGATGCAGTGGGTGCCTGCGTGGCATCTGTGTGCTTGTGATAGCTGGGTCACAACCCCGGGCTCGCTTGCTTTGTATGCTTTATTTACAATGTCCCAAGAAATGATTTCCTGGGGTGTTGACGTGTTTTTCAGTGTGGATTTCCTCCCTCCCGCTGTGAGCTTGTTCTGGGCTTGGGGCTTGAAAATAAAACAAGATCTTATTTGGAAGAGAACAAAAGACTTGGATGTAGCAATGAACTGGTTAATAATAACAGAAGGGGGGGGGGGGGGAAAAAGACATTTCAGCCCCAGAATTTATTTTGAGACAAAGGGCAGCACAGTCAGCGCTGTAAACGCCCTTGGCTGGCTGGCGCTTTTGTCTGCACTGAATTGAAAGCAGAGCTTCGCGGCGGCAAAGATAAGACAGTCCTTTGGCAGCGACTACAAGGAAGCAGTATGTGTCCAGATCAAATCAACACCATGAAGCCATGAGAAATAAGGTCAACCTGAAAACGTTATTAGAGCTGCAGTCGTTCCCCCCACCCCCACAGTCTTTTTTTAAAGCAGGAGAAAAGGGCAGGGGAGGTTTCTGGGCTGTCACCTGGCAGGGATGAGGCACCCCAGCAGGCTGGGGAGCAGCTTTCAGTTTCGGGTGATTTTTTTTCCTGTGTGGTTCTGAGCTTGATGGATGTCATGCTGGCAGAGGCCAGGAAAGGCCTGTGGGTTGATACGCGCTGCCTTTGGCACAGGAAAGGCAAACTGCTTTTTTTTCGCTGCAGGAGTAGTTTTATAACTGGCCTGCTGGCACCGAGGTTTAACAGTGATCCTCTTCCCCGAAACCCCAGGATCATCCAGGCAGGCAGGCAGCCTGGCACCCGCCTTCCCTGGCCTTGCCTCAGCTCTGCCCTCGCAGCTGCAGAAAGAAATCACAGCTGGGCAAAGGGACCCTGCCATGGGCAGCCAGATGAGTAATGCAACAGGCAGTATTATTTTAGACACTACTGTGTGTATTTATACGCGCACACACACACAGAGGCTTTTTGGTGTAAAATCCATGATGGCAAGTGGCTCAAGGTCTGCCTGGTGGTGTCTGTGCCACCAGAAATCCACCCTGAGGTGGTTGACTCTGCTGCTGCAGGCTCCTACAGCATGATTCTACCTATGGGACTTGGAGCTTTTACAAAGACCGATGTCCATAGGCATCTTGTACAAGTGGGGAAATTGAGGCACAGAGACTTCATGGGTGACCATTTCAATCTGCTTTCTCCATCCCTGGCAGCTGTAGAAAACAAATGTGGTGAGGGCTAGCATGTTACGGTTGTGACTTCAGCCCCCTTTGGCTAAAGACTCCCCCATCCTCTTCACCCCTCTGGCCTGTTCTGCAAGTATTCCTGAAAAAAAATCGTTACATAATGTTGTGTCAATGAGCCTTTGAGAAGGGCATGAGCCAGGTTTTTCTAGTCACTCCCTAAAAAGAAAATGCTCAATTTCTGAGGATGTTGCCCTTGTGGCCGTAGGGCTGATCTTGTCCAGTCTTCAGGCTTTCCGTTGACATCAACTTAAAAAAGCCAGGACCTGCTTTTGTACAGCCTTGCCAGGTGCTGGAAGCATCAGTGTGACTGTGGAAATGCAACCAGAGAGAGTCTCTGAGGGGTTTGGGATATGGGATGTGCCTGAGCAGGAGGTTCTCCTGTGCCGATCTGCATGGCCACAATACGATTTTGGCTCCAACGGCGCTTGCTGCTTGTTGTTAAATTTCAGACTAGTTTGGGAAGCTGAAAACTGTCTTCCAGTTTGGTGCATGTCGAATGTGCATCCAATTCCCAGGATTGTTTTGATTTTCTCAGCCTTATTTTTTTTGCATCAAGCCGCCTCTAAGCTCATGACGAGGCAGGGAGGGGTGATGTTGCTCTGAAAGGGGAGATGTCACAGCGGGGAGAGATGAAGGGTCAGGACCTGGTGACTCTCCTGGGGCAGCCTGTGCCTCTCAAACCTCCCTGCATCTGCGATGTGCAGCCCAGGGCCTGGGGAGCCCCTCACCAGGTGTGGGAATGCTGGCTTTGTTCCCTACGAGAGCTCTGCCTGGCACCAGCGAGCGTTTGCCTTCCCTTTCTGTTCGTGCCCGTGAGGCTCTGCAGGAGCCTGCTCCTCTCCACAAGGTGCCCACGGGCCAGATTCACCCTGTGGCTCCGGAGGTGGCTGGGCTGGAGGATGCCTGCCAGCCCCTCTCCTTGCTGCTGGCCACTGGGAAGAGCCCAGAGTGGGAAACCTGGAAAAGCTGCAGAGCTGGGACCTTGAGAGCAGCCTCCCAGGCCAGGTCCAGCCTACACCCCACCCTACAAACTCCTCCCCACCCCCTCCCTGCCAGTCTATCCCGTCTCTCATTGCCCAGTGCCGCTCGGCTCTCACCAGACATGACGAGGCTGCTGTTTGGTCTGATACTCGTGGAGTTCATCTTCTCCAAAAAACATCCGCCCACAAGTCTTCTCCCTTCCAGGAAAGCGGAGCGACCCATCGCCCTGTTGGCGCGGAGCCCGGCTCTCCCAGCTCACGCAAGGGGCTACTTTACCTGCGATGCCGCTGGCTCCTGCTTGCTGCGTGGCAAACGACAACCTCCTACCCACTCCACCGGGATGGGGGGCTGCTTTAAACTCTATTTCAAAGAAAAACTTTGAATTGAACCACCTGCTCCATTTACTGTGGCCCTGCGTTGTCTGATTCAACCCTGAGCTCCCACAGTTGCTGCCAAAGGCAGCTCAGGAGTTGGGGATGTGGGAGTTGGGATGAGCTCGGTGGTCCCTGGGGGGATGTTTCAGGCCAGTAAGGATTTTAAGAGCCCTGGGAGCCTGATTCCTGTTGTTGGGCACCAGAGTGGTTGAGAAAGCAGAAGGAGGAATGAGAGGTGGAAGAAAAAGGGACCGTTTCAAAGGTGGTTTTGGAAGGTTTGTGAGGCCCAGTGTGTTTGGGGGTCTTTGCTAACTGATATCTCGGGGGACCCAGCTGTGCTGTGCACTTTTGGGTTGTGTTTACATTTGGCAAGAGCAACATACTGGGTCAGGGCTGAGCACGCTGCAGAGCCAAGGCTCACCTCACCTCCCTCTGCGGGCCAGGGGACCTTGGCCAAGAAGGGGGGGGGCTGGGGAGGAGGAGCAGGATGCTGCAGCCCTGCCTGGAGTGGGGAGCAGCTGTGTTACCCCTTTTGCAGATGGCAGGAGGGTGCTCTCAGCTCTCTCTGTCTGGGAGGCTTTGGATCAGCTGGGAAAGCTGCCTGTGTATTTGGGGCTGGTCCAGGCAGGTGTGCGCAGGGTGACGGGGCCACACCATGCTCCCGGCGGGGTTTTTTGTATCAGCCTCGCTGGAGCAGGTTCCTGCAGGAGATGGAGGCTGGTGAGTGGCAAAGGCCAATGCATGCAGATGTGGGGGTGTGTGGGAGCCACCTGGCTCAGCCTGGCACCAGCTCCCAGCCCCGGCCAGGGATGCAAAAAGAGGATGCTCAGACATGGAAAGCTGCGGGATGGATAGCGGGAACAAGCAGCAGCCCCTGCCTTGCCATAGCGTGATGGGGAAGAAGCTCATCTTGGCACTGCAGGGTTTGGTTGTGCCTTGGGCTGGGCTTGGCAACCCCAAAGTAGAGAGGAGAAGTAGCACGGGGATCTCTCGAGGCAGCTGGGCGAGATGGAGCGCCCCGAGAGCTGATGGGCGCAGGGGAGGAAGAGGAGCAGGGCTGGGCTCAGGTCCTGGGAGGGGCTCTGCCAGAGCTGCTGGAGCTGCTCCTCGTTGCAGAGGAGATGAAGGCACAGGGCTCAGAAGCGGGAATGCATCTCCCTGGGAATGCCCCAGGCGTCAGCAGAGCCCTTCAAGGGGCTACAGGTACAAGTTGAGGCAGGAGCTGGTTATTGCCTGCAGCCTTCGCTGGGCTTGGTCTGCAGCTCTCAGGGCCAGAGCTCCTGGGAACTGCAACAGCCCCTTTCCCTGGGCTGCCTCAGCACCCAGCAGCTCTGGCACCACACCTGGGCTGCTCCATTGCCACCGCCAGCATCCCAGCACCTCCAACACCTGAGCACTGCCGGCTGACGTGGGGACCCTGCTCAGGCAGGTGTTGAAGCATGGGGGGAGGCTGGAAGGAGGCTGCAGACAGATGGGGGGGAGCTGCCCCTCTGCTCTGCCCCCTTGCAACCGGCCTCTGGGCTGTGCTGGGACAGGGACAGGGCAAGAGGGGGACAGATAAAGCTAAGCTGCAACGAGTGGGGCTGCCGAGGACCCAGGGGTGCTGCAGCATGCCAGCTGAGCGTGGGACCCAGCCCAGACCTCAAAATGTCTGGTTTGCACAGCACCGTGGCTGCTCAAAGGCCCAGGGCACAGAGTCCCAGGTGCCTGATGCAAAGAGGTGCAAGACCAGTGCTGGAGTACAGGCTTTATTTAAACCAGCACTGAGACCCCCCCGCAGCTATGCCAGCGTTGGGGGTGCTCGCATCCTTTGTGGAGGCCTGTGCTGCTGTCCTGTCCATACACACCAACAGTCTTAATATGATACAGAGTATACAGGTAATTACAAAAGGGGGCTGTGTCCACCCCAGCATCCATAGGCTGAGCCAGCTTGACCATGCTCTGCCCTGCTTGAACCCACCTTTTGCATCTGACATGGCCTTTAACACCGAGGGATTGGTCTTGCTCATCCTGGGTCCTGTGCTGCTACTGCCGGGGCGCACCCACGAGTTGAAATGCTGCAGGTTAATGATTGCTGGGGCTAAAGATGTGAGTGAGTGGGTGGTTGCGCTGGCCCTGGCTGCACTGGCCCATCCGGGCTGGGAGGACCAAAAACCCCAAGGACAGAGATGCTTGGTCAGAAGCAAAGAGGGGGTGTTATGGCAAGCTCCTGGGCTGGATGCTCCTGTGCAGCTCAGCTTGGGCAAAAGGCACCTCTCTGCCACGTGCCTGGGTGTGGTTGTTTGGGCTGGTGACTACTCCAGCTTCGTGTCCCTGCTCTTTGACCTTCCCTGAAAGCGACTGCTGGCATCGCTCCAGGTTTCTAATTAGTCAGAACTGAAACTCCTTCACTCCTTCCCAGCAGCTGATGCTGGACATGCCTCGTACCTGCAGGCTGTCCCCTGGGACTTTGCCCTGGGGGTGCCAGCCCTGCACCCGCACTCACCATGCTCCAACTTGGGGTCCCCCAGCACCCACAGCCTGGCTGGCCAGGTCTGCCCCTGCCAGATGTGGGGTCAGACTTGCAGAGGTTCATCTTGCCACGGGGACACTTTGTCTTGCAGTTGCAAATGTGACCCTGGTGCCCCTCTTGCAGCAGGGAGCCCGTTTGATGCTACCTGCTCCACTTGCTCAGATGGGAGCCAGGGAGGTGACGTGCCACCAGGGCTGGGACATCCCGCCTCGTGCATATCTCTTGTGGGCCCTCGGAGACCCTTCCTGGCTCGTGGACTTCCTCCTGGCTGGACCCTGTATGGCACCAAGCACCCCCCGTGCCCTCCTCTGGCTCATCCCTTGCTGCAGGGGACAACGCACGCAGGGAAGGACCCTGTGCGAGAGCCCCCCGGCCATTTGGCTCTTGTCCGGTTGGAATAGCTGCTGCCCCAGGGCCACGCAGGAGAGTCAATGGGCAGGAGCAGCGGGAAGGTGGGAGGTGGACGTGGCTGGTCACAGGTCGAGCCGGAAAGCCCCGAAGTAGCTGGCTGCTGCATCGTTGTAGTCAATGGCCAAGGAGGAGACAGAGACGAAGAGCTCATCGCCGGCCTTCAGCTCAAACAGTCCCCCCTGGTAGAGAGCGTGGAGCCCGTAGTCTGCTTCAGGCGCCCAGCACTTGGTGCCGACTCCTTTGAGCAGGAGGATGGGCTGGCTGTAGGAGGTCTTCCAGTTGATGCACTGCACGAGCTGGGGGACGGAGACTCGGGCGCTGGCCCCGTCGCTGGGGTAGCGGAAATAGATCTGGGAGTAGACGTAGTACTTGCCCGCCTGGTTGACGCGCAGCCGGCCATCCCGGTAGGTGATGTTCTGCAGGTGCGCGTGGATGGTGCTGTCTTCCCAGCGGGCGATGGCGTGGCGGCAGGACTGGGAGAGGTTCCCAAAGCGCTTGGAGTTCCCTGGGGAGGAGGAAGGGTCACCAAGGGGAGTGAGATGCTCTGGGGAGCACCCGTCAGGGTCAGGAGAAAGGGAGGGGGTGGCTCTAACTCTCTCCCACAGCCATCCAGCTTGGAGGGGTGGAGAAGGTGGTCTTGGACTGGACAAGAGGAACATCTCCCCATCTGCCACCAAATGCTTCCTGCCATTCTTGTCCCCTGGCCTTTGTGTGAGATCTTTCCCCTGTTCCCACCTCAGAAACCCACTGGTGTGCAGCAGGGCTCCCCAACTCACCATCCTGAGCCAGGCTCTGTGGGCGAAGAGTGAGATGTGCCGAGGGTTTTCCAGCTGTTTTGGGAGGAACCTGCCCCTCGGAGGTGTTGAAGTAGCTCCGTCGGGCCTCTGTGAGGAAAGGGACACACAGCTGTAGAGGACAAAGAGCAGGGGGACCCCCAGTCCCATGCTGGCAGAGCAGGTCCTTACTGAACAAGCAGAGTGAGTGGGGCAGGGAAATGCCCCACTGACCAGTTGACAAGAGAGGTTATTTGGGGATGAAAATGTCTAGTCAATCATTATCTAGTATTTCTGTGCTGTCCCCTGTGGCCCTGGTTCCCCAGACTCCAGACAGACATAGATGGCTGTCCCACCAACCTGCTCCCTGGGGACATATGCCCTTCACCTGCCCAGTGGGACAGTCCTTGCTCTCCCCTCTCCTGCCTCAGCTCGCAGCACTGTGGCCGGCAGAGTTTGCCCTGGGAGCGACTGAACTCCTCCCAGCCTCGCTGGCAACTCCAGCCACACGCCGAGCCCTGTGCACGTGGACCACGGGTCCATCTGTCCAGCTGCAACCTGGCCCCAGCAAAGAGGTCGTCGATGCTTTGCAGCACCGGTGCTGGGCCAGGAGGGACTCACCCTTCACTGCGCTCCTGCGGACAATGTTCTCCGTCACCTGGACCATCAGAGAAGAGAAACAGTCCCACAGTTAAAGGTGAAGCAGGTGTTCCCCATGCCCCAGCTCCTCTCCTCTCTTTCAAGCCTTCATGACTTTGTCTTTCATGCTGTGGCTTTGAGCTCCACCAGCAGCTTGCTGCAGAGGACCTGGCATCCAGCCCCACTCCTCCGCCCCCCTCCTAAACCATCCTTGCACTTGCCCTCTGCCACCCCTCTGGTGAGGCTGATGGGGAAACTGAGGCAGGGAGGCAGACAGGAGCTCCCCCATCGGTTGTCCCATCCTGCCCCTGTCCCCAAAACTGGTGGGTCTGGGCTCACCGTGGCCACGTAGGCTTTGATGGTGTTGGCCAGCTTGAGGCAGGACTGGTTGCTGATCAGCTCCTCCAGGCTGGAGCCCTCCTGCTGCTGATTGATAACTTGCAGGCACCGCAGCTCCTCTGCACTCCCCGGCGCCTGGGCTTTGAGCTGCAACAGAAACACCCGGACGTCTCTGCGTCAAACTGGGCAGACTTGGCTGAAGGGAGGAGCAGGGATGCCCGGCGAGGTGTGTGCACGGCCACATCATGGGGTGGGCAGTAACCCTTAGCTGCCCTGATCCCAGAGCTGGTGGTGGGACAGGGCAGTCCCACCAGGATGCAAGCACCCACTGTGTTTCCTGGGCTGGGAAGAAGTTGGGTGGCAGGAGGCTGGGTGGATCCAAAGTTCTGTCAGAAATCTGGTTTTGTGAATTGGACAGGTTAAATCTCATCTTGTCCTCCTATGATCCTGGGTGGAAGCGAGTCTTGCTCATCCCTAGCTCTTCAGGAGACATGACAGCCCCTTTCATTGAGTTCCAGCGCCGAGTGTGAGGAGGAAGCGAGACTCGAGGACTCTCGCAAGCTGCAGAGCACCAGGTAAAGGGAAGGAACTCAGACATCCTATTCTCCATCTCTTTCACCTCTTCCTCTCCTGCCCTGGGGGAATGAGGCTTCTCAAGCAGTAAAACCCAGCCTTAGCTTTGAACTAGATGTTCACAGCTCCCAGGGAAGTGGTTGCCCTGCAAGGTTTGGCTCTGTACGGCGCCCAGAGGGAAGAGCTGCAGCTGCAGGCTGGACGTGCCCAGGCAGCCTGGGCTTTCCCGCTGCTGAGCTGAGCTGGGGTTGCAAAACAAGCTCTCACGCAGCTCTGCCCTTCCAGCTGCAGAGCCGTGCTGGCTGGAGACGGGACCCCAAGCCCTCGCAGCGCTGCGTCAGCCGAGGCCGATCTCAGACACTTTCTAGCCTGTGCTGGCTTGTGGTTTGGGCTGGGAAGCCTTCCCTCCACGTGACGTGGGCTGCTGCACGGCAAGCTGCCCCTTCCCAGGCTGTCCCGGGCCTGACCCAGCTCAGCTTGGGCTGTGGCGTCGCAGTGGGGGACAGGCACAGCTGGCTACAGGGTCTCACCTAGACCGTGCTGCTGTCTAGGGCATGGAGAAACTGAGGCACAGAGGAGACAGCTGCCCTGAAATCAGTGAGCCAGGAGCTGGGAATGAACACTGGCACCTTGGTTATCCTACCTTTATCACCTGGGTGATTCCCAGATCCCAGGACAGAACCCAAGAGTCCTCGGGCTTGGCCACATCGCCCCCAGGGGCTTGGCCACCTCCAGCACCCTGCACTTCCCCCACGGCCCGGCTTGCTCTGAGCCCCCACCAGACTCCTGCCTGCCCACCTCCCTCAGCGCAGTTTTGGGTACTTGCTCAGGATGCGCTTATGTCTGGGATCAACACAGCCTCTCGTATCAGCAGAAAGACCGCATGAGGTCAGATAAAAAGGGTTGGGAGGAGATTTTTCTTTGCACTATTGGGCCAACCATCTGTCCCTGCCAGCGGCTGGCAGATGGGCTGCAGTGGCGAGCTCGGAGGGACTGATGCGGTGGCTGGGGAAAGGCGAGCGCAGCCCTAGTTGTGTCTTCCCCAAGCTGAGTTTAGCCAGGCGGGCTGCAGTCTTGCAAAGACCTGCTTGCCAGAGTGGGTGGATGCATGGTGCCTGCCAAGGCAGTAAATCCACAAGCAACAGAGCTGTTCACATGAAACTCCCCAACATGAGCTCGGGCAGGGCCAGCATGTGCACCTCCTCCGTGCGTCCAGGAGCACTAATTAGGGCACGTGCCTGCCTACCTGGGGTCAGCCTTCCTCTGACCAGTCCCAGTAAGGTGGTGGCACATTCTCAGCAGTGGCATAGGGACTGCAACCATGTGCCTCATCCCTCTGGGTCCTAACAACTGCCTGGCACCGACTAGTCTCACTAATTGCCTTGATTAAAGCTTGCTGTGACAGGCTGCATGTACCGCCAGCACCTCTCTCCTCGCAGGGTAACCCCTCTGCCTGACTTCTTCGTCTCCCCTCCTGGGGACCTTGTGCTGGGTGGGGTGTTTAAATTAAGGAAAAAAGGGGAAAGTTTTGTAAAAGTGGAGGCACAGGGAGTCCCCTGCGTAAGGGGGTGAGGGCAGGCAGGCTGTGCCGAGCTCTGACTATCCCCAGCACAGGTCCCATACAGGGATCCAGTGACTAGCCTCTGCAATTAGCCCAAAGAGGTCAATTTAAGTGGCTTTCTCTTCCCTTCAGCCCTTCCCTGTGGCTCTGTCTGCCCCCATTCCCCTCTTCTCTCCAGTGCCTTTCATGTAAATCCCTCACAGCGGGTGCCACATGGAATCCAGGGATGAAAACAAAGCCCAAAATGAGGGCTGGAGTCTGCTCCAAAGGATGCTCCACAGGGCACCAGACGGCTCCTTCTGCATCCATGGGCAGGGCTTTTTCCTTTTTTCCCTGCCTCTGTTGTGGTTTTGTGCAAGGCTTGGCACTGCAAGACCCTTTTCTTGATGGCTGATGGGTACCAGCCGTGGAGCTGCCTGGCAGGCCTGAATTTCCCTCTCCCCACAGCAAAGATCTCTCCTCTTCGGTGTTTTTCCCTCCTTGACCCACCTCTGCTGCTCAGGGGTTGCTGTGGACATGATTCAGCTGCTAGGGGAGAGTCTGTTGGGAGGATCAGGCCTGTCACATCCTAGTTTGGGAACAGTTTGGCATGGTTATTTGGTGTGCAAGCACCGAAGAGCTGATGGTATGGGGGGGGTTTCCCAGCCAGACCACTTCCAGCATCTCACAAAGGGGACGAGGAGGATCCGGCTGTTGTGGAGTGGGAGACAGGGGGCAAATGGGGGGGTTGCAGGGGAGGGGGAAGTAGGATCCAGGGGTGAATGAATGGGGCCTGGAGCCTCGGGCAGCTCCCCCCCATCCCCGCCTGGAGCTGCAGACTCTGACGGACCCCAGGGCAGGGCCCCCCTGCCCAGCGTGGACCCTCAGCTCCGGAGGGAGCCCAGGACAAAGGCTCCTTCTCTCCACATCTGGATCGGCGGCTCTGGGCGGAGCTGGGCGCAGCGTCCACCCCCCACCCCACATCTGGACCCGCGGCTCCCAGGGGAGCCGGGGGCAGCGTCCACCCACCCCCACCCACGCCTCCACATCTGGATCCGCGGCAACGGGCGGAGCTCGGGGCAGCGCCCCCCCCTCCGTCCCCCGCCTCCACATCTGGATCCGCGGCGGGGCAGCGCCGGCAGCGGGCAGAGTCGCGGAGGGGGGAGCGGGCAGAGCCCTCCCCGTCGCCGTCGGCTCTCCCGGGGGTGCAGCACCCCCGCCGGTGCCGGGGAGGGGGGTGTGGGGGGGTGCGGGGTGCGCAGGACAAAGCCCCCGCCGGCGGGCTCACCTTGGAGATGGCCATGGTGAAGTAGACGAAGAGGCCGGTGGTGGAGGCGATCTGCAGGGCGAGGATGGCCATAACGGCCACGCTGCCCCAGAGCGGCCCGCACCGCCGCCGCCGCCGCCGCGCCCCCCGCGCCCCGTCGGGGCCGGGGCCGGGCCCGGGGCCGTCGGCCAGCATACGGGCCTCCGAGCCGCCGCTGTCGGAGCGCAGGTACTGCCCGGCGCTGGGCTGGTGCGGGGCCATCGCCCGGCCCGCCCCGGCTGCCGCTGCCCCGCGCCCGCCGCGCTCCGACGGGGCCGCGGCGGCGGCGGGAGGGACGGGCCGAGGGGTGGGGCCGAGGGGCGGGGCATGGGGGCGGGGCCTCCCTGCAACCGCCTCCCGCCGCGGGGAGCGGGGACCGAGGCGGGGGCCACGGGGACCGAGGGGGTTGGGGACAAGGCTCGGCCTCAGGTGCCCCGCCGGCAGCGGGAGACAGGCGGTGGGAGCACGGGGACAGGGTCCCCGAAGTGACACCTCGCGCCGCCGGCACAGGGCAGCGTGAGCGCTGGTGGGGTGGCCCCACGGGGTTGGGGACACCCAGCTCCCAGCAGCCAGACACCCCGCACCCCCCCTCAATCCTGCCTGGGCTGAGAACACAAGGTCTTAGGGCTGGGGGGGATGTAGATGATGGGGCCTTGGGGGGGCACTGGGCCAGCAGGTCTGGCCAGGGCTCAGCTGGCCACCCCAAGAAGCTCAGACAGGTAAAAGTTTGCAGAAAGGGGATCTGTTGCTGCTGGGTCTTGCCCGGAGGGGCAACGTGCCCACTGCCCAGCAGTGAGAGCCCACCCTGGGCTAGGAGGCTGGGAGCAGGGCAGGCTGTCCCCTGTGCACGCTGGCCTTTGGCCACTGAGCCCCAGCGCGCTGTCCTGCGGGTGGGTAGAGTTCCCAGTCGCTCTGAAGTACAAACGTTGGGTTGTTTGGAAAGCAAACAGAAAGGCTGGAGAAATGGCTGTTACGCTGACGGCTGTAATAGCCACTCCGTGGTCAGGTGAGTCTGTGGCTTTTAGTGCTTTTACCTCTGAAATGAAAGTGCGATGTCGATAAAACACACAGGCACTTCGGTGCTCTCAGAACCGCTCCCTCCTCTCCAAGGGTGGGGTGTGGGAAACGTGGGCTGGCCTCAGCCCAAACCCACAGACGGCTCTGGCAGCCCCAAGCGGTTTAAGGGGGCAATTTAGGATTGATGGCAAAATAGGGACCTGACTGTGAGAATCTGGGCCCAGGTGAGACCCATGATGGAGGTAGCTGCCCTGTGGCCCACCCTGTCCACAGGACTTGAGGCCCTGTAGCCGTCCTTAGGCTGAGACACAGGCCAGTGCCGCAGCCACAGTTATTCACAGGGACGTGCCACAGAGACGTGGCCATGAAGCCAGAGCTGCTCAGAGTCGACCAGGGCTAACCTCCCTGTTTGCCACGGAGATCCCCAGCTAGTGCTGCTCTCCCTCAGTGAGAGCTGTGAACCAAAGCCCTGCCAGGCTGAGCTTTGATCCTCAAGGAACTTAAGACTGTCTGTGATATTTCAGCAATAACATCAGTTCAGGTTTTGGTCCTTAAGCCTGAACTTTCTGGGCTGGGTCTTGCAGAGGATGTGTCGTCTAAGGACCCCCCAACTTGGGGAGTGGGGAGACCTGGTAGGAAGAGGTAGCTCACAAGTGGCTCACTTCTCCAGCGCTCTCATACAATGAAGGGCATTTATTTTTTTCCCTTTAAAAAAGGAACTTGTCCCTCTTCATATCCTGCCTGCCAGGAACAGCACTGTCTCTTCCACTGAATCCTCTTGCCTCCCTCTAACTTTGTGCAGCCTGGTTTCCTGCAGGGAGCCCCAGCCGACACAGGGAATGCAGGAGAAGGGGGCTATTCACAGATACCACCTAATTAAAAAGGAAGGAGCAGGTCCAATTTCTCTTTTTAATGATTTGTGGGGCTGGGGGAAAGCAGCAACTCCCTCTCAGGTCCCTAATTGCCTCGGGGTTGGGTGGGGGGACAGGAATTGTCCTTTCTCTTAGCTGCCAATGCAGGAGCTTGAAGAAAATCCTCTGAAGCATCTTTCCACTTCTACTTTTCTGCTTGTGCTCTCTTGTCCCACCTTACCCACAGTGTCATTACCCCCACAGGACTGCCCACCCTCCCGTGGGTTACAAGGAGGATGGTGAGGCAGTGTGAGGCTGTTAGAGGTTCCCCCCCCAGGAGATGGAGAAGATGGCCCTTGTCGGAGGACGTTTGGGACTGAGAGCAGGTCCCCCTGCCCATCCCCAAATGCAGCCACCACTCGGGGTGCGAGGAGGTGAGAGGGTGGCCCTGGTGTCTGAGCTGGTCATGCATGGGGCAGAGAATGGCAAAGGCTCAAGCAGGTCCTGCCTTTTCTTCTGCCTGATTTAGAGCAATCCTGCCTGCAAAGCAGTGTTGTCCCCATGCACTGGGAGTGACCCCTGGTCCCTCTTCTTTCTCCTTTCCTGGTCACCCCAGGCTCTATCTGGTTGTGGCAGCAGCCACCCTTGGTATCCCATGGGTGTCCCTGGCCTCTGCTGGTGGCTGTTCCTGGCAGTGGGTGTTGTCTCTGCAGCGGCTCACACCCATCATGCAGGTGCTGAACACTGGCACGGGGCTGCTGAGCACCCAGACAGAGCAGCTGGAGGTTGAAGGTGGCTTTTGCGTAAGAAGAGTTGTCCAGAAAGGGCCGGCAGTGCTGCAGCAGCGATGCGGGGGAGTCCTTGCCCAGCCTCGCACCCTGCCCTCCCTGCCCCACGTTTCTCCTGGAGCAGACACTTGTTTTGGAGGTGATGGCTGCCTGGATGACATCAGTATCGGCTCTCTCCTTGCTCCTCAGGCTGACATTTGTGCACGTGTCCTTCCTCCAGACCCTTGCTCTCTGGACCCATCACTGCAGCCTGGCTGGGTTGGCATCGCACATACCCCAGGGGCAGTTTTGAGTGGGTCTCCTCCACAAGCCCCCCTCCACACATGCTTGCTTTGCCATGAGGTGAGCGTGGGGATACTTAATCTCAGCACTGTGGTATCCCCAAGCCCAATTTTATCCTTAGGCGTGCACAAATGTGTACCAGTCCCTGCAGCACCGGCCAGGCATGTCAGGCTCCTCCAGGAGCAGGCAGAGGAGCCGTGTGACTGGCTATCATGACCTCCCAAACACAGGAAAGTGGATAACTAGTCACCTTATCTGCTTTTATTGCTTTTGTAAAAGATTTCACCAAGCCTTGAATAATGCAAACTCCATACAAATGTCTTTAGATCACTGATGTAATCACTTTCTCGCTGCATGAGTGTCTCCAGTGGACTGTGATGTGCAAAGGGAGAGGATGGGGGAGAATGTGTGTGGAGGAGGCTGGTGGTTTCCTTGCCATGTCTGGGTAGTAATAAGTTTTTTCCTCTTACTCTTTTAGCAGAAAGGCAGCACTGGTTCTGTCTGGGGGCTGCGTCTCCCCCTGCTCACCATCTCCTGTTGACCTGCACTAGAGCCTGGTCAGAGCAAAGCTGCAGGAGCAGGGCGAAGGAGGTGGGACCCACTGCGGATAAGAGATGTGAAGTGGGATGCTGAAGGGCTGAGGACTGGTTTATTACCAGCAGTCCTGGCCAGAGCCTTTCAGCTTGGACTGTTTGTTGATCTTAGTACCCGCTCTCATCTCTACCATCCTTTGCTGTCCTCCACTCTTTCTGTGGGAAGGCGCTGCTGAACTCCTGGTGACTTGTCTTTCAGGGATCTGCATGGGAAAAACGCTGCCCCTTCCACCTCTGTGCTGTGTCAGTCACACAGGATGCTCCTGAGACAAGGGGATCTTCCAGCCAAAAGCATCTGCCAAGTCCATGAGCGGCTTTTTCCCCTCTCTGCCTGCCTCGGTGCATGACCCAGAGCCTGTGAGAGGCCTCTGCTCAGCACTAGTGTTGGCGCAATCCCTGCCCTGGCAAGTAGCTGTTGTCTCAGGTGAGATGCCTCCATTGCAGTTGGGGAAGAGCACTGAGCTAGTAGAGAGATGACTATTCATTTTTTAAAAATCCAGTGAAAAATGAACTATCCTGGTCTTCTCATTTAAAAAGGCTCAGGTCCTTCAGAGCCAGGTGGAG
Source organism: Strix aluco (assembly GCF_031877795.1). NCBI lineage: Eukaryota > Metazoa > Chordata > Aves > Strigiformes > Strigidae > Strix > Strix aluco. Next base: position 16,776,189 of record NC_133940.1, on the reverse strand, counting down.
GGGGAAGAGCTAAAAAAGGCGCATCTGTGGCACGAACTGCTTGCAGAACCTTGCTCTGGTCCCAGGCAGCAATTCTGCCTGCTTCTGGTGTTGGAGGGCTGCATGCAGTGGGGGCTCACAAGGACCCCCCATGCCAGGGGCAGTGTTTGCCAGTCAGAGCAGCCAGCCAGGCTGGGTGGGAAAGGGGCAGAGATGGCCAAGCTTCTGCTCCTGCTTTTGGTGGAGGTGAACTTGAAGAGCCAGATGGATTTGCAATGTGGGGTGTGGATGTATGTGCAGAAGCAACCTGGGTACCACTCATCCATGTGCTGAGATCCTGGGCCATGCGCTGCTCCGTTGGATGGGGCAAGGGCGCCCATGGCTCTGCTGATGAGCAGAGGGAAGCCTGGAGCTACAAGAACTTGGCAACTTGGGACTGCTCTCCATGTCTTGGAGAGAGGAGGTTTGCAGAGCAGTCAAGCCTGTGAGTGAGGGCAGGACCAGAGCTGGAACTATGCAAAGAAAATTGGGTGGGAGCCAGATAAAAAAATGACTCCTGATATTGGCTGAGGAGTTGTTTTTCACTTTTAATGTTTCCTGGTCTGTGCACTAGGAGAGCCAGGTCAGCTGAGCTTGGAAGTTTGTTTCCTCAGCACTCAGTGGTGCAGAGCAAGTGCAGGAGAGCAGGAGAGGTGTTTTGCTGGGGTCTTGCCAATGTTGTCAGCAAGGTGCTGGGGTGGGGGAAACCAGGCAGAGAGTACCTGCAAGGGGGTGTTATTTGTGTGTCTGGGATTTTCCAGTCTGTCCCTTGGATTTGCTTCAGCTTTGCTTCAGGCAGAATGGTTGAATGTGCCATTTAGTCATGTTACATTCCCATGTTTTACGGGGGTGATAGTGTGTTCAGGATCTATTGGGTTAGCCTAGACTGGATCCTCTCTTAGGCTGGGTTAGCGACAGGGCATTCCTTCCTGGTTTGCATCTTCGGGAGCAGAGCTCCAGTGCTCGGTCTTGGCTTCCTGAGACTGTTTCTTTAAGGCAAGCCACAGCCTGGTGTCGTTTGCTCCAGCAGCTGATGATTTCTAACATGTGTTGGCTACATGATCTTCATCCAGGAAACAGCAGCCCCCCGGGAGGTGAAATCATTGCGTGCAGCTCAGGAACGCCTTTGCTAACCTCCCTGGTATGCTCTCTCAAACATTTGTCTTTCGATTTGATCAATTCTGGTGCTGAGATTTTTTCTGGGGGAAAAACCTCTTCCCCATCACACCGTACTTCCAAGGCTCAATGGGAAGGTCAGTGTTTCCAGCTGAGGCACTGGATCAGCTCAGCTTCCTGACCAGGTCTGCCCTGACCACATGGAGAACCCACTGGGACCTCTGTGCAGGGCTCAGTTCTGCCCTTGCCATGGGGTGGCATGGCCTTGCCACCCCCTCTCCTGCGGTGGCAGAGACCAACCCTACTCCCTTGGCCGGCTCTGATCCATGCCCAGCAAAGCCAGGGCACTTCACCTCATCCATGGGGCAGCGCAACATTGCACCTTGTAGCTGTCGCAAAAACCTGGGAAACAGGGGATGCCAATGATGTGCCTTGGCCTCCTGCCCCTCTGTGCCTCAGTTTCCCCCGACCAGCATAGGCTCTCAGAAGGCCTCGCTTCCTGCGTGGTCTCCCAAGCGCTTGAGATGACTGGCAGGAAGATGTCCAGGCTGGACAATGTCCTTGTTCATCCTGGAGAATGCTGCAAATGCTCTGCTGCAGTGAAGTGCCCTGACTGACTGTGTTTGGTCAGAGGGAGGAAAGACTGGTTTGGAAACAGCTGAGAGATGAGAAAAGACTTAAATAGCAGGAGGGCTCCCAGAGCCCTTATTATGTGGAAAGACGGGAGATGGGAGGGCCAGCTCACCCTCTCAGGGTGATACCACATTTCCTGGGTGATGCTTTGACCCGTGGGTGGAGAACAGGGAGCTGGTGCCAGCACACTGTGGATTCTGGCCACTGACACAGTGCTGTGGCGTACATTTGGCTGTGAAGTGGGTCAAGCTCTACAGTCAGTGTGTGATGGGACCTCTCCTCACCCACCTGTACGGTGCTTTGGAGTATCCATCTGCAGTGGCAGCACTGGGTCCTCATCACCATCAGCCAGCACCTCTGAGGGAGATGCCAATGGAGGGTCTTGGGGAAGAGTCTTTGAAAAACTGAACTGGAGAGGAATGTATGGGGACCAGAATGGAGACATGGGATGGAGCAGGGTGGGCACACTTCTTGTTGGCTGGGGCACTTCTACAAGGCCACCCCAGAGGGGACACTCCTGGGAGACATAGTGATCAAGTGGCTTGGTGCAGCATGGCTGAGTACTGGCCTTGGTGCAGGTCTTACTGAGGTGATTTTCCAGCTGGGGCTGTGCCAGGTCATCAGTGCCTCTCCCTGCCTGTGGAAACCAAAGTGTGTCATTGGGATTCGTTTGGGAATGAGAGGGATGTTGGGAGGCCCGGAGTGCAAAGGGATGGATGCCAACAGCAAAATGCCCAGTGTTGGGACGCTGCTCCCACCTCCTGCAGGCAGTTTTAAGCTTTTTAAGAGTCAGCGTTATCCCTTGCTACATGTTTCTGAGCAGAAAGTCACCATCTCTGCAACAGGCATGGGCAGAAACCCCCTGCAGATGGCTGTGGCAGCCCTGCTGCTGCCTGGAGCAAAGAAGGATGATTAAAGCCAGATCTTTTATGTCCTCCCCCCTACAGAATACCAGTGATTTTACAGCACATTTAACTTGTGGGGATGTGGAGGCACCTATCTGCTGCGGGATGGTCTGCTGGGAGGTACACTTGGTCCTCCAAAGAGCCATCAAGTAGCTGGGCTGCTGCAGAGGGTGATGGGCTGGGAGAAGGGTCTGCTGGGTCTGAGGGAGCAGTGGGGGAGGAGGACACATTGGGGTTTTTCCTCTGGCAAGGTGGCTGTTGTCTCATGATGGGCAGGCCAGGGAGACATGGCCCATGGGCAGGATGCAGGCACCTGCATTGCTGGAGGTCAGAGGGGGTCACGGAGGATGTTGTGGAGGTGCCAGTCTGGGTGAGAGACCAAAGCGGTGGCCACTTTTGGAAGAAATAAAGCCTCAATTCAGAATGAAAGAACTGAAGTATTTCAGCCCAGGGCTCGTGGTGCCCCTTCGCCCTCCCTGGGGGGACCTTGAGGTGAGGAGTGTGGGGGCACATGGTGGTGGTCTGTCCTGCTGTGGGGTCCACCCTGGCAGTCTGGCTTGGGGGCAAGGATGTGCCAGCAGGACAAGGATAGGGCGACCCAAGCAGACATGACTCATCACCCAGACAGCATGACTCAGCACCCCAGAAGCGCTGTCTGACAAAGTCTAAGTGCTGATGCCACAGTAACTGGTGCTGCAGTAACTGGGCGACCAGTTTCTCCCTGGGTTCAGCAGTTCCAATCTGCCTGATACCACCATTGAACCAGCAGAAAATCACCCCCAACAACCCTGAAAGTTTACATGATGGGAGGGATCTGTGTCCTTGAGAGACTCAGAGAAGCTCTTCTTTCTCAGCTGCATCCAAAATATCCCTCCAGAAGGGGAGCCCCAGTAATGGGATGAGCAGGACGATGCAAGCCTGGCTCAGGGGTGGTCCTGGAGTGTCTGCAAGCGTGAGCACCCCCCATCTCTGGGGGTCCAGCAGAGCCTGCTGGTTTGGGTCAGGCCCTGCCAATGCTCTCAGTAAGACTTGTGGAAGAGTTGTTTGAGGCTTTATGACCAGTCTTACCTGTCTCACCCCTTCTGCCCTTCCTCCCACATGACACAAGCACATGGTTTGGCCCATTTCCTTGCCTCAGTTTCGCCACAGCGCTGTGCCATATACAGCATCCTTTTCTGCTATATGGTAGTGTACAAACCATGGTCCCAGCAATCTATTTAAATTGAGACTTTGATTTTTCAGCCTTGTCCTTTCCCCTAAACTCACCTGGGTCAGCCTCAAGCTGCTCAGTTTGAGCCTGTCCCTTGGCCAGACCTGTGCAGAGACCTTCAGCGTGACCTCCAAGAGCTCCCAAGACCCTGCCCTCCTGCACATGCAGACACAGACACGCTGATGTGGACAGACGCAGCGTGCTCTTGCCCTGTGAGGTGCAGAGACCCTCTGCTTTGTTCCCAGGAATTTGGAGAACGGTGCAAGGCATGCGGAGGCTGGGGGGGGGGGAAAAAGCCGTGGTTGGAGCTGACTCAGAGCTTCCCACCACAGGTTTCCTGCTGGCTCAGGGCTTTTTCATGCCTTCCTCCCTCCCCCTCCCAGAACTATCCAGCTCCTTGTGAGGATGCTGAGATACATTTACTACCCGCAGAGCTGCAAGAGGCCCCTTCCCCTTGTTGAGGCAGCTCACGGGGCCAGCATGTGCTCACCGCCTGGTTCTGTCTTAGTAGAAACACTCTTTCTGGGTGAACTTTTCTCATTCTAGGTTGATGTATGCCTAGCTTTGGCTACGCAGTGCTGAGGAGCAGCAGGTTTCGGCCCCTCCACTTGCTCTCAGTCCTCAGTGAAGCTAAAGCAGCCTCCAGCCCCACATGTTGACAGGTTGAGGCTGGAGGGGTTGGTGGTCACCCCGAATGAGACAGGACATGTTGGCTTGGATGGGCATAAGCTGGCCCTCACTGACCAGAAGTTCCCACTCCCAGAAGCTGTGATGGAGAGCTGCTGTGATTGTGGCCTCCTACGAACCAGCAGGATCTGGGCTGGTTTGGCTCCATTTCTTCTCTCACACAGAATGGCTCACCCCAAAGGAAGATATCTCTGTCCTAGAGCTGCTCCTGCAACCCCTGAGCTGGTCAGCTGGGACAAGATGCTTGGCTGCTCTTGGGGTGCAGAGGGTAAAAGGCAGCTCTGGATTGTTTTGACTCATCGCCTGGGTTTTGCAACCTCCTGGCAAAGCAGAGCATAAAAAAAATAAAAGGAAAAAGAGGAAAAAGGACAGCCAGATCCCAGCCCAGCTGGGGTCCGGATGCATCAGCCGCCTATGTTGGCCAGCTGTGACTCCTGTCCCCCACCTCCGCAGCCCCGCTTTCCTAGTTGTCCTTCAAGGAAGCTCCCTCTGCTCCTGCTCTCACAGTTGGGGACAGCCCAGCCGAAGGCATTTGGCAGCCCCTCCGTGTCCTAACACCTTCTGCTGCTGCCCATGGCATCCTACCACACAGGATTACACCCATGCATGCCTCTGCACAAAAGAAAGGTGTCTCATGGAGCAGGGAAGGATGGATATAAAGGTTCCTGTTTCGAGGCTCTGCATCTATGGCATTAGCCAAACGTGGTGGCAAGCCGTGTGCTAGGAGGGGGTACATGGGTGGTGACCAAAATGCCCTCAGTCCCTTTTATTTCAGAGATATAGGCCTGGGAAAGGCTGTTTCTGTGATGCTCGGCGAGCAGCCTGGTTTCCATGGAGTGAGAAAAGGAGACAGAAATCCTGGCTGCTTTCACCCTCCTGCTGCCTGGGGGCTCTCGGCTGGGCCAGGCTACACCAAACCTTTTTCTCAGGGACTGGCTCATTTTCAGCTTCCAAGCTTCAAGATCTCTACAACCAGACCTCCCAAAAGTTGTGCACTGAGCAGCTTTGTCCTCTCTGCCTGGTTTGGAGCTGTGGACTGGCTGGGGACACATGATGCTGTGAACGACGGGATGCCCCTGCAGCGGTGCCTGGGAGGGCTCCTTGGCAAGCACAAGGCAGCTCCCTGATGCTGGCTTCCCTCCTGCCTGACTTCCTTTGCTCCCTGCTGCTTCATTCGTGAGACAAATTGACTCCTCGAGGGATGAAAAGCAAATTATGTGGAAGAAGCTGAGAACTTCTGGGTAGAGCTGCTTGATCCTATGGGAAATGCCTGCCAACACCTTGGCCTGCAAGCCAGCTTTGTGCTGCTTTGTCCAGACAGCTTCTCCTCTGAACCTCCAAGTCCTGTGTCCTGCTCTGCATCCTGGAGGCTCCGCACCTCTTCCATCACCTCCCTGGGCTGGGGGCCTCCCTGCAGAGCTCAGTCTTAGCAGGGCAGTGCCGGCAGCCTGGTGCCACCTCGGCGAGGGCTGGGAGAAAGGGGAGATCTGCATTCTACTGCAGCCTTTGGTGCATAGAGTCCACTGCTGTTGCCTGTGTGAGCCCCCCACACCCTGGGCCTGGGTCTGCTGCTGGAAAAGACCAGGGACATTTTCTTCATGTTCTTTAGCTGCCCAGGTATGGCTGGAGATGTCTCCTCCTTGCACAAGCACTGGGGCGAAGGATGTAGTGCTGGGAGACAAGGGATACCCCAGGGATGCAGGGGAGGCACAGTGCCCTGACAGCCCCCATGGTGTGATGCCCCAGGGAGGCAAGATAGAGGGGAAGCTGTGCCAGGGCCTGGGTGGGAGCATGGCAGAAGGTCTCGGTTGCCTTGGCATTTTTTCTTCCTTTCCCATCAGGGCCCTGGCCAGTCTTTCCTGGGGTCTCCACTAACACCTTGCCCATGGGTCCAGGAGCCCACTTAAGCTCCGCCTTGGGCCTTCAGACCCTACCTGAACTCTATTCTAGGTGTGCCTGCCTCCAGCTCCACCACAGTCATGCCCCTGCCTGGGCACAGATCTTGCTGATCCAAATCTTGACCTGCAGAGTAACTTCATGGCCTGACCTTGGACTTGCCTTTCACCATCAACGTGATGAATGATCTGAACTTGTGGTTGAATCTAGACAGCATCTCTGGGTCTGCCCTGCTCACCCTGCTTGGAGGACAGTAGGAGAGGGCTGTGGCTCGTGATGCCCTTGCCCCGCTGGCCATGGGATCTCTGCTGGTGCCTGGCCCTGCCGAGGGAGCAGCCAGCCCTCACTGTGGCCTGAGGTCAGAGGGGCTATTTCCATCTAGGCAGCACAGAGACAGGGACTCTGCGTAGGACCTAACCTCCTTCTAACTGCTCCAGAAGTCCCTTGTAAGGGCCAGGACCAACTAGAAAGCCTGTAAAAAGGGCTGGAATGCTGCTGCCTGCTTTGCTGGTGGAAGTCTGTTAGCTTGGCAGCAGAAGGATGAATGGTGGGGGGAAGACTGGGGCCAGCCCCATAAAGCCACACACTTGCAAGCTTCCTTAGGAGGGATGTAGAGCCCTAATGCTTGCTGACCCAGCATCACAAGGTGGGACTGCTCTCTCCCGAGACATACACACCCTGGCCAGGAGCATCCCCAGGCTCCAGTGGAGGATGAAGGGCCACTTTCTGCCTGCAGCTCCTTCTCGCTCCCTCATCCCAACTCTTCTGCTCACTTCTGCTGACAGCCGATCTTCTCGCTCCCTCTAGTGGGACGGTTCCGAGGCCTCCCTGCCTCCGCACACACATGTCCGCGTTTCTCCTCTTGCGTCTTGACGTTTTCCTGGAGATCTTCCTCTGGCCACGCTGGGTCCGGTCCCTGGTCTGGCCACCCCTCTCCTCCCCGCCGCCCCACTCCACTCACTGTTCCAGTGTGCAGGTGGTACCCCTGGAGGGAGGAGGACATCCTCCAAGAGGTTTTCTACCATTTGGGTTTTATTTTTTTAGTGGTCTACAGGGTTTCCTTCCAGTACTTAAAGGGGCTACAGGAAAGCTGGAGAGGGACTCTATCAGGGAGTGTAGGGATAGGATGAGGGGTAATGGTTTTAAACTGAAAGAGGGTAGATTTAGATTAGATATTGGAAGAAGTTCTTTACTGTGAGGGTGTCAAGGCACTGGCACAGGTTGCCCAGAGAAACTGTGGCTGCCCCCTCCCTGGCAGTGTTCAAGGCCAGGTTGGACGGGGCTTTGAGCAACCTGGTCTGGTGGAAGGTGTCCCTGCCCATGGTGGGGGGGGGTGGAACTAGGTGGTCTTTAAGGTCCCTTCCAACCCAAACCATTCTGTCATTCATTCTATGATTCATTCTATGATTCAGTGATTCAAGGTTAAAGAAGCCAGAGGCCTGTCTGTTCTACACACCCCTGACTGATATATATATATACTTTTTTAGGTGAAGTTTGCAGCATTGCTATACTTAGAGGGACTAACAGTGCCTTTCTAGCCACTTTGGATGTGGTCTCAGCACACACCCCACTATCTTCCTTTGCTTCACCAGCCACAGGTTCTCCAGACTGGGCTTGTTCAGGCTGGGGGTGTAAGTGGGGTGCCTGTGTTGGAAGGTCCCCCAGACAAGCACCAGCACCCCACACCGACACTCCCGAAGGCATCAGGAGGGGACCACGGGGACCCAGCCATGGCGGGTGTTGAGCTCATTGCGTTTCTGAAGTTGCGTGGGGCTGGGAGTAGATGCCGCAGTGGTGTCTGAACCTGCCTTCAACAGGAAACACTTCTGCACGGGGGGGGTGTGTTTTCAAACCAGTTTGGCTTGGCTTAGTTTTTTTTAATCTCTCCCTCTCTCTCCAGGATTGGCTTCCACAGACAGCAGGCCACTGGGCCACGCAAAGCACCGTGTAGGGTTTTGCTGCGGCAAAACAGCCGTGGTTGTGCCAACACCCTTCACTGCCCACCCTGTGAAGGTAATGGAAACAACGTGGAGAGGAGAAAAAAATCCCCACCCACCTCGTGCTTTACGTGATAAACTGTATGCAGGAGCAGCGGGAATTGCTGCTGTCTCCCCTGCGCAGGCAGAGCCGTTTCTCAGCCTTGGTACTGCCCTCTCGCACAGCCCTGCCTCAAGCTGGAAGGCTGCTCTGGCAAATGATTTAAACCCCATTCTTTGGTGCTGTCGTGGGCTCCTTCGCCTGCTCCCCCAGTCCTACAAAGGACCCACAGAGCCAGGGAGTATGTCGATGCCATTCCCCCAGTGCCCTTTTTGACCTGGCATTTGGGGGTGTTTTTTGCACTGTGGTAAATAGAGTGGGTACCCAGGAAGTATTTGGGGTTTTTTCCTGCATGTTGAGTTTGGCTGCCCTGGGAAGGAGAGGAGAGGAAGTGGGGAGAGGAGGAGAGGAGGAGAGGAGAGGAGGAGGAGAGGAGAGGAGAGGAGAGGAGAGGAGAGGAGAGGAGAGGAGAGGAGAGGAGAGGAGAGGAGAGGAGAGGAGAGGAGAGGAGAGGAGAGGAGAGGAGAGGAGAGGAGAGGAGAGGAGAGGAGAGGAGAGGAGAGGAGAGGAAGCAGAGAGAGGAGGAGGAAAGGAGAGGAAGAGGAGAGAGGAAGAGGAGAGAGAGGAGAGAGAGAGGCAGAGGAGGAGAGGTGGAGGAGGAGAGGAAGAGGAGCAGAGAAGGGGAGAAGATGGGAGGGAGAGGAGGAGGAGGAGCGGAGGAGGAGCAGAGAGGAAGAGGAGGAGGGGAGGAAGCGGGGCCGGGCGGGGACCTTGCAGCCAAACCCGCGGCCGCCCTGCCCTGGCCCTTCCCGTCCCCAGACTCGCTCCCCAGGCCAAGGTCACCCCGCTCAGCGACAGGGGCCAAACCCGGGGGGGCGGGCGGTGCTGGGGGGGAGCCGCTCCCGTTACCCCCCCGCCCTTCCCGCCAGCCCCGCCCCGCCGGGAGCGTCCCGGTGCCTCGTGGCGGAGCCGCCGCCGCTCCGGCCCCGCAGATGTTGCCCGTCTTCCTCCTCCTCCTCCTTCTCCTCCTCCTCCTCGCCTGCCCCGGCAGCTCGGCAGCCGGCCTGGGAATCACAGGCAAGTCTCTGCCACCGTGGGGGTGTGGGGGTGGGGGATAATCCGCCCCCCGCCTCCCGCGTGGGTGCTCGGTCCCGCTCCAGGGGTGCCCGTGGATCCAGCTCCGCGCGGATTTTGGGGTATTTGGGTGACTTGGGAAGAGTTGCGAGTGGCAGCGGGGCAGCGCCTCCCCGGGCGTTTTTCCTGACTCCTCTTTTAAGAAGCCAAGGCAAGTCCCAGACTTGGGCTCTCCTTAAGCCTGTTTTTTTCCCAGCCAGAAGATTTTCAAGGAAGATTGGGAAGGGGCTTGCGGGCTTTCAGCTCTTAGCGCGTTTTCTTGGCAGTGACGGGATGGGAAAGTGCCTGGGCGCGGTTAGCTCAGTCGCCGGTGGGTTTGTGCCGCTGGGAGAGTGGGAGGGAGGAAAAGGGCTCCCCGAGCGGGAGCTGGGAGCCGTTGGCTGGTCCCCAGGTACGGGCTGCTGAAGCTGTGCAGATATCCGAGCTGACCGTTAAGGCAAAAACCTGCGTTTTTGGGGCAGGAGATACGAAGGCAACTTGCACACAACTGTCAGGACCTGCTTTTCCACGTCACCGCTTGAAGTCAGAAATAAATAAGTGTCCAGAGCCGGTGTTTGCAGAGCGGCTGAGCTGGGGAGGGTTTCTGCAGCCACTTCCCAAGCAGAGAAAGTTGAATCTCAGTAGCTGTAGAGTAATATCAGATTTCTTTTTCAGCCCGCACGCTTTCTCCATGCTATTCTGCTGACCTCAGGCCGGCATCGGAGAGACTTGTCTCGGCTGTGGGCTGCACTGTGCTTCTGACAATACCGCCACTAAAGGCCAGCAAAGCTGTCGCCTGGGAATACGAAACTGGCCTGGGGGAAGGTGTCATTGTCAATTATGCTCCTGACAGACCCACCAACACGTCTCGCCCCTACGAGAATCGCACGAGGTTCAATGAAACGGATTTCTCACTGCAGATCGTGCTGCAGCGGGAAGACGATGGGCGGTACCGGTTCAGGTCCGAGTCAGAGGCCACAGACTGGTTCCAGCTGCGCGTTGTTGGTGAGTGGTGAGATGATAGCAAACCCTCCGCCGCAGCCGGAGAGCTTGAATTGCTGCGGAGGGAGGTGCTCCAGGTTTGAATGCTGACCGTCGCTCCGTCTCTCGCAGAACCGCTGTCCGAGCCAGAAATCGTGGGCAATTCATCAGTGAAGGCAGGAGGCAACACCAAACTGGTTTGCAATGTCCTGGAAGGGAAGGCCGACTTGTACTGGTGGAAGAAAAATGGGGAGCTGCTGCTGGGAAGCGACCACATCCAGTTTGTGGACAACACCACCCTATGCATTGTTAAAGCATCAATGAATGACAGCGGCTACTACGCTTGCGTGGTCCGCAACGAAGTCAGCCAGAATGAAACTTCCTTCCTGCTCCACGTCCAGAGTAAGTGGGGATTTCTTCCTGATGACTGGGAAAAGAAACAGGGGAAATGGCCCAAAAAATCTTCTCGCCTGGTCCTTCTGTGTCCTTGTGCCGAGTGTAACTGCCCGGTGGCAGGTTTTTGCTTGGAGGGTGTGGGTAGGGGGTTAAGTTCAGTCTGGCTGCAGAGACTGTGGATCCTCTCCTTTGCAGATGCTGCGAACGTGGTGTTGCCCATGATCCTGGCGTGTGTTATTGTTGGCTCGCTCGCAGGTGAGTCTTTACTGTGGCTTTTTGGCTGGCTGCTGTATCGCTGGTGGGTGCTACGGCAAGTGCTGCGTGCGAGAAGGGATGGGGTGAGAGGTCTGTACTGGCTGATGTGGCACGTCCTTGCTGGGACCTGGGTTTCCCACCCAGGCATCCCATGGGCCGGGGCTGGGGCTTTGTTCCTGCTGTTGTTTCAAGCAGGGCATCCCCAGTCCGAGGGGGCAATGTTGTCCTCCGTCACCTTCCTTTGCCTCCCTGGTCCCAGACAGAGAGTGTCTGCTCATGTCTGCTCTGTGTGTCCAGAGCAGACATGAGATTATACTTTACTTTCCTTATCTGGGTCAACTCCCTCCCCCCCCCCGCCCCCAAGTCCCATGGGCACTGGGGGATGTTGCACATCCCTTCTAGGGGTAAGAGAACTGAGCCCCTCATGCCGCAGTCTGCTGCAGTTTTCTGCCCACAGAAGGGAAGGGTGCTGCCTTACTCAGTGGTCTTCCTTTTCCTCCTTTTTTGGAGCTGGAGAACACTTTTTCCAGCCCATCTCCAGTCTATGGCAAAGTGAGGATTTTAATTCTCAGATTGCAAACTGCAAACTTGGAGGGGAAAAAGTAAAAAGAAACGCCCAAGTCCAGATCTGAGAACAGGATCTGCCAGTTTAAAATAGAAGCGGGAGGTTCTCCCTAGGTGATTTATATCTGTGATTTGCCATTGCACAAAGTTTTCAGGTTTTTCCTGTGAAAAGCCTCCAGGCTCTGGGTAGGTGCTGGAAAAGCTCATCGCTGTGCTCCTGCTCTCGTCGTCACTGTGACACTTCCCTTGTACCTGCTCGCACATGGCCAGGGCCAGTGGCTGGCTCTGCTCTCTGGCCATCAGCTGGGCTGAGGCATCCGCTACCTGTGGGGCAGTGTGGAGATGGGCAGGTGTGGTTTCCTCTGGACCCCATATACCCACCTGGCTCGAGGCTTCCTGGCTGAGTGTTGCCATGCTTTGTCCAAGCACCATCTCCAGGGCGTTTCATGGAGATGATGACTGGTTTGTCCCCAGGTGTCTTCGTCTGGTGCAGGACAAGGGACCGCCCGTGTCACAACGGCTGTAGGTAAGAAGCCTTCAGCCTCTCTCCTGGGGGTGGCCCTGCTCCTCCAGCCATAGCTACAAGCCAAAATTTATCGTTGGCTTGGAACTAAGCTGTTCAAGTGGAGGGGCTCGGGGTCCTTTGCCAGCCTCTCCTTGCAGATTTAAGAGGCAGCCCAGGACTTGCTCTTCCCACTCCAGGTGCTCAAAGGATTTGCTGTCCCTGCTCTTTAGTCCCCACTGGGATTTGCTCTGGAAATATCCTTGATTCCCCCACCCAGAGTGTGATAGCGCTGGTTATCTCCAGCAAAGCAGGTGCTGGGGAGTGCAGGCTCAGTGGCAGCGGGGAACCTCCGAGTTCCTGCTGGCCCGTCATCCATTTGCTCCATCACCTGTTCTCCCTCTGCACTGGCTTTTTAATTCCCATTACACATTTTCTGAAGCCATGTGTACTGGGGTAGTAAGTGCTCATCCTGTCCCAATTCCTCCCATTGCACAAGCAGTCAAAAACTCATGCTGTGTTTTTTGGGAGAGCAGAAGCTTGCCTGGAGGGGAAACACTCAGCTTTTCCAAAGCATGTCTGTGGCTCAGATGGTGCCAAACTCTGGTTTCCAGTAATGCTTTCCAGGTTGGCATAAGCCAAGTTGCAGCCTCTGGGGTGCAGCAGATGCAGAGGATATGCAGACCCACTCTGAAACATACTCCTTAACGGGTGTTTTTTTTTAATTCTCCAAAGGGCTCCAGAGGTTTCTGGGAATTGAGTGATTCTCGAAATCTTCTCAGAGCTTGCTCACTCTGTGTGACCACAGAGAACTCAAGCTGTTAACTGAAGCTTCTTGGAGGATGAGGACAAGGATGTGATCTCCTAAAGATAGGAAACCCCATCCCATGTTGTAGCCAGTTGAAAATAAGTGTTGTCTTGTGCAGCCAGGTCCCAGATAACTCCTCCCAGAGATAAGTTGGCTGAGGTAGCTCCTGAAATTTGGAGTAGAGCACAAGTCCAGACCTTCTTAGCACTGCCACCGCTAGCATGTGACACCCTGCAGCTGCCTGAGGCCTCCGAGGGGGTCTAAGTGGGTGGCAGATGGAGGATCCACACCCAGGAGATGGCTTAGATGGAGACCTCTTTTCTCCTTGCAGGTAGAAAGCTTGAGTAGCTGCGGCCTTGCTGCCTTCCCAGATGGTGGTGGTGGTGGATACTGCCTGGGGAGCACCGGATGTCTGATGCTGTCCCAACCTCTTCTGGGCTCACCTCTGAATTGCTCAAGCTGCTGAACCCCACAAATATTTTTTTGTAAAACACTGGCTTGGACTATTTCTATGTCGTCCTGCTCTTCCCCAGGGCCCTTGCACATCCCTGTGGGGGAGGTGGGCATGGCCACGCCTAGTGGCCCCACTGCTGCTGTGCTCCAGACCTCCTTACCTCTCCTGGCTTCCTCCAGAGACGGTGGGGGGTCAGTGCTTGCAGATGGACTGACGGCTCTGGAAAGAGCTGCCATCCCCGCTGGTGGCTGCTGGGGGGTGCTGCGGTGCCAGCCCCTGCCTCCCCAGGGCTTGAGCTCCTCACTGTGGCCTCCGGGTGTGCTGCTGTGCCTGGGCCTTGCCAGGGCAGCTCAGGGGCTGAGACCGTGGGCATTCTACTCAGTTGGGTCCTCAGAAGGAGGAAGAAGGGCAGGATTTTGCTGTTGTGTGCACTGGGGAGTCCAGGAGATGAGTGGAGTCAGTAGAAGGTGGCAGGGAATGTAGGAGCAGTAAAGTAGTTTTGTTTTAGAAAGGAAACCCCAAAGGAGTCCTGGCTGTGTTAGAACGGTGACACAGCCTGGCATGGGAGATGTAGGGATGCTCCTGAGCCCGATCCTCTGTCCTCCAGCCTTGGGCTCTGGTGGGATCTGGGGACATCCCCTCCTCTTCCGAGCACTAGCCACCTGGTTGTACATGTGCCGATGCAAGCTTGTCCTTCCCTTTTGCCACTCCTGCAGGTGATGGTAGACTTGGACTGGTTTGATATGGCCAGGGCAGCCCTAATTCCAGGCCCTAGTCCTGTCGTCTCCCTTCCCCATGCTGCTTCTACAAAGCTCTTCTGGGCTTTGCTTGTGAAGGGGTCATTATTCCTTCTTACAGCTGAAATTACTTAGCCTGGTGGCACAACTGGCATCTTCACCGTGGAGAAAACTGGATGCTCCCCCAGGAGTGCTGGACCTCACAAAGTGCCTTGCTGATCATTAGATGGGGGCATTTGTACCCATCTTTCATTCTGATGGGGACAACCCCAGGTCCAGCACCCTGTCTGAGCTGGTCCCCAACACCGCTGCGAGGGCAGGTGTTTCGGGTACCCTGGTCTAGGTACTGGGTAGTCACTTCTTTCCGAGAGCAGCTGGTGTCTTGGGGACCTCCGCTTGCTCTGAGCCATGGTCACCACATGGTGAGCAGTATGGGTGGATGTTTCTGTTGCTTGGGTCTTGCCTGTAGACCTGCTTCTGCAGCAAAGGGCTTTCTTGGCCAGGGGAGCAGTGGAGTTACTGGAGAATAGAAGTGCATCCAGGAGAGGCTCAAATCGTATCCCATGGCGTGAGCAGTTGCTGAGCTGTCCTATGCCTCTGCTCTGGCAGACAGTGCAGCATGGCTCTGTCCTGGGGAGGTAACTGGGATATAAAGGGGCTGGTAGCCAAGGGCCATCTCTCAGCCTGGGATTTCATGTTTCAGTTAAAGCATTAAAGGAAACCGAGCAGTTTGGGTGGAGTAGACTAGATTTCAACCTCGGTTTTAAGCTGCATTGCAGGTTCCCTGTTGCACTTGCAGGTGTAAAACGAATGAAGCCACGTTTTACAAAAAATACTTTTCTAAACTTTTCGGAGAGTTGTCTGTAAACCATTTTGGAGACCTTGTGTTGTTTTAATATGTGTTGCTACTAATAAAATTGCGTGAGTTATCCCAGTTGATATTGTTGTGGTCTTCAAGGGTGGGAAATAACTCCTCAGGAGTATCTAAAGCCTGTGGTTGTGGAGGGATGTGCTCCCCACTGACAGACCCTCTGCAGGCTTCAGGCTTCGGTGGTGGGTTGCAGCTGGTGGCAGACCTTGGAGATGCTGGATTTATCCCTGATGTCCAGCTCTGTGGAAAGAGCCACTGTGCTCAGGGAGGTCATCTGCTACTGCTGCGGAGGCCCTGCATCCCTGTCTCCTCCTCGCCTGGGCAGCCCAACTCCTCCTGCAGCAGCTGCAGCTTGGAGGACAGAGCTGGGATTAAAACCAACATAACAACCTTGCTCCAAAACCGGGTGAGGGTATTTTTAACCTGTGTCAGTTCCCTGAGTCATTGGGACTTGGCAAGCAGCCGTCCTGGCACGGCCCGTAGTCCCAGGGGTGGCTGGACTTGTGAGAAGATGCCACCCAAGTGATACGGGGTCAGAGATGCCGCTGGGCTTCACACTGGATGCTTTTCGGGGGAGGTTTTAGCTTTGAGGTTTATCTGGTGGCCTTTGTATGGAGGTTTATCCATAGCAGCTGTGTTTGTAGTCAGAAAAGCCTCCTCTAAGCTGTAGGAAATACCTTTGTGCAGTGCAACAGCTAATTCTGGTGGGGAAAAATAGCCTTTGGGAAAGATAGAAAGTGTATGCAGTGTTTAAATGTGCCCTGAGAAAAATAGGTCCCTGTGTTTGTATATTGGAACATGACAGATGCTCTGGGATAAACCTGTGGAAGACATGTTGCCAGCATCCATGTCCTCTGTGTCCTCCTGCTTGTGCCTTCATGTCCTTCCTCCCTCGTCTGTCTTTGCCCTCCCTGGGAAGCCTTGGCAGCTTAATGCACCCTACACCTAATTAGCAAAGCTGTTAGCAAAAGACTGTGAAATTCAAGCATTTTGCTGTAGCAAGGTAGACAAAATCTGACCAAGCACCTGTCCCAAGCAGCAGAAGCATTTTGGCATGCTCAAGTTTGCCAAGCAAACAAATCACTATCGGTAAAGCAAGTATATATTTCAAGTTACAATAAAATTACTCTCAGAAAAGCAAGTATATGTATATATTTCAAGCTAATATAGAAATTACCACTACTAAAGCAGCAAGTATCTGTGTATCTGCATATCTACATATCAATATTAGAAGTATGTATATCTATGTTTCATTTCTTATATGAATATGTATTATTTGAAATGTTACCAGTATAGTGTTTATTAAACTGGTCCCAGGAGTGAGGCCAGTTAATGATGAACAAAGTCTCCCTGTGTGGATGATCCATGTCAGGAAAGCCGGAGTCAGGCAGGCATCCCCTGGTGCCAGTCCCGACTCATGTAGAGAAAGTCTTGCAGGGAGAAGCTCCATTTTAGGTAGAAAATGAGTAATTTTTATACCATAGCAACATGAGGGGGCGTAGGACACCACTGTTTGAAGCAGATGTTTCTGTTTCACCTGGAACAACCCATAGATAATGTTATTTTCTATTTTTCTCAGACCAATTTTTGTTTTCCCAGGTTGTTTGTCTCTTCTTCCAGCTGAAGCAGCCAGTACATTTTGCCAATTCCTTCTTTCCCAGACTGTTTTCCACCTTTTTTTGTCTATTTTTCCCCTTTCCAGATGGTAAGTTTGTTGTTGCTGTTTCTTGTTTTTGTGGTTATCAAGGGTATCTCAGGCTGTTTGAGGTTCTCGGGTACCCAGCTGCATTTCATGGATGCCAGCTGTGCTCCTTAAGGATGCTCCTGGTCCCCAGGCTGGCAGTGCCCAGGCTTGCAGACATCTGCAGCCAGCATTTTAGCAGCCATTTTCTATCAGCATCTTTCCCGTTATAACCTTTGTGGCTGCTCCCATTGGTTGCTCAGACCAGTCCCCACCTGTCACTGGCACTGAGTCCTTACAGCACGTCCTGCACCAGATGGAGAGTGAGATGACACATATAGTTAAGAAAGGATTTATTAAGAAGCTGAGGCAGACTGTGGTGATCAGGGCTTGGTCAGACAAGCCCTGCTTACACACAACCAGACTCTTTTCCCCTCCTCCTCTCTACCCCTTCCCCCAGCCATTCCAACAGTTTTGCACAGTGCTGCATCCCCTCCTCAAATAAACCAAATCCTTATCTTCCTCCTGATTCCCCTCTTTTACCAGCTGCAAACTCCAGATTTGTCCTCTCCAAAGCTCTGCCTGTCAGTTCTTGGTTGCCCATCAACTGGTGACTGGAGATTTTGGTCTTTGGCATCATCTCCCTTTGCCCCTCTCTACCTGGGCTGTGTCTCCCTGTGCTTTTATTTATCCCTTCCCCTTTTGCACTGGAAAGGTCCTTGATGGAGTAACCTAAACAAGCTGGGACAAGATGGATGCAGCTCCAGCCCAGTACCCCAGGGACCTGGAGCTCTCTGAGAGCCATTTCATGGAGCCTGTATCTGGGTGTAGGAAATTCATTATATTCTGGCTAATGGCTGGAGCTCCCTGTGTTTGCCGTGTCCCTCATCCTGGTCCCCAGCATGGGGATGCAGCAACACACACCAGCTCCCAGTCCAGCACTGTCTGACTTGAAGGAGGTTTTCCTCCTTGCTATGGGGTGGCAGTCCCTGCTGCCAGCTTTTCTCTGGGTCACAGCCCCTCCCTGGTCCCTGAGTAAGCCAAGACCCCAGTGGATCCCCCAGAGGTGCAATCTGCCTGCCTAGCCATCGCTGTCCTGCCATCAGTCCTTCTCCCCATCTTCTTCCTCCATGTGGTCTGGGCCCAGTGGGGGCAACAAATGGAGAAATCTCAGGTCTGCACCCCAGGTTTGATCCACAGCAACCCAAACTGCTCCCTGTTCACTGCCTGCAGCTGCACTCTACAGGCAAGAGTTGCTGCATATGTGTCCCTGCCCTGGGTTTTCTGTCCCTGTCCGAGCCATGCCAGAGGAGCACCCATCCCCAGCTCAGCCACAGCCCTGCCTGGGCTGCGCTGCTGGTCGAAGTGGTCCCCTGCACCACAAATCCAGCTGGGGAGAAGGCTGTTCCTCCCCCAGCGAGGAGGGACACCCTGAATCCAACCTGGGAACGAGGGATGTCCCAACACAGCCAACAGACTGTGGGAAGAGAGCCTGCTGCTACCCACAGCATCCCTGCCAGCATGGCTTGGTGGGGATTCAGGAGGGCCATGGGCACTCAGCCAGCTGGAGCTCAGGCAGGGAAAGCAGGGCTTGAAGTAAGGAGGTCGAGGGAGGTGGTGATGGGGGGGAGAAGCCCCCTCTCCCAGTCAGGGTGCAGCACCCAGCACCCTCCTGTGGCTTTACAGCCCAGATGATTCCTGGCTGCACCAGGGGAGACCTCAAGCCCCATCCTAGCCTCGCAGTGCTCAGCAGCCAGAAAAAAGCAGGTCCAACACAGAGGGAGAAAAGGGCTTCTTCCCAAAACAGCATTCCCCTTTCACCGATGTAAACCAGCACCCAGCTGGGAAGCCAAGGGGAGAGGCAGCTGTGGAAATGGCAGCAAAGCCCTAAACTCACACCTGAACAGTGAAACTGGGGCAGGAACCAGCCCATGAGCGGGACTGGGAATAGGATGGAATTGTCTTCTGCTTGAGGAAGCAAGATGGGGATACACACAGAAGTATCCAGGTGAAATACATTTATTGGAGCAGCTATAACAAAACGAAGAAAAAAGTAACATAAGGTATTTTTTCCCCTTGCTTTCTTTTATGGATGAACATGTTTTAGAACTGACATCCTGTCCAAGGGGGACAAAAAAAAGGACCTTGGCAGAACTTACTCCAGCTTCACCTAAAATGTTACAACCTGCAGAGGAAACTGCTGAAGGCCATGGTATGAATGCAAGGCTGGTTAAGGGTCCTGTGGAAGGGAAATCAGTTCAGGCCAATCTATTTCAGGGATGCTTTAAAATATATTAAAAAAAAATCCCACCCCAAAGGTACAGGATGTCTTTCCTGGTCATCCTTCCCAAAGGCAAGGCATCCTTTCCAAGGTTGGGAGTGTGGGGTCAAAGGAGCTGGCAGCAGACAAGGAAGGACAGGAGCAGGCATAGGACAGAATTTCAAGGACTTGGGCTGGCTTTTCTGAGGAAGGTGATGCAACACGGGGACATTTGCCTTGTAAAATTGAGGGAAGGCAAGCTAGAGGGGCAGGTATGACCACAGCTCTGCCACCCCTGAGAACCACCAGCCTGACTCACTGCACCTTAAAAAGGGACTTATAAAGGCAAGAGGAAGCAGCACAGAAAGCAGCACCACATCTGGGTGGTGACACCGAAATCTGCATGTGGGCAGAGTCCAACAGAACTCTGCTGAAAACAAATTAGAGTCAGCTTGAAGCTTTGGAAGCAAAAGCATGGGCAGGGCAGCTCTGGCAGCAGCACGTCTCGGCAGTGCTTGGGCAGCGTGGTATGCGTCCAGTTTAAACTGGAACAAATAGTGATTGGGCCAGCAGCTAAAGCGTCAATCTGCTCTTCTGCAGTTGTTTACACTAATTAATAGCAGGAATACATTCCGGTTGAGACAACTCAATCAAATTCCTTGAACAACTTCAGAGCATCAGCTTTTTCCCTTGATTGAGGTTTACATGTCTTTTTGGGTTGGTGTTTTTTTTTGACTAACATTCTAAAGAAGAAGGCATGTGGTGTGACAGTGTTAGTGAGGATGGTTAACCTTCAGCTTGGAGTCTGATACAATTTCAGGCTTATGGAAGAGCTGCCCCTGCTTGGGTGATGACCAGCATTAGAGCAATGGCTCTTATTTTCTCTTAGCCTGGGTTTTATGAATAGAGGGCAGGGCAAGTGGGGTGGAGGGAGTATCATTTGTCACCTGGAGCTATTGCTTGGAGACTTGGGTGGCAAGATTTTGGCCAAAACCATTGCCTCACTAGTGCTAGGCTAGCGGCAGAGCTTATGGATTCCTTGTTTTGGCCGACAGCAGCTTCACAGCTCCTGGGAGCTCTTCCCCAGCTCTGCGTGAGCACAGCTTCCTGGCTGGCAGAGGGACCACCATTTACTCCTCTTCCTGTCTCTGTCCTCGGATTTCTTCCATCACCTGCCAAAACCACAGGGATTGTGTTCTTTGGTGGCACAAAAGGGACTGGGAGCTCTTCAGCCACACTGTGAAGCATCCCACAGCAAGCTGTGCTGCTGGGGGGGGGGGGCACAGGTTGTCCCAGCCCTGGGATGAGCACCCCCCCGGCACACAGTGCCGTTGCACTCATCTTAAACATCCCAATCTCTCAAATCACCCCCAGAGACTAGTCTGGGGGCAGGCAGTAAATCTGCACCATCTGAAATGCAGGAGTGCAGCATCAGCCCCCGTGCTGACATCAAGCTTAGCTGTGGGAGGGCTCCCCTGATCCTCAAATCCTTCTGGCACCTCTGAAATAAGGAGGCAGGAGAGGAAGGTGGTGCTGGTGTGGGAGGGAGGGAGGTTTCTCTGAGGCAGAGTGGGGCGGAGGAGGGAGAGAGTGAAGTGAATACAGGAGCTGTCTGTGTTTAAGGTTGATGTTGTGGTAAAGGACCTGTGGTTTTCCTCTGTGTCTTATTTGTAGCTGTTTTGGGTTAGGTGTGGTAGAAGAGCATGTTTTTACACAAATCAAACTGCAGCAGCCCTGAGAACTGGTATACTCAGGACACCGAGATGTTTCTCTGGGCAGCTGAGCATGCCCCTGTAGTGCTGGCACAGCGGTGCTCGGGGCATCGTCCACCACATCCCCAAACCCAGGAAAGCTCCCCACAACATGGCACTGACCCCAGGAGTCCTGTGGGACCAAGCTGAACTACAGCACCAGCCACTGGCAGGCTCACTGTGTCCACCCCAGGGTGAGGAGAAAGCCCATAGCATTCTGCAGGAGGGCAGGCAGATGCTTTCTTGTTATTATGAATTAAATAGTCATTATGAATTAAATAGTCATCATTAAATAACAAGGATTTGCAGTTACGGGGAACCAGCTAATGGCAGTGAGTTACCGAGGTGGCCATGACTTGTGTGCTCTGGGTGGCGTGCTGGTTTTTCATCTTCTCCCTCCGCTTATTCCCGTAACCTGGAAATAAAGGAAAGATCAAGTAACTCTTGGGTTTCCAACAACACCCCGGCAATTTGGGCTGCACCCTGCATTTCACAGGACAGGTGAAGAAAAGCTGGCTGCAGAGAGCACTGAAGATGGGAGCCTTTCACTGGGCAAAGCCTCTCTGTTTCCAAACCCAGGAAAGCCCCATTTTGGGGCATCAAAGCAAGAAGGCAGCGTGGAGTGTGGACTTCTGCCTACAACACTCACCTTGCTGCAAGGCCTCACAGCTCTAACCTGCCTCCCTTTGGCTGTATGGACTCAGTGCAATATTTCATATATTTCAGACTTGGAAATGCTCTGTGCACTCTGGGAAAGCATGAGAGTCCCCTTTCAATCCTCTCCTGGAGGGCATCCTCTCCTCAATATGCTACTGACCCTCCTTTTTACCAGTTCCCTGAGATGCTACATGTGATCCCGAAGGCTGAGCCAGCATTTCTGGGAAGCCTGCTGGGATGGCCAGCTGGTCCTTGAGACCAGGCCACCACAGAGCCTGTGCAGAGGGAGGCCAGATACAATTGCTAATCATGGCAATGAGGGGATTCACATGACAAGACCACAGAAACAAGGAACTTTAAAAGGAGAAGCTGGAAAAACCATTGTAGACATGTAGAAATCACATCCCTGATCTCTTCCCTCCGATCCCAGAGTTGGCAGGATGGAAAATGGAATTACTTGCCCTCGATCTGCAAGCCCAACTTCACGGGGATGACTGGTCAGCTGCTCTCCTGGGTCATAAGATGTTCCCAGACCTATTTTTGCCTGTTTATCAGATAGGTTTTTCTCCCAAAGTTTGCCATAGCTGAGTTTTTTTTTGACCAGGGTATGGCTATCATTAGGGAAGACCACGGTAGGACATTATGGAGGAAAAACTCACTTTCCTTGAGCATCCGTGGACAAAGCAGAGGGGCTGGCGAGGACTGCAGGCAGGGACCAGTGCCTACTGTGGCTTTCCTAAAAGGTCAGACATCAGAGTTGGGTCCTCAGCTGATTTGGACAGTCCTGCTCTTTAAAAGTCTGGCTTTTATCTAACTGAAAGCATCTTTCCTCATACCTGCTGCCAGAGGACGGTGTGAGGGCTGAACTTGGGGGCTCTCAGTGGCTGAGCAGCTCATTATGGTTCTGGGAAGGAAACTGCAGGGCTACTTACACCATAGGAGGAGGAGCAGCAGTGTTATAAAGGCTGCTACAGCAGTGAAGACACATGTGCTTATTAGATCAACAGCCTCTGAGCAGCCTCGTTCTGCCGAAGAGAAAGGGAGAAGTTGTCAGCAGTTGCTCCTCTGGCCAACACCCCCCTTTGAACATTTAGGTGCCATGAATTTAATCCAGGGAATTCCTAAGCCATGGAGATGGGGGATGCCTGTGTTTCAAATCATGGAGCCAGCAGGATGAACCTTGCTTTGCTACTTAAGAGCTACAACCTCCCCGCTCAGCGCGAAGCTGCCACGACTACATCAACTACAACACAGATTCTTCTAGGACCAACCATGCAAAGCCACCTAAGGACTCTTGCTGACCTGTGTGAAGCCAACCCCTACCAGATACGCTACTGCTCCCCAGAAGAAAGGCAAGCAAGGGCATGAATGGTGCAAACCCAGGACATCCCTTACCATGGAGCTGCCGGATATTGCAGAGCAAGACGATGGTGAACAAAAAGTTGACGATCAGTGTTGTGGGGGCTGTAGAGTTCCAGATGACACCGCACCCTGGGAGAGGGAAAAATTGCTCCCAGATGAGAGGAAAGTGTGTAAGGAGTGCAGGCTGGCATGTGGAGTAGCTGGACTTTGGTGGGAGAGCAAGCAAGGCATTGGAAATGGCTCTAGACGTGCACCACAGCAGCATGCCGAGCTTCCACTCCCTCCTGGGAGTGAAAACCTAAAGAGTTTACTCCTGGGCTTTTATCAGGCCTTTTCCAGCAGAGGTTTAGAACATAAACAGCAACTTACTTACACATTTTGATTTTGAAGCAGCTAAGAGCTGCTGGTCTCCACACCACTGCTGCTGCTCTCCAGGCAGTTTGTATTACTGAAATAAAGAAGAAGATCCCAAGGAAGGCGAAGTCAACAGAAACACCTGTGGGAGGAGAAGTAAACCAGAAGGTGAGATGGAAACTGGTGAAAACAGTGGACTGAGAACAAGGCAAGAGAAGTTGGCTTGTGGTGACTCTGCACCCAAGTGCTGCGTCTGGGAGTGCAGGATCTGTCACCCTCTGCAACAGGGCTGTGCAGCAGGAGCAGGGCTGCAGGCTGCAGCCAAGAAGGGTCCCCAGGGCCTGGGGATGGGGCTGGCTTGGTGCTGCTGGCCAGGGGACTGTATCTTACAGCTGAGGGTGGTTTTTATTCTGGAAGTTGGTAGCAAGCAATATTTATTATAAATGTACACATAGGCAGCACCCTTCTTTCAACAGAGAATGGGAGAAAACCTGCATGTTTCAGAGGGCTGTTTCTTTGGGCTTGTTTGCCTTAATGTCTGCTTGCAGCTCAGCACATAGCAAATGAGCACCCATGGCATGACAAATAGGTAGCCTCAGCCTGGGACATGGAAGAACTGGCTACAAAGCAGTTTTAGAACAGCTGAACTTTGTGTTCGCTGCCCATGGTTCCTTAAGGTCTGGTGGGAGTGGTTTCTGACCAGTTTTTAATTTTTGAGAAGTCCTGGAGAAGGGTAGTGGTACCTGAAGAGTGCACAGGGACAAATTTAGCCCTTTGGTTTCAAAAGAGCAGATAAAGAGGGACTTGCAGGCTACAGAGCAGTGAAGTCTAACTTCCATTTCTCCAAATCAAGTACTGCTACATCAAACATGCTACTGTAAAGACCTGGAGGAAGAAGAAAGATGAGACACTGAAGCAATCAAGAACAAATGAGGTTAAATGAATCCTACCTTCTTCCAGCATCCAGATGATGGATGTGGCAAGCAGGAGGAGAGAGGAGATACACAGCAATATGTAGGTGACCAGAATCATATGTTTCCATTCTTCCTTTCCTGAGAAAAACAGCAAATGTACTCAGTACCACATAAAAAGGATGGGTGCAGCCTCCAAATGAAAGATAACAACAAGAACAGGTTTTCTTTGTAAAGAATTGAATCCCTGAGGTTTAGAAACCCTGAAGAGAAAACCTGATGAACTTTCAAGGGCTTTTTTTTTGACTTCAGGAGGAACCAGGAGAAAGCAGCCAGATTTGGGGTTGTTCCACGCTGAACCAGACACCAGTTCCACCTAATGAGACACTTTATAACACTTCTGCCTGAGATTTTGTCTCCTATAATGACCTGACTAGTGCTGGATTTCCTCTGGAGACCCATGTCATGGGGGAAAGCCCACATGGCACAAGCTCTTGCCACAAGCACCAGGCATGGAGCACTCCTCAGGGGAGACCTAGGCAAGACCTAACGCCACAACCTGCACATGTCCCCAGTGTTAATGCTGAGAGACAAATACATGTGGGAGAACTTTCCCGACAGCTGTAGGGCTTCACCTCTGCTCTCCAGGTGGTCTCTGTTATTCTGGGAATTATTTGTGGTGGGTAGAATGCACTAGCAGATTACAGACTGTGTGGGAGGACTTGCTGTTGGCTAAGTCTTTGGGTTTGTTTTCTGTTAATATATATGTTGCTACTGAAGCACCCACATTAACCTGTACACTCCTTGGGTATGGATCCAATGTCATGACCCAAACACCAGTGTGCTTGGTCACCAAAACCCATGAGACATGATCTTTGGCCAGCTCCAGGCAGGAAGGCTCTTCCCATGCAGCCTGCATGTCCTGCACTTTTATTTCTTCCCAGGGATGCCTGAGGAATGGGAGAGAAATTACTCAGATGCTTGGTACTGTGATATTTTTGGCTCCATCTCTCACAAAACCAGTTGGGATTAGCTACTTCTAGGGAGTTTTATTTTCTGTGCAAGCTACAGAGGCATAAGAAGAAATGTGCAAGCTGAGCACATTTCCTCCCACTACCGAAGTGAATTAGAACGAGAGGGGAGAAGGAGCTTGGCTGAGGCTTTCTGACATCTGCCCTGTCCACGGTAGGGAGAAAAGGGTTTAGTTTGGGGGACTGGGGTGCAGTCTTGGCACTCACTGAACCTGTGATCCCTCAGCTGACAGAACAGGATCATGAAGCTGGTGGCGGAGACGGCAACAAACATCAGTGCAACACCGGCCAGCCTCTGCGCGTGGTATAGAGGAGGCGTGAGACCTGCAAGACAGGGCATGAGGGAAACCCCGTGCTGGGGACGACCCCAAAACACAGAGCGGCAATCCCAGGAAATCGCAACATGCTGGAAAACCCGAGGGATGAGTCCTGGGTCTTTCTTGCTCAGGAAAGCCCACGACAGACCGTTGCACCCTGCGGGGCGGACCTGTGACATGATGACAAACTGCCAGATCCACCACGGCCAGGGGAGGCTCACCTGTCACTGTCAGGTTCAGAGCTGCCTCCTTCCAGCTTATCACATTGCTGACGTTGCAGGAGTAGGATCCGCAGTCCGACTTATCTCCGTTCCTTATCTGCAGCACGGTGATGTTTTCAGAGAGCAGATAGCACTTTTCGGGGGGAAGGGGATGTTTCTCCTTCTTCCAGGAAATGGAAGCCACTGTTCCCTCTGGCACCACGCAGACCAGCTCAATGGGCGAGCCTGCCAGGTTTGAACTGCACTGGAGCTCAGGCTGGGGCACAGGCTCTGAAAAGCAGAGAGCAGTGTGGTAGCACTCCCAGGAGCATGAGTACTGCCTTGCTTTGGACCTGAAAACTGGCTGGCATGGAAGAATACCGAGCCCCTTGGGGAGAAAGCAGGTCCTTCCCCTCTGATTTACATGCCAGGTTGGTTTGGAGAGAAAGAAGATACTGCAGGAGGAGGGCAACATCCACCAAGTTCAAAGCAGAAAGCAGACGGCCCCATCTCTGCCACCGTGCCACCCCTAGGATGGACACCACCAACTCTTGGAGATCAGGCATGGCACCCTGGGCTCAGAGATACTGACCCAAAAGGGCTGTGAGTTGGAATTACACTGGGAAGTGATGACAGGGGCTTTCCAGACACTGTCTGCCATGGGGTGTCCCAAGAGGAGAGGCCTTTTCCCACACTGCAGTGGTGAGGGAGGTATGGGAGGAGTCAAAGAAGTCATGAAGTTCAGCCAAAGAGCAGGAATGTGGGACTCTGCTGCTGCCTACATTTAAATTGGTCCAACTCCACATGGGCCAAAGCACAGAGAAACAAGTCTCACATGCTGGAGACCCCTGCCACGTGCAAAAGGAGGGCTGACTCTGTCCCTGCGCCTGTCAGGGTTGCACTTAACTATGTCTGGGCTTCCACTTGACAGCAACCACATGCTCCTGAAGTCCTTCATTCCTGGATGTCCTACATGCAGTATGCTCATGTAGTGATGCTGAGCTCTAGGAAAGGGCAGTTCAAAACCTGTTTATTTTTCAGGGAAGTTCAGAGACAGAGAAAGGCAATGTTGGTGTGAAGGAAGAGAGCCTGCAAGGCCTGAAGCTATGCAGGGCGAATTCCTGCAGGGAGCCACATCTTCCCGGCAGACCCACCCTCCTGTGAAAAGCATCCATAAACCCAAGGATCTCAGGATCTGATCCTGAAGGGGTTAGTAAGGCAACTGGTGAGGCAGCAGCTTATCCTGGAATTGCTACGAAGGATCTTCTGGTCCCAGCTCCAAGGGACCAGCCACAACCTGCAGCTCCTGAGTTCCTCAAATCATTACCATGGCGTTTGTTTTGGTCATCAAATGTGAGCAGAAATCCCTTCTCTTGAGGGAATTTTATGCCATACACTTCCTGTGAGTGGCTGTTCATGACAAAACAACTAGATAAAAGTTAAGGCAGAAGGCATCCCATTTCTATCACTCCAGGATGAAGGCACCATGCAGCCTGATGACCCAACCAGGAACTCAACCCACAGCCAGACTCAGTTCCAAAAAACCCTCTGGCATTTCCTAGCAACTCTTTTAGGGTCTCCAGTCTGTGTCTTTCAAGGTAGTGATGAAACCAGAATTCCTCTAGTTTGAGACTTGCTGCTCCATCTGGATGCACATAAGCCCGATGGGATTCATCCCAGGGTACTGAAAGAGCTGGCTGATGTTATTGTGGGACCTCTCTCCATTATTTTTCAATGGTCTTGGGAATCTGGAGAGATCCCAGTCAACTGGAAGCTGGAAAATGTCCCATTTTTCAAGAAGGGTAAGAAGGAAGACCCTGGTGATTACAGGCCTATCAGTCTCACTCAGTGCCTGGTAAAATTATGGAGAAGGTTATTGTGGGAGTTGCTTAAAAACACTTGAGAGACAACGCAGTCATTGGTCACAGCCAGCACAGGTTCACGAGGGGAAAGTCCTGCTTAACTAACTTAATTTCCTTTTATGACAAGGTCACCTGTCTAGTTGACCAAGAGAAGTCAGTAAATGTGTTGGTTTTTTTATTTGTTTTAGCAAAGCTTTTGATACTATGTCTCACAGCATTCTTCTGTGATGCATGTCACAGCACACAGCTAGACAAGTCCATAATACATTGGGCGAGCAATTGGCTGACAGGTTGGGCTGAAAGAGTTATAGTAAATGGGGTGACATCAGGCTGGTGGCCAGTCACCAGTGGGGTCCCAGGGCTCAATTTCAGGGCCAATGCTTTTGAATGTTTTTATGAATGATTTGGATGCAGGAGTTGAATGTAGATTAAGTAATTTTGCTGATGATACTAAACTAGGAGAAGCTGTAGACTCCCTCAAGGGTGGAGAGGCCTTACAGAGAGATCTGGATTGACTAGAGAGCTGGGGAACCACCAACCATATGAAATTCAACAAGAGCAAGTGCCAGATTCTCCACATGGCACAGGGTAATCCTGGTTATATATACAAACTGGGGGACAAGAGGCTGGAGAGCAGCCCCACGGAAAGAGATCTGGGGGGTTGGGTTGATGGCAAGTTGAATGAGTCAACAGTGTGCCCTGGCAGCCAAAAGGGTGAACCGTGTCCTGGGGTGCATCACGCACAGCATAGCTAGTTGGTCAAGGGAGGGGACTGTCCCACTCTGCACGGCACTGGTGCGGCCTCACCTCCAGTACTGGGTGCAGTTTTGGGCTCTTCAGTACAAGAAGGACATCAAACTATTATGACTGTGTCCAGAGGAGGGTAACCAAGATGGTGAAAGGCCTTGAGGAAAACATTTACAAGGAATGGATGAGGTCACTTGGCTTGTTCAGCTTGGAGAAGAGAAGGCTGAGGGGTGACCTTACCACGGAGGGGTGAGCTTATCACAGTCTACAACTTCCTCAAGAGAGGGCAGAGGAGGGGGAGGTGTTGATCTCTCTGGTGACCAGCGATAGGACACAAGGAAATGGAATGAAGCTACATCAGGGGAAGTTCACGTTGGACATTAGGAAAAGGTTCTTCACTGAGAGGGTGGTCGGCCCCTGGAACAGGCTCCCCAGGGAAGTGGTTGTGGCACCAAGCCTGTCAGAGTTCAAGGAGCATCTGGATGACGCTCTCAGTCATATGGTTTAGGGTTAGGTAGTCCTGCAAGGAGCAGGGAGCTGGACTTGATGATCCTTATGGGTCCCTTCCAACTCAAGATATTCTACAATTCTATGACTATTCTGGTTGCCATCTTGTGGGCCTGTCTGCTGCACTGACAGGCCAATCTTTGAGAAGACCAGCCTCTCAACACATTTGACTTACTGATAACTTCAAGGAGCGTTGTCCTAGCTTTATCTTGCATCAGATCAACTGTTGCTTTATAGATGCCGCTGTCTGTCTCTTGCAAACTCTGCAGGAGGATTGAGCCATTCTCTGGATAGAAAATAACTCTGCCTTTGTAAGCTGAGTAAATGGTTAGAGCCTGGTCATCTGCATAGTACTGCAGGATGAATTCAGGGGTGGTGTTTCTTATGTATTCCCACTCGGTGAAGTTTACGTTCTTGATAGCTGGTGCATGCATCAGTACAGAGGATCCTTCAGCTGCAACTCTTCTTTCTGTGATTTCCACCACTGTAGAAGACCCCTGCAAAACCAGCAACAGGTCTGGAAATAGGGGAGATGCCAGAGCAGAATGAGTTAGTTTTAAAGCAAGAGCAATTTAATCTGCTTGTACATTCTATTTTTAATTTTTTTTGGTACAAGTTACCAACTGACTTCTTGAAGCATGTCATGCCACGTGTCTGATTTGTCAAGATAAAAACCATACATTTTTGTTAGTGTGTTATAGAAATGCTTCTTAGCTGGTTAAGACAATTCCTTGCCCTTTGGAATGAAAATGATGGGCTTTTGGGGGTTTTCTGCACATCAGAAGTTGCTAACAGGGACCATAATCAGTGCAGCTTCACCCATGGATCTTGAGCTGCTCCCTCAGCACCTGAAAGGAAGAGCATTGCTTGGAAAACAAGCTCTGAAACACACTTGCTGGGACTATGTAGTCCTGGCTGCCAGTGTCTGAGAGCTGACCTTTCTGAACACTGTTAAAACCTACAGGCATATTCAGCCTCATCATCCTCTCAAGAGGGGTTAAGCCCTGCAAAACCAATGCTCCCACTTAGACACCCAGCAACCTTACGCATCTGGAAGGTGCTAATTTGTCACATATTCACATTTCCTGGCACCTCTGAGTAATGCGACTGCTCTCTGGTGCAGCTGCCGTGTAGATGAGCTGCTTTTAACATGAAAGGGAATCTATACAGTCCTTTACATAAAAGCCTTTGTCTTGAAAATGTTTTATGGTTTCCCCAGGGGAGAATGAAGCTAATGTGAGGGTCAGCCTGCAAGTAAGACCCGGAAATGTACCTTTGGCTCTACAAAACCCAGGTGTGAGAATCCCGTCCTAGCACTGATGGCGTAAAAGGACTTAGCAAGCAGAAAGTCATGTCTGATATCTCCAGTCTCCAAATATGCCAGAACCATCACCCTGGAGCTACTTTTAGCATGTTTAAAAGGTTATGCTGGCTGCTGAAGAGGGAACAAGCTACAGGAACAGGTACCAAAAGGAAAGCTTATCTAAGCAAAGAGGAAAGATGGTGGAGGGGAGGCTCAGAGGCTCAGGGAAGGGTACCAGAGGGTACACCATGGTCAGAGAGCAGAGAAGAGGCTCACAGGGAACCAATCCTTAGGCATGCAGTGGAGGAGAGCTGCTCGCAAAAGGTGGTGGTGGTGGTACCCGGGTACAGTGATGCTGCAGCACGGAGGAAGGAGGTGCCTGCCAGGATGGCTCCCCAGAGCGCACACCTTCACCAGCACTGCCGCAGTCCACAGCAGGGATGCAAGGAGAGCACAGAAGTGCTGCAAGCATGTGCTCTCCAAGGAGGTGCACAGCCGATGCAAGCCCCCCACGAGTCCCTTTTCATACTCACAGCCTGTGATGGCCACCTGCAGCCAGGTTGACATGGTAAAGCCCTTCAGGCTCTTTCAAACCAGCATGAGGGATGAGCTCCTTCTGCAGCGACGTGCTCTTGGGATGGCTACTCTAGGCATGATGGATGGGCCTGTGAAGGACACCATGAAAAACACCATTGGCACCTGCCACACAGGGGTTGGGAAAGGTGAAGGGTGCCCAGAGCAGCAACGGGGGAGTCCCCGACCTTCTCCATGTGGCCCCACAGCACTGGCATCTCCGCAGGTGGCACAGGCTTGAAGCAGGGAGTTGCTGTACAGCAGCCCGAGCCCACACCACTCGTAACAGTGCAGCTCAGGGAAACCGTCGTGACCACATCTGTGTTCAGCACCAGTTCACCATAGTGATCAAAAAAAGAAAGATCTCCTAGACACAAAGACCACTGATATCCAACAGCATCAAGACCAACATAGGCGCAGCAGTTTTTGGGGGGGACAAGAGTGCCTGGCTGCTTTCTGCAACCCTTCCTGTGTGCTGCAGCTTTACGATGCTAGCAGCTACAGCCCTGCCTTGTCCCTTTAGTATTTATTTCTGCATCTGCTGGCTATGAAAGTGCCCATTTGTATTTAGCAACCACATTCACAGCCTCTCAGGGTAGCAGGAGCCACATGATCACACCCCAGCGCCTACACAGGTACTTTCTTTTCTCAGTTTTAACTCATTTCATCTCTTCCTCGAGGTCTTGTCCTGTGTCATGATTATGGGCTCTGCAACTGCCTATGCATCACCTTTAAAACTTTGAAAACCTCCATCCCATCCCCTCCTTTCCAATCTGAAGGCTCTCAGACTTTTCAGTTCCTCCTTGCAAGCTCTTGGTCATTTTGGATGCTGTTCTCTGGGACTTCTCCAACTTTTTTTAGAGACCTTTTGCCTTAGTTTCTTCACTGCAGAGACTGCAACACACACTGCACCAATCAGTGGGCATGAGAGAGCTGGAGAACAACCTGCCTGCCTCCAACACACTTTGTGATGGGGCATTATTTGAACAGGACTAGTGCTCAGAGCTGGTTTGCAGAGCCAGATGGAAACATTTGGTGCTTGGACAACAGGGACTGCATTCACTGTTGGGTTTTGCAAGGCTTGGGAGCAAGAATGAGGGCAGAGGACAGTGGGAAAGTGGACAGTGAGACCACTTTTTGGGAAAGGATTTTCACTGCCCTGTGATCAGAGTCTCAGCTGGGACCAGAAGAGGTCAAGATGGTCTGTTTTAGAGACTTGGTTTATTTTAGAAACAGCCTGAGGTTGATAGTGGCTAAGGAACTGACTTCTGAATCAGAGGTGAGGAGGTGTGTTTAAGGCTGAGCTTCCTTCAGAGAGACATTACCTCCTGGCAGCATCCAGCTTTCCTCCGGAGACACCAGTAAACAGCAGAGCAGCATCTGAAAGGGAAGCTATTTCCACCGTGGAGCTGCCCACGTGCACAGCATGCTCTCCTGAACCCAGCCGAGCAGTCTCCCCAGCCCAGCCCACTGTCCCCAAGAAGGTGAAGAGAAAAAAAAAACCAACCCCAAAACCGAAGGGACAGAAGACAGCGAGGGTATGTCATGTTCACCCCTGCAACAGAGACCTCCAGCCCAGGACATCCCTACCACCAGAGGAGCCAACTGCATGTCCCTGATCTCTGCCTTGATAAAGGAATTCAGAAAATAAGGTTCTGGGGAAAATCACCTGAGTTAAGGGTGATTTAGCTTCTGTGCAGCTGAAAACCTACATTATCTGGGACAGAGTGGTTGCTGCAGGTTGCAAAGCATGTTAACATGTAGAAAGCTGGTTATTTGAATGTCTTCATGTCTTGCATGAACTCCTTGTGCTCTTCCTAGGTTAGTGGGTACATGGAGACCATGAAAAATCCTGTAACTTCTGTTGTAGTGTGCTGGGTTTTTGTTAGCGGAGGAGAGGGCTACTGATACAAGGAAATGATCACCTACTTTGCAACTTATTTACTTATAGCAACTTATAATGATTTCTGAATATTGCTTAATAATCCTGCTTGCCCTGACTGTTCTGTGGAAGCTCACCAAAGGCTACTGCTACTGTGTTCATCAAAACAAAGCAGTTTTCTGTGGAAACTTACCAAGAATTACTATGTTTGGCAAAAATGTTTCTTGTCCTTGGAAAGCAGATGTGCTCTAACTAGTTTAGCCTTTGTAATGAATAGATATTCATATATGGATGGTAGAAATTGATACACTGGTACTTTTAGATAAGATAGAATGAGTAAACCGGCTGAAACCACTCTTCTTGTTCAAGAAATTGGCTAAGAGAATCTGCGCATGCTCCGAGGAAAAGTACAAGGTGAGAAAGACTACAAGCCTTCCTCCCAAAGACCCCCGAAGACGACCCCCAGGAGGCAAGGCGCAGGTGCAAAGATAACATAAACTGCTGACACCAGCCTCTAGAACTAACCCAGCCTTACTGATGCATATGTATATTTGTATTCTGTAATCCAATGAATATGTATATCAACACTCTATAAGTTTTTGGTAAAATGTGCTGGGGGTGTGCAAGCTTTGTGGAGAAATCCCCTTGTACCCTGGTGCCGGAGTAAACATACCTGCTGTATAAACATACCTGCTGTATAACTCTCTGAGTTGTAGAGTCTGTTTCCGCAAATCAGTGTGAACACTGAGGTCAGTGGAAGGAAGGAGGAGGAAGGGGGATGTGCGTTGGAGTAAAGAGCCCCTCTGTATCCTGTGGTGAGACGGCAGGGCCACCCCACTGCCACCCATGGAGGCCACTGGAGGAGCAGAGATTCGCCTGCAGCCTGTGGAGGACCCCTGGGACTCCGTGGGAAGAAGCAGACCCTGCTGTTGCTGTTCGTTGCTGGGAGGACTGCAACACATGGAGGTGACCCACGCCGGAGCATCTCGGGGGGAGGACTCACGGCAGAGAGAGTTTGTGGAGGACTGTCTCCTGTGAGAGGGATGCCACGTGGAGCAGGGGGATGAACGAAGAAGAGTGCCTCCCCTCACCTTGGAGGAAGAAGCGTTGGACTGACTGCACCCCCCATCCCCTGCCCCTGTGCTGCTGGGGGAGGAGGTAGAAATATTGGGAGCAAAACTGAGCGCGGGAAGAAGGGAGGGGTGGGGGGAGGTGTTTTTAAGATATGGTAACGCTTCTCACTGTCCCATTCTCTCTGTTAAGTGTTGTTATCTTAGTGTTTTGAATTAAAGTGATGTTCTTTTCCTTCCCCTAATGTGCCTGTCTTTTGCCTGTGACCGTTAACGGGTGAGCGACCCCTCTCTGTCCTTATCTCTGTTCCTGAGCCTTCTGATTAATTTTTCTCCTTCCCAGCGCTGGCGGGGAAGGGGTGAGTGAAAGGCCACATGGTGCTCAAACCACAACATGTAGGATTTCCTCACAACTGGTATTTTTATTTGCTCATTAACCAACAGGTCTAATTAGAAGTGGAAAAGAAGCAGGAGATTATGTCTTCTTTCCCTTTGCAAAATGCTTGAGGTCCTGGAGGAGGGTTTGAGATGGGAGCGTTGTGGTGCTAAAATTAGCCTCTTTTTTGACCGTTTTTGCTGGTATCCTCTTGCTCTCTGAGGTTTGGGCAAGAACTGCTTGTGGCTTTTTTACAGGAAAATGAGAACCATGTTTTGATAGCTTACAGGGATGTTTTAAGGCTATAAGAACAAGAGCTGTGGAAAATGTGTTTATGTTCTTTAGAGACAGAGGATTTTCTTTATCCAAGCAAATCCAAATAGGTGTGAAAATGACCTTCTTCCCACCCAGTGCAGCTGGTACAACAGTCTCCCCATGCCAACAGAGAGTGGATAAGGCCTACAGGAGATGGAGAATAAGGTGTACGTGGAAGGAGGGCATGTATTGCACCTCCTGCTCAAAGTCCTACTGCTCTTTTGAAAAATTAATCTGTCTTCCTCCTCCCTTCTTCCCTCCACCAGCAGACCAGGACTCCTCAGATTCGTGGCTGGGGAAATGGGTAAGAGCCTTTGGGTAAAGAGATGCCCATGCAAGGCAGAGGGTGGGTTTGATCTGCCTGTGATCATGCAGGCTGTTTTATCTTGTGGAGAGAACCTCTTGTCTCACACAAGGCATTAGCACAGTTGAGTATTTGCAGTCTGAGCAGCAGTTGTAAATGTGAACCAACACTTTTGGTAAGGGGCAGATATTTTCAGAAGTTTTCACAGAATCCTACATGAATAGGGAGAGGAATCAGACTCATGAAGATGAATATATGTTAGGCTATCATGTTTTCCCCTTGGCCTCTAGCATCGTTGTTATGCTGTGTTATCTTTCATTTTTACAGAATCCACATGGAAAAGCTGAAACAGAAGCACGCTGCAGCCTGCTGGAGTTTTGCAAAGAGGTCTTTTTAAGGAATATCTTAGGATCTTCATGACAAAGCATGCACATTGTACTTGTGAAACACATCCAAAGCACTTCAGCCTCTCATTCAGACTTATAGGAATGGGATGTGCGTCAGTTGTTTTTCAGCTGCAAAAAAAGACTCATTATGTGAACTGGAGCTATGATATCACTAAGGCACCACATATCCAAACAAAAACTGTCTGTGTTGGGGGAAGGGAAGCTCCCCAGCACTACAAAGCTCTTCCAAGCTTTGAGATCTGCTGCTATTTATCATCCTTCTGCAGGCAAGGCAGTGAGTGAGGCCTCCCTGCTGCTGGAGAGGGGTAAGAGGCTCCCTTAGGGATAGAGGGGCCAAAGAACTGCTTTGCCGGTATTGCAACCACCTCCTCCTCCTTCCTCTGGTGGTTTGCATGTAGCATAGACGTTGGCAGCTGCCAACATCTGCGGTGAGCCAAAGGGGCTCGTGGTGTGCTGGCAAAGACAGCGTCAGCTGCATGCGGGGTGACGCAGTCAGCACAGGAGCAGGTGCTGCATTTTGCCGTTAGCTCTGGCAATATCATTTTGCCATTAGCTCTGGCATTATCATTTTGCCAGCACCTGTGCAGCCATGCTAGGAAAGTAAAGGTGATGGGTAAAAAGGAAAGTCTTTACCAACCCCTGACAAAAGGACAGTGGGGGAGGTCTCGGGCTAAGCGTTCTGTAAGCGTGGGCTGTGGGGGCTGGCTGGCCCTGCACAGGATGGGACTGCTCAACCACCACATTTACCTGGGGGCACGTCTCCTGAACGAGCGTGGTGTAACACATGAGTTTACATTAGGAGTCATTACAAGCATGTATTTCCCCTGGCCTAGGTTAACAGATAATAGAAGCCCTTGTAATGACTCTTTGGTCTTTCCTGACATAATAAAAAAAAAAGATGCAAATGATCCTATTATAAGCCATCCCACAGCTTTGAAAGATTAAATGTCACATTAGCAAATATGAAACTCCACTGAATAACGTCTAGCTCTGCTCTCAGTCTCACATCTGCTAAGGCATGGCAAAAAGAATGGCAATGGGAAACAGCTACAACTGATGACAGGTAGAGAAATTGTGAAATGGTACTCAGCAGTAATGGTTTGCATGGAAGGGAAAAATACCTTCAGCTAAACCCCCAAGTCCCCTGTAAACAGCAGGATTATTGTGAAGGTTCTTTATGGCTGATGCAAACTGTGATTTGTTCATGCTCAAATCAGAAATGAGAGTAACCAAAAAAGAAGCAGGTGTAACCTAATCTAGAAAAAAGCACCTTTATGCCTAAGTGCAGCTCTAAATAAACCAAGAAACCCCTTTCCTCATAAACGAATCATGAGTTACTTCAGAGACTTCTGTAACTTCACCCTGCCCTTGCCTAATGCACTTCACACCCTGCCATCAGGACAGACAAATTAAACTTGACAAAGAGTCCTGGGACCGAGTAGCCCAAAACACACATGCAAAAAAAAGGCCACCAAACCCAACTGCAAGTGCCATGACGAGTTACTCCACGTGCGAGGGGGCTTCAGCCAGCCACCGGCCTGCTACCAGCAGAGTGGCCAGCTCTGACGGTGCCGGTGGCGTGGGTGATCGGGGCTCAGCAGGTGGCTGGACAAAGGGAGCAGATGCACCGTGGTGGTGGCAAGGCTGCAGATGCTTGAGCAGAGCTCTCTGGATGTGCTCAGATAACCAGGGAAGGGATGGGGGGGGAGGCGGGTTGTTTGGGAGCTCTATAAACAGCACTGTGAGGACTTACTTGGCTGCCTGGAAGTATTTATTTAATATTTCTGGGGCTGAGTAGAAGAGGAGAGCTGAGCCTGGGGAGCAGAGCCCAGTTCCTGGCAGGGAAGAGCGCCTGCAGGGAAGCACGGCGTGGGGGGGGATCCCCCCGGCCCCTGTTTCATCCCTCCATCCCCATTGCTCCAGTAGCCATCCCCATCGCTCCAGGTCCCCGGCCCCATCGCCCCAGTCGCTCTTCCCATCACTCCAGCCCCTGGACCCTCGTCCCGTCCCCATCCCTCCATCCCCCATGCCCACCTCCCCGCCCCACAGAGCAGCCCCAGAGGCTGCAGCCCGGAGCCGGACCCCGCTCCCGCCATGGAACCTCGGGTTCCCCCCACGACACTCACCGTGGCCCCGGGGCCGCTGTCCCGCTGCTGCTCGGCCCGGGCGAGCGGAATGTGACAGGAGGGGGGCCGGGTCGGGCCGGGGGCGGGCGGTGCCTGGGCGGGCCTCGGCTTCCCACGCTGTAAAGGGGCGGTCCAGGCCCCGCGGGTGTTTAAAGAACAGGTGTGGGTGCGGGTAACTCCGTGGGAAGGCGGTTGAGTGTCCCTCGGACCCGCGCAGCCAAAGCCGCCTCCATCGCTTCCACTTCTGCAGGGACCTGGACCTTCAGCTTTCCACTCGGCGAGAGACATTGCAGCTCTAGGAAATATCTCCAGCCCGTCCCTATACCCTGGCACCTCTGGCTCCTCACTAAGTGCCACCTTCTACCCACCACCATTGCACTTGGCAAGTTGGTCTTTTGACACTGTCACTCATAGCATCCTCATAAACAAGCTGACCAAGTCTGGGCCAGATAAGTGGGCAGTGGGGTGGGTTGAAAACTGGCTGAAACCAACCCAATTCCAGGGATGGTCCCTCCCTGGCAGTGTTCAAGGCCAGGTTGGACGGGGCTTTGAGCAACCTGGTCTAGTGGAAGGTGTCCCTGCCCATGGCAGGGGGTTGGAACTAGATGATGTTTAAGGTCCCTTCCAACCCAAACCACTCTATGAACAGCCAGGCCTGGAGGGCTGTCGCTAACAGTGCATCCCAGGGGTTGGTAGTGGGGCCAGTCCCATTTAACATCTTCATTAATGACCTGGATGACAGGACAGAGTGCATCCTCAGCCAATTTGCCAATGCTACAAAGCTGGAAGGAGCAGCTGGTACACCCAAGGGTCATGCTGCCATCCAGAGTAACTTGACAGGCTGCAGAAATGGGCTGAGAGGGACCTTGTGCGGTTCAACAAGGGGACATGCCAAATCCTTCCCCTGGGAAGGAACAGCCCCAGGCACCAGGACAGGTAGAGGCTGACTGGCTGGGAAGCAGCTCTGCAGAGCCTGTGGGTCCTGGTGGACACCATGTTGTTGACCATGAGCCAGCAACGTACTCAAGCAGCAAAGGTGGTCAGTGGTGCCCTGGGCTACATTAGAAGGAGCATCACCACAGTACAAGGGCGGGGTGACCCTTCTCCTCTGCTCAGCACTGGTGAGTCCCCATCTGGAGTCCTGTGTCCAGTTCTGGGCTCTTCAGTGCAGGAAGAAATGGGCTTACTGGAGAGAGTCCAGCAATGAGCCACAGAGATGATTCATGTTCTGAAGCATCTCTCATCCAAGGAGAGGCTGGGAGAGCTGGGACTGTCAGGCTGGAGGAGAGGAGGCTCAGGGACATCTCATCAAGGGGGATAAATATCTAAAAGGGAGCTGTAATGAATAGGGAGCCAGACTTTTCAGTGGTGCCCACTGAAGGCCCATCATGAGCACACGTTAAAAAGGAAATTCAATCTAAATACAAGAAAACACTGCCTTCCTGTGAGGTTGACCAAGTGGTAGCACAGGTTGCCCAGAGAGATTGTGGAATCTGCATCCTTGTCAGCATTGAAAAGCCATCTGGCCATGATCCTGAGCAACCGTACACACCTAGCATGTCTAGTTTACCCTGCTTAGATTAAATCACTCACTTTTTTTTAAGCTTAATGGTATTAGAAAAAAGCCAGAGACTTTGCTGACAAGGGCTAAGCAAACACAAAGTCAATAAATAGTTTCTATTCACTGCTACTGGGGCAACAGGAAAGCAGGACATAAGGCTCAGAGATACACAAACATGGTCCATGCCCCCCAGTGAAGCTCCTTTCCGTCCATTATTAGCTAGAATGAGTTTCTTGTGACATGGTGCTTGTAAGAGGGAGAAAGTTCCCTTTACAAATGGCAGGAACCATTGATCTGTTTCTGTTTACTTCCCCTTGGGCTGGCCATGAGATTTCCCACACGCGGAACTGCGGGGATCAGATACATTTCCACAAATACCTGGAGGGGGGTGTGTGGAACTGAGAAAGAGACATTAAAAAGCCATAGAAATAGGTGAATTCTTAACTCCTACCTCTAATACAGTTGCAATCTCTGGTACAGCAGAGCAGGCTGCTCTCAGGTACCAGCAGGAAGCTGAATATATCACATTGGCACCCTGATGGGATGAGGGTATTTTGCCTGAGATACTTACTAGGTCTGTGAGTTACTTCATCTCTGACTACTCTCTGCTGCCTGATTTGCTTTGTGCAATTAGCTGATGCCAAAGGCAATAATGACCTCTGTGGCCTTTCGCAGTTTGATGTCCCTTAAAACTTGCCAAACTCTGAACACTCAACCTGAGATTAAGCTACAAGTCATCGTTTTTCTGTAACCCAACAGCTGAAACCAGTCACAAATCATTGCTTAGACGTGGGGTAAAACCACAGGGTGCTCAAAGCCTAAACTCCCACTTTTGATTTGAATGTATATTTTTCTTGTAACTCCATCTTACTTAACTCCTGATCTTCAGTTGCATCCTCCTCCTAAATTGGGTTGTTTGGAGAGGGGCCCATAGAAAATATGGTTCCAGCTGAAGGTAACAGGATTTTTCCCCATTTTCCTGAAACAGGAGCCCCAGGAGCTGTTGTTTCTCTATGCAGGAAGCGGGAGAGCAGGGGATCTGAGCTGCGGATGTGACATTGACTGTTAAGGCAGGAAAAAACAAGGAGGAAGACCAAAAAAAATTACAAGAAGTTAATAACGACCCAGATTCCTGCTGACTGCAAGGAGCGAGACCTCCTCTGCCCGAAAGTGCAGGCAGGACTGCCTCCATGTAGGCAGCGTCCAGATCCTGCCATCCCCACCACCCCAAAACGCCCCACAGCTGAGCCCCTCCTTGCAGGCAGGAAAACCCAGATGGTAGAGGAGGAGATAATATCACCCCCCCACACACACCCCGCATAGAGTGATTTGCATTTAAGCAAACAGTTTAAAGAGCAGGCGCTCAGATCAGCTGCTGCTCCCGACCCCCCCCTGCCCCCATCTGCCTCGTGGGGATGGGACAGCAGTTCCCTGGAGATGCTGTCCCATACTAAAAGGGACAGGCAGTACCTAGACCTGTGAATTCAGGGGGACAAAGCCTGACACTGCCCCCACCCCCAAAACATGCCCTGAAATCATCTGCACTGGGGAGTGAGAAGTCAAGCATGGCAGCGGGAAAGGGTGGGGTGGGCGCATTTGGTTACCCACATATGTTTAAAAAAAGATGTGGCTTCATTATTGCAATAAACTAGTGAGAAAGACTCTTGCAACTATTTGCAAAGGCACTTCTCTAGTTTAGGGCCTGGTTTTAAAGAGAAAGAAAGAGAAAAATGTGCATCTGGCCTACCCCAGTTCTGTGTTAAAAAAAAAAAAAGAAAAAAAGTCAGAAATTAG
This sequence comes from Strix aluco, assembly GCF_031877795.1. Lineage (NCBI taxonomy): Eukaryota > Metazoa > Chordata > Aves > Strigiformes > Strigidae > Strix > Strix aluco. The sequence continues at coordinate 16,735,655 of NC_133940.1, read as the reverse complement.
TTCATTTCATGGTCATTTATTACAGGTATTGCAGAGGATCAAACCCACTGAAACCGAGAGCCCTGAACCCGTTAAACCTGGGAGAAGGATTGGGTTGACTCAGCCAAGTGAGAAACACCCCAACTGACATCTAACAGGTAGAAACAGCATCCTTGCTGCTGAGCTGAGCCATTTCAGCGGACCTGGAAGGAAGAGGTGGTGGGACATGCTGAGCATCACTGGGGCTGGGAGCTCTGGTGTGCCCATGTGCCAGGCAGAGGTGAAGGCTGCGGTGGCTTCTCTCCTTGCCTGGTCCCAAAGACACATGAAGACCATACAAATAGCTATGGGTGCAATACTTATTCCTCTGTAACTCCAGGTGGTTTTCACTGAGGCAAAGAGAAACCGGCTGAGGCCCATGAGGTTGCGATGTCCCAGGGGCTTTCTGGCACGGCACACAGGCTAGCTAAACCCAAATGCACCCACATGGCATGGCTGACATCCAAAGTGCTGGGCTGAAACCAGTAGAAATTAAGGCTTAAAGGCTTCAGGCTGAAGCCATGAGGGAGAGATTTGTGGGGAGATTTGAGCACGCACTCAAGCACTTTGTTGGATGGGGGCCTCCCCCAGAGCTACCCACTAAACCCAGGGTGAAAGCAGGAGCTGGGAGCACAGCACTGGACCACATCTTTCTTGGGGTCTAGGACTTAAAACAAGGCATGGGATAGTTTCCATATCCCACTCTTTTCCCTTCAAGATGGTATGAATTTACACAGAAAAAGTCAATAGTGCATCTACCTCTCCTTGTCCTCCCAGCTGGAGTCATGTTCCTTCAGCCACCCCTGAGTCGTGTGATCTGCGAAAGGACAAGTCTGTTCCCAGGCATCAGGAGAAAGCATTTGAGAGGCATCGAATGCACAGTACGGGATATTGTACTTGGGGGATGGTGACTGGGGCTCACTGGGACAGGGAAACGGTCAGTGAAGAGGTCTTGGGGTCTTCACAAGAGGCAAACAAATAATTTCTAAATAATTCACATGGCTGCTTGATCACGTGGGGACAGAGCTCACCAGCTCACTAAATATAATGGACTCAGAGGGGCAGAGAAATGAAGGAGCAGGGAGACTTACAGCAGAGGAAGATGGCAAGGAGTGGGAGGGCCGACACGGCTGCCGTGCTGACTGTGAGGGTGGTCACATCCACGAACTCCGTGCATCCTTCTTCTGTGGTCAAACAACCAGGTGTCAGCACAAAACGCCATTCAAAGCAGAAGGAGAAAAAGGAGAAAGGCAAATTGACACCATGAAAACATGCACACAAGAAAAAATAAAGGGGTGTGTGTGAAAACTAGTTTTGCTTTTGCAAAGATTTCACTTCCCTGAAAACCCCAATTTGTTGGATTTTTTGGGGGGGAAGGTCTGACTCCAAATGACTGAGTTGAAAGGATATCAGGTTTACATATCATGGAGAAGTTTTAGCCTCAGTGTGACAAATCCTTGGGGTGGTCCCTGGAGCATTCCCTCTCACCGTGGCGAAGGTGGATGTTCTTTATAAGGAAGCTGATCGTCAGCACCACTGAAACCACTCCTCCGGGAGCAGCGTAGCCCATTGTGTGCTGTGCTGGCCGAGGGAAAAATGACAAAGTGATGTTAACATGTGTAGTTAGATGCAGACAAGGGTCTGTCCTCACCCATGGTCTGGTGTGGAATCCACCAGCCTGAGTTATCACAGAAGTAGAAATAACGTTTTCATTTTAAAAAGTTAAGGATGAGATTTTCGGCAAAATAAACCCCCCGTGAACCAGTTTTATCTCCCTCCCCACCACCCTTGGTAAAACAGCTCACCTGTTTTGCTTTTCAGTTGGAGGAGCTTTGTAGGCCAGAAGGTCACGGTGGTGGAGACCAGGAAGGTTACCACGATCACATAGGTAAGGGCGATCTCTGGCAATATGATTGCAATAGAAGGGCCTGAAAAAAAAAACCAGGACAAGGCAGAGTACCAGCTCTTGCATTTGTCTACCACCTTCATAATTTTGTAACCTTCCATGATAGTCCTTTCCCACCCAGAGCCCTTTCCAGAGTTAATTGTAGAAAGGCAATTAAAATGATCAAGGGATGGAGGGCCTGCTTGCCTTCCTCTCTGACCCCCCTGAGACTCTACGTCTCCCACGAGGTCTTCACCTCATATGGTTTGCACAGCAAGGATTGCTTTTCTGTGCTGCACCCTGCACAGGGGAAAGGAGTGGGGTCTGCACAGCACCGCCCCGCACACCAAACCACCTCGCAGCCACCTCCTACCTTCCTCTCGCATCCAGAGGATCCCAGCAGTGGCGGCCAGGATGGAGGCGATGCACACCAGCCCGCAGGTATAGGCGCTGAGCCATCTCCACAGCTCTCCCCCTAGACACCCAGAGCAGCGTGGGGTGACTGCTGTGAACCCCACGCCAGCCTGCGCCAGGCCCCACCCCTTCCTCAGGGTGGGACACAGCCTGTCCTCACCCAGCATGGTGTGGGGTATTGCTGGTCAGGGTTTGACCCGCTCTTTAGTGTGGGTAGCTGGAAAGGGCTCTGTGCCCCCCAATATGGCGTATTATTAAACATATTCTCTTAAAAATGGAGCCTTGTCATAAAAAAAATACTTCTGAGAAACATTTTTCTCTATAAAAGCGTCAGTCAATCACCTCAGCTCTCTAGAACAAAAATGTTTGGGAAGCACCAGGATCTAACCTAGCTTGAAAACAGATTTCGCCATTAAAAAAATTTGTGATGGAAAGTTTCTCTACTCAGATGACATGAAAACAGATGTTTAGACAGCTGGAAAGGGAAGTAGCTGATCACTAGCTCCTCCCACAGGAATGTTCTTCGCTCTCCCCCACCAGACAAGGGAAATAAGGGTTCGGCTGCCCCCCAGCTGCAGACTCACTTATTCTTAGTTTTTCAGACTGGCAGACAGGGATTATTAATCCGCATCCCGAGACAGCAGCAAAGACCACAGCAACCACCGCAATCCTCAGCACATCCTGCAAAGGAGGGGAGAGACCTGGAAAGAAAAAACCTGAGGAGCTAGAAGTCAGGCCACTGGCAGGACCAGCATGGGTGGCTCTGGTGGGCCATGGGGCTCCTTCATCACCATGACAGATTCAATTTATTTGCCAGCTGGTGTCCAAATCAGTGCTTTCTACTGCAGGCTGTGGTCCATGAAATGTCCAACCCGGGACATGTGCTGCTCACAGGCTTCCCATTCACCACCCCCCTGCCCATGTCCTGCTCACCATCACCTTGGCCAAGGGCCATCACTTAGGACCTTATTCAAGAAGGAACAGCCAATCGCCTGCCACCCATCCTGCCAAGGACTGTGCCTTGGTGGGATCAGAGGCTGGGAACTGCTGCTGATCATCCTACAATGGGGAGGTTCTGTCAACAGCACGTGGGCCACAACCTCATGAGAAGACAGCCAGACTTTGGGGGATGGAGGCAGAAGGATGGGATGAAACCACCCAGGGATCCCCAGGGAAGGGTGGAGAGCAGGAAGAGTGGTGGGAGGTGAAAACCCCTGCAGACATCACCTGCAACAGTGATATTCAGGGAGGTTTCCTGCCAGCTTATCCCATTGCTGGCATTGCAGGAGTAGGACCCACAGTCCGATTTCTTCGCCGGCCTCAGGTACAAAATGCTGAGGCTGTCAGAGAGATGGAAATCTCTGTCCGGGGGAAGAGGCTGCCCATCTTTCTTCCAGGTGATGGCGTCCACCTTGCCCTCTGCCACGTCACAGAGCACCTCACCAGTGGCCTGGGCCACGAGAGCGCTGCTCCAGAGCTGAGGGCGAGACACAGGCTCTGGAAAGGGCACAGAAACTTCTCTCAGACATGACCTGGAGCACCTGTGATGGGGATCTGGGCTGCAACCGTGACTGCAGCATCTTGGAGTCTGCAATGGTGCAATCGCGGGTGCCTTTTCCTTGGAAATCCCTGTGCAGGACAGGCCTGCTGTGCTTTCTGGGTTTGGGCTTCTTTTTTCTAGCTGATTCATTGCTTTTATTGCATTTGGGTAAATACAGGAGATGAGAAAAAAGAGGAAAAGGATGCAGATCCCGTTCAGATTTATGTGTGGTGGAAAGGAGAAATGGGTGGTGAACGGCTGTGGTAGCATTATGACAGCAACATTATTATAGCAGAGGAAGGATAATGCCAAAGCAAATTAAGGGAATTGTGGAGAGTGATATTGAGGAGGAGCTTCTGTGTTATTTGAAGTGTGCTCTTACCTCTGCAACAGCAACTGGCACATGCAAATTGCAAACAGTCAGTATGGTCTGAGGGGGAAATTTTTTTCGTGACTTCTCCATAAACCCCACTCTGCTGGGCTTAACTCTATTGGCCCTGCCTGATCTCCCTTGTAAAAGTGCTGGAGACACACTCCGCAGGTGCCAGCAGATACACAGCATCCCTTCACTGAGAGAGGAAAACAAGGGAGGAAATTGCCTTTCCAGGATGGAGCCCAGCCCTGCGTCACAGCCAGGCACCCTAGAAGGTCTCCTTAGGCAGCACCACCAGATCTTCTCCACTGGACAGATTGGGAAGCTCTTCCCAAAGTCTCCCTGGTGATGTCTCCATGCATGGCAGGTTCAAGCAAACTCATGATTGGCCCATTAGACTTAGCTCAAATCCCTTCTCCAAACCCCTTTGGCTGGCTGCTGGTCCATATACGGTCAAATAACACCACTGCTCTGCTTGCATCCATCGCCCCGCTCCTCCCTCCCATGCCCACCACTTACTGAGGACTTCCAGCAGGATTTTCAGGCTCTCCCTGTTTCCCACGTTGACAGTCACTTTGTAGATGCCACTGTCACTTTCCTGGATGTCCTCCAGCAAGAGAGATCCATTGGATGGATGGAAAATGGCTCTTCCTGTGTAGGGAGCGTGGATGGTGGGGTTGTGAGACCCTCTGTAGTACTGCAGGATGGTGCAGGAGTGGGTGCCATTGAGGAACTCCCACTGCATGGAAAAGATGTGTGTGACATTATCTGGCCCGGGAAGCAGCACTGAGGATCCCACAGCGGTGGATTTTCTCTCGATGGGTCCTGCTGCTTCGGCAGGATGTTGCAAAGGCACCAGGAGCCCTGGGTGGCAGGGGAAGGGAAGATGGAGCAAGTCAGCGTAGCTTAGGAGAGGCTTTGGTACCCCCTGTGCCAAGGACACACACCATGGTACCTGGACCGCTTGGCCACAGCCTCTTACAAAGCCATGGCCATCGCCTGTCATGCTGCCAGGCAGGGAGACATCCCAGCTAGAGCTGATAGAGGTGCCTAAATACAGCGCAGGGTGCTTGGAGATACCTGGCTTCAGGGCTGTGAGCTTTTTCTACTTGAGTTTTATTTGTATTTGGGGGGCATTTTGTCCCAGTCTATGCCCAGAAGGGACTTTCTAATCCTGACCTGATTTCCATGACTTATTCCCAATTCTTGTTTGGAACTGAAAGTATCCACACACTCCCAGCAGAGCAGGATGCAAATGTGTCCCCAAAACACATGGCAATTTCTGGGCTTGTCATGACTCGGGCTTCAAGAGGAACTGCTGTGAGTAGGTCACAGCTGTCAGCCCCAAGAAAATGAAAGAGCTTTCTAGGAAAGCCAGGCAGAAATCACTACTGCAGTCCTATCTTGTAAAGTGGATACTTTAATTTAAAAAAAAAAAAAAAAGGTAAGGTTAAAGGGTTTAAAGCAAGGAGCCAGCCCTAGGCAGAGGAAATGAAAGAAAGGATATTTATCTACCCAGGCAGTGGCAATCCTAGAATTCCTAAGAGGCTGCTCAGAAGGAGGTGCTCGGACTTCTGCTAAAGGTCCTCATTTCCTCACCAAAGCTGTCAGCCTAGCCCTTGCATAGGAGTGTCAGGTCTGAGACTTGTGGAGACGGGGACTGGCGGCAGCGATCCCAGCCTGTCCCCAGAGACCCACCACCGAGCAACCGCAGCCACGCTTCCCAACAAGAGAGACGTCATGAAAACACATTTCCAGCACGGGCAGCCCCTAAGGCCCGTCTGCCTGCAGCGAGGGGCAGGGATGCTCAGGCCTCGGGCATCTGGCTGCTCCCAATGCAGACCCCACAGCTGCACAGGCTGTGTTTGATCTTCTCTCTCCACTGTGTCTCGGTTCCTGCCCCGATAAGCAAATGTTTGCCTGTATTTACACTGCTGCCTGCTGTCTCAGCAAACAATCCTGAAAATTGTCCCTTATGCTCTGACCGGTGATTTCTCTTGGTAATTTTGCAGCACGGGTGGGAAAGAAAATAGGCATAACAATCCTAGTAAATCAAGCTCGTCTGATGATTTTCATTTCTCACTCTCATAACCTTGAGAAACAGCTACCGATTTCTATTTATGTGCCTTCATGCTCCCCAAACTGTAAGAGAAAGTGAGGAGTGAGGAGAAATAGTCTTATGACTGAAAATCACCTTGCTCTAAGAGAAAACTATTTATACAGAACAGGCTTTACCACTAGCAGAAGGTAAGAGAAAATACTTCATCTCAGGCATCTTTTCCCAACTGCAATATACAAAGCTCATTCTACAGACACCCAGCCAGAGCTCACTAACACCACAGCATCTGAAAATCTGGGTAGATTGTAATGGGTTTCCCTTCTATTTTAGATGCTCACCCTGAAAATCTTTGTACATTCATGCTTCAAGGCAGTCAGGGCATATATAAGGACCACAGTGAGATTGCTCACATGAGTATAACTGCAATAAATTTTGTGTTATTACATATATCAGCCCCAGTATAAATCTATCTGCAGTAGACATTTAGCCTTGGCACTGTGCCTAGTTCTTTCGGTGCTTCTACCTCCTCTGTCTGTGGACAGCAAAGCAGAGACACCTTTCCCTTCCAGGTTAAGCATTTTTCCCCATCTGAAAAGTCTAACTTATATACATCAGAGATCCCCGTGCACATTTGCAAAGCTCCGCTGAAGCCTCGGGCTCTCTGTGGGTTTGCAACAGGCGAGGATCTGGCCCGGAACCCACTGGACGGCACTGGCACCTCACCCAGCCTGGGGACAAATTATTTACCTGCAAGGAGCACCCAGCTGGTCCCCAGCAGCTCCACAGGATGGCACATCAGCATCTGTTAAGGAAAAACGGCTCAAGAATTGCCATGCTTTTAAAATAGCCCCTTAAAAGTCCACGCTGTAACGAGAATGACAGGTCAGGCTGTACCGTGTGAGGAGTTTTCGCAGTCTTAAGGATTTCTGATGCTCACTCGCAGCCTGGACTGGCTCCAGCCTCACTGTTTTCCTGCTGATTGTTCCTCTCCCTCCTTGCCACCTCCTCTCCTGCCCCTCTGACAGGGACCCTTTCCAGGAGGCTGCTCCCACTCTCGCCCCCGCGCTCTCAGATGCTGGCCGCTCCCCGACGCCGCGAGCGGGCAGCATGGGAAGGCAGAGCTGCCTGATTGCTGCCTGCACCGTGGCCAGGAGCAGCGGCTCCTGGGGCTCAGACCCTGGCTGGCCCTTTCTGCTGGGGTAGGGCAGAGGGTGTCCCCGAGGGACTGTACTGCCGCCCCACAGGGGCAGATGGGCAGAGCTGCAGTGCACCCCAGAAGTGGCCCCATTGCAAGAAATGCTGAGCTTGATTGCCAGGCCAAATAAGAGAGAATAACTCACCTGACCCTGCTTCTAGGAGGGGTTTTCTATTTCAGTTCTTGCAGCAATATAAATTACATGGGATGCCCCAGGTCATTTCCATGCCCTGAGGCCAGAAGATCCATCCCCATCCCTTTCTTAGAGATCAGTCATCTCCCATCCTGTCCCTGGGAGAGGAGCCCAGCTCCCTGAGCAGAGCAGAGGTTGAACTCATCCTCCAGCCTGTTTCTAACAGGTGGCCAGGGGCTCAGGCAGGCTCTGAAACACTTGTCCCACTGCAAGCAGCTTTTTTCTCCACCAAGGCAGACATGGGCTGGGATCATCCATATCCCACAAGCTTTCTGCAAAGGGATTTTCAGTTCAAGGGAGAGACACTCCTGGGATCAGAGGAGCACTTGGGGACCAAGCTTCATGCTCTAGACTGAAGACGAGAGGGATCAGAGACTTGGGAAGGTTTGAGCTCTGCCCCAGAGCATTGGGGAAAGCTTTTTTGCCCTGCTGATCATGGCTGGCCCCATCTAACTCCCACAGACCACCAAAACCAGAGCGAGATGGATGCTGTAATTACTTTTCCCCCCTTGGTCCTCATTTTGCTACATCATCCCCAAATTTAGTATTGCTGACATCATTACCTAGGCAATCTCAGCTTTAGCTGGTATTGCCAATGTCGTTTTATCTAGACAATATTGGCTTTGCAAGCCTTCGCCCCAAGAGGTCCCCAGTGCTCCCCACAGTTATCTATCTGAGGAGTTCGGTTGTTTCCCATTTTCCCACCTCGGCCACTGTGAAACCCAGCCACACCTCGCACACCAACTTTGAGTTTTGATGATCCTCACACTGTAATCTGTGATGTCTGCAGATTTCAGTAGTTTCCTGTATCCCGGACAGACTGCTTAGCCTTAGGCCAGAGCCTAGGCAGCGACTGCATCGTTTACGTACAGCCCCAGGGGGCAGGACAGACATATTCATACAGGAAGGACAATGACCTTTAAGACAAGTGGAGCTTACAACTAGCTCAGTACAAACTGCATGCGAAACAAAACTTTTTTTTTTTAATTTTTTGTTAAAGGGGAGACTGCTCCCGATCAGATTCTACCTTTCCTGTTGTTTTGTGGCCACCTGTGCATCTTCATTTTTAATTTAACTTCTCTTTCTCCCCGTGCCCAGCAGAGTGCAGGTTCTCTGTTCCTATCCATTTGGTTCCTCAGTGCAGAGCTGGGTATTTGTGGGGTCACATCACACATCCATTGGCATTTTGTCATCACAGCAAAGGGCTGCTGCACTCTGCATGCAGTTCAGGTGAGCTTGGGACATCTGAGAAGCTAAAAGCAAGTCAAAGCAGTGCAAAGGCACAGGCGCAAGACATGAGCAGGAAAATGCAATTTGTGAAAAGGAATGACAGCTCTGTCCTTTCCCCAGGGACATTCCCTTGCTGGAGCAGCACATTTCTTGGATAGCCCTTGGTAGCTGCAGTGGATGCATCAACATGCACCAGCAACATTTGGAGTGACCATTCATCTGAAAGTGTCTTCAGAAAGACACTGAAGGATGAAGCTTTCATTCTTCAGGCAGATACTTCATTTGCTTGCAGGAAGGATGAGCTGCTGTAGATGAGTGTTGCCCACCCAATGCCTTCACCACATCCCCATCATCCATACTCACCTCTTCATTTAACTGCTCCAAAGTGTAATTTTTGTCAGTCAGGCCACTCTGGCAACATTAATCCTTCCAGGTTTCTGGAATGAAACTTTAAAAACATATTCTCCACTCAATCTTAGATAAAATAAATGAAAAAACAAGGCAGGTTTCTGCTAGTCCTTAACTCCTTTCACAAGTATTTTAAAAGCTTTTCTGGCACTTCTGTTGCACCCTGCACCTTTTGAGGGGCTGGGAGATACCAAACAGCAAATACAGCAGAACAAACCTGTAGATATTGACTGTGAGGAAGAGTTTGCACACCCACTGCTTCAGGCCAGTGCAGCTTATTGTGGTTTGAGAGAGATAAGAAGACCTGGCAACCATCAGCAGATATGAAACTCATGCCACAGACTGTCTGAAAGCACAACCCCAGGTCCTTCTCTCTTCCCACTCTCACACTGCTGCAACCCCAAAGTCATGAAGGGATGGTTGTCGGTCTCAGCTAGAAATCAGAAGCGTGTGGATGGAAAAGTAAATTACATTTTCTGGTCAACGTCAGTGTCCCTGTTGCAGGCAGTGGTCAGAGACCCCTCCATCCCCAGCAGGACCAAGCCCAGGATGTAGCAAGCATGTACATGGAGCAGCTGATGGCTGCTCACCCACTTCTGTGGTCCCCAGGCTGGAGGAGACAAACCGCCCGTCCCACTGCAGTCAAGGGTAATGGGGAAAGATTCATGAGTCCTGCCCACAAAACTACTGATCTGGACAGTAGCATGCTGGAAAAGTCCGAGCAAGGAGAGAGCTTTGCTGTGGCCAGTGTGCTCCTGGCCATCACCTATATTCATGTGGGTGCTCAGTGGAGGTATCTGCACAGAGCTTTGCATATGGGGGGGTTCCTGAAATTCTCCACCTAGGATTCAATGAGAGAAAATAACAATCAGTAAAAACGAGTCAGACTCACCTGATCAGTCCCAGTGAAGGAGGTGTTGTCTGGAGACCCAGCTCTGGGAAACCAGGGCACAGTGAGCTCTTCCAGCCTGCTCACAAGCAAAGAGGTGCAGCTTGAAGCCTTGGCAGACAAGTGTAATCTTGACTGTGCTGTGTTCATCACTTTAAATCAACTTAGGTAGCCATGATAGGCATCCCGTAGGCTCTGAGCAACCTCTCTACAAGGGACAACTGTGACGCTTTTTTCCTCTAAATAAGTAGTGGGGCCAAATCCCAGAACAACAGAATAGCTGAGGTTGGCAGGTGCCTCTGGAGATGAACTAGTCCAAGCCCCTGCTGGGCAGGTTGCCCAGGACTGTGTCTGTGTCTGGTTGTTCACCCAGTGTTCAACTCATGAAACTGATAAATCCACTTATCAAACTTGCACTTCATCAGCTTCTCTATAAAGATCTTATGGGAAATGGTATCAAAAACCTTACTAAAGTCAAGGTAGACAACATCCACTGCTCTCTGCTTGTCCACCAAACCAGTTACCTCATTGCAGAAATTATCAGGTTGGTTACAGAGGATTTTTCATTCATAAATCCATGCTGAATCCTGATCACTTTCTTGTCCTTCATGTGCTGGGAAATGGCTCCCAGGATTAGCTGCTCCATCACCTGTCCAGGGGTTGAGATGCAGCTGACTGCCCTGTAGTTCCCTGGGTCCTCCTTCTTCCCCTTTTCTGAGGATAGGAGCTCTGCTCCAGTCTTCAGAAACCTTTCCCAGTCACCACAGCCTTTCAAAGATAATCAAGAGTGGTCTCGCAATGCTGTTAGCCAGCTCCCTCAGGACTCATGGGTGCATCGTCTCAGGGCCCATTGGCATGTCCAGTTTGCTTAAGTGCTACCTAACCTGATCCTCTCCCATTGAGGGAGTCCTCCTTGCTGTGGACTTTCTCCAGGCTGTTGGATTGCTGTAGGCCGGTCTTACTGGTAAAAAGCAAGGTGAACAGGTCAGTGGGTGTGTTGGCCATATCCTCCATCCATTCAGCAGCAGTCTCGAAGGATGATATTCAGCCACATGGACCTGGGATGGATTTAAACATGGATGAATAAATTATGATGAGCAGCAAGGCTGTTGAGAGGACCAGTGTGCCACTTGAAGTCTTTAAAATATGAGGCTACACGTATCCAGTGGGAAGAAGCTTGCTCTGAGATGCAGCCAGCGAGCGGCCAAGGTCTGCAAGCACTGAGCCATTTGCAGCCACAAGGAAAGCCACACTGACCTTTAAGAGCTTCAAAGAACAAAATGAGAAGGGCCTGGGTGACAGAACCCTGCGAAGAAGCTGCTCAGAGAAGGAAATGAAAAGACAGAGGCAGCCAGTAAGGCTGCAGTGTGGGTTAGAGACAGGGACGGGAGACACAGCATAGGTGAAGACTAAATGCCTTCTGTGGTGGGAGCTCAGGGTGAGCAAAGAGGTGGAGAGGAGAAGGTAGAAACAGGGAAGTGTGAAAAGCATCATGGAGCAAATGTGGCCAGCTTTGTTTCCTCTCACTTTTTCCCCCCTCCATTAATTTTTGCCTTTTCCTCTCCATTTTGAATGCAGTGTGCTCTCCCTTCTGCAGAGGTGAGACGGTGGCTGCAACCCCCTGGGTGCTCAGCCTCCGGAGCTGCAAGAAGAGCTGTGGGCTTGCTGCAAGGACTTCACAGCCACTCAGCTGTGTGAGGCAAGCGCAGGGCCTGCTTTCTCCTCCCCCAGGCTAAACTCGCAGTCTCCCAAAAACATGCAGAGTTTCAACAGCAAGATGCCACAAATGCATTCCGTTAGCATATCAGTCAGCATCAAGGGTAGGTCTAGGCAAGCCTCATCAGCACAAAACTTCATGTAATTAATGTTAATGCAGCATCTTGTCAGCCACCAGCAGACACTTGTCTCTCTCTGGAGGTGCACAGATCTACTGCTCCCCAGCTCAGCTGTCTGATGGGAAGAGTTGATGGCAGGGATGCATGGGCTAAAGTGAATATACCAAAGCCTGGGAGCTCCAGAGCAGGCATGTAATAGAAGAACTCATTTTTCCTGGTTGACATGGTTGGCAAATCACAGAACCATAGAAACACAGAATGGTTTGGGGTGGAAGGAACCTTAAAGATCACCTAGTTCCAACCCCCCTGCCATGGGCAGGGACACCTTCCACTAGACCAGGATGCTCAAAGCCCTGTCCAACCTGGCCTTGAACACTGCCAAACTTGAACACTGAGACCTGTCCGCCACCTTCCTCTCCTTGACACCCTCAGCTCACGTGGCCAGAGAGGGACCAGCCCCGCCACATGGCTCCTTCCTGCCAGGGCAGCACTCTGCACCCTCCATGCCAATGACTCCAGCCCCAGAGACGTGTCTTTCAAAAGCTGGTGCTAGTTATTGATGGGGAATAAACCTAAAGAGATGACAGATTTCACACCTAGGAAAAGGGTGGTTCACAGAAGTGGCTCTAATGAGAATGATGCTATGTAGAAGACACAAGAATGACTTTACGCCTTCATGCTACGACTGACCAGGCCGTGCACCAGCATCCTGTTCAGAGTTAAGCTGGTACCACAAGCATTTCGTATACAGAAACACATCAGCCCATCAAGCGGATTTTGCTAGATAGCTCTGTTTTCCAAGTCCAAAATAAAATTCATACTAAATTGACCTGTCAGTTTGGCACAACTGCTTGGCAGCAGGGTAATCTCCCAGACTGTGCTCCTTTATCTCTCTGGCCCATCACATACCTATGCATTTTTGCACAGAGCCACAGCAGTTGGTCTGTGTCATACTCATACTTGGTTCCTCTTCCTCTCTACCTCCCAACCTTACCAAAAAGCAAAAGGATAAACCAAAACTCTGTAAGCTCTTGCAAAACTTCACTTTCTTCTGTTTTCAGCCTATCTCAGGCATAATTAGGGAGAGATCTGTCTTTGTGCTCATTGCCAAAGTATAATTTCATTCCAGCTATCACCTAGCTGGTTGCTTAACCCAAATCCCATTTTTAAACTCCCAAGCAGCTTGCCAGCCACACATGAATTGTCAAAAGTTTCCCTTAGCTGAACTCAGACTGTTAGGGAAGACAGCCTAAGCTTACCTCATTTCTGTAGCTCAAAAAAACATTTGAACTGAGACCAGCCCACTTTGTGGAGGTGCCACAGCTCCTGGTGTAACACTGAGACCGGAGTCCCACTGGGAGGGTTTAATTCCCCATGAAGTCCAAGTCCATACTACAGACATCTAAAACAAACCTGCAGCTCACAGCATGGCAGCTTCAAGGTGATGAGTTTTCCTCTCCCTCTGCAGGCATTTGGCACCACATGGTATGAGACAACCGGAGGTACCACCCAGCTACCACTGTGCAAAGCACAAGAGGACAATGCAAGGGTAGAGGAGACACAAGATGGTCCGAGCATGCCCTGCAACATCTAAGAGCTGCAGCTAACTGCAGACCCATAGATCTGCAGAGGGTCAGGGCTTGCTCCTACCTCTTGGTATTATCTTCTGGGAAGCAGTGGCTCAGCCTGGGGTGTTTCTGTAGCATGGCCCATGGGCTTGTCACCCCAGAGGTTTCTCCAGGAGGGAGAGGCTGCTCTGGAAAACACGGATGCTCCTAATGGGGTGGTTGTGTTTCTGGGTGATTAACGGATACATGAATTCACTTGTAGGTCTTCATTTTGTTCCAATCCTGAGATTATTTTGTGGTTTACCAGCCACAGGGGGAGACCAAGAGGTTATTCTGCTGATCCCTTCAATGGGCTCCTATGGCTGTTGGCAGGTGTTGAGGACTGGATGCATGTCCTGAGCGGTCCTCCCTCACCCTTCCATGCTTCCCAGCGATGGTGTTTCTGAAGTCCTTCAGCAGTGGGGCAGAGACAGACCCCCAGCTCTGCTGAGAGGACTGTTCGTAAGGCAGTGACCATACGTACTTTAGCCTGAAGAGTGAAAACCATATTTCCTGTACATTTATTTGCTGCTTCTTTACTTTTTTAGTACTTTCTACTTAAGGTCTCACATTAACCACAGCAGTAGATCTGTCTTTACCTGATGCAAGCGTTCAGCTTTTGTGGCTTCACTGAACCATGAAAATGCTTCTATTTTCTGAAGCAAAGCTCTGCCCTCACAAATGCTGGTAGGGTTTTCCAAGAGCGGACCGGCCAGGCCACAAGGCAGGTCTTCCACCCAGGAGAAGGGTGGAGCCAGGAGAAGGGCTGGAGGACACTCAGCTGGAGATGCAGGTAAGAAGAAAGTGAAAACTGTGTGTGCCACTGCATGTCTCTCTCCAGAAAAAGGTTTCTTCCCTTACTAACAGCAGGTGGGAGACAGCCTCCAGTGCTGTTGGAGGTGTTGGGTGCTCTTTCCTTCCTGCCTGGAGGGAAGAGGGCAGCACGCGTGGGAGCAGACTCCTTGTGCTTGGTGCTTTGAACATAGTATTTAGCATCATCCCTTTTGAACATCATCCCAGCCAACAGAGAAACACCCAAAAAGGGAGAAAAGCAGCAGCAGTTTCCATGCTCTGACCAAGGGAGTCTTGCCCCACAACCTGGCATCACTGCATGTGGCAACAGAGGCTGTGATTGGGAGATGCTAAGGGATCTCATCTTTTCATAGCATCCATTTAATATTAGTGATGAGGCCCCATGTTTTGGTACATACTACCTGGCTTTCTGTGAAACCCAAAGGGAAAAAAAATTGATTGATGCCCTCACTGCATTTTAAAGATGCCTGAAAATGCTGGTGCTGCTGGGGGAGACATGGCCTTTTAATTTTAAACTAGGATTACACAGTTTAGCTTTCTTCCACCCATGCATACAGTTTTGAGGAAATGACATTACGTGCCAGGAAATCCAGTGTACAGAAAGACCCATCTCCTTGTGCTTCTTCAAAGGACCATTTCAAAATAACAGAGGATCCTGTTGCTCTGGGATCCTGAGGTCAAGCAAATTTCATTGTAGGAAAAGTCTACTCAACAATTACTTGGCATACTTATAAAAGTAAGGACAACTTTTCAGGCCAAAGAATCTTCATATATTCTTTTAATATGACAAGACTATTGGTAGTGAACCTAGGAAACACAATTAAAATACATTTAATGCTCTCCATTACCCCTCAAATTAAGGTGAGTCTATGGAAGCAAGCTTCCCATGGACAAACTGTTGATTTGCCTTTGCTTTAGGCATCTTTCTCTTAAACCAGGTGTCTGTGTACTCTCGGGAAGTCTCAAGGAGAAACTAAAATCAGTTCATCCCTCAAATTCTAGAGAGGCTGCAGTTTGAGGCAAACTAATGCATTTCTGTACTCTGTTGCTCCAAATCCTTAACAGCCTAGGCTCAGTGTGCAGAGCTGCTGGAGGGGGAGCACCAAGGGTGCAGCATCAGCAGAGACAGCATCAGTGGCAAAAACATCCTCTTTACTTTGAGGCATGACTACCTTCTGCAAAACTCCCGCTTGAGGCAGCTCCCACAGTCAAACCAGTGTCCAGCCCCAGTGAACCAGGAGAAGCTATGTATGTGTACATGACCTCTGATGTCAGTCTCGGCTGTGGCTGTTCAAAGCTGTCTCCAATTCTGGCATAAATGGTTGCCACATCCCTTGCCAGAGTGCTTTCTGTGTGGGACTCCTCCACACTTGAGACCTAGAGAAGTACAAAGAAAACACCAAAGATGAGAGCTTTCTCCAGAGGCTGTGTTGGGATCAGGAACGGTCCAGAGCTACTGACTGTTTGTAGACAACAAGGATTTGACAGAGGCAGAAGCTACATAAATCCCAGATGGCTTTACCCACGATAGCTATGGGGGAACATTAGTCCCAGCTCTCCCACCCCATAGATGCAAAACTGGCTCAGCCCACCAGGTACACTGGAGGGTGACATCTACTTTGCCCAAATCAGACAAACCAGACACAAACCAGACACAGCCTGGAGAGCAGATGGGAGAGCTTGACAGACACTGGAAACAGGAATGAAAACCTTTGCTGAAGTTTTGTTGTGGTTTCCAGACCAGAGAGCACAGGGTGGGGAGCCTACCCTCAACCTTGGCTATTTTCACAGGGAAGAAAGAAAAAAAAAAAAAAAAAAAAAAAAAAAAATCACAAACCTCTCTGTGTGGAAACAAGTGTAGGCTAGTAGGATCTGCAAGACATGCTCTACATGCTCTCTGGAGTACTCCAGTACTTCTGGGACACCTGCCATCCCCACGGAGTCACCTTCCTCAGCACTAGGTGGTAGGCACAGAAATTACTTAAGCCATCTTGCTCTCATGTCTCCTTCTTTGGTTTCTTTGCCTCTTTCTCTCTGCTTTATTTATTTTTCACAGGTAAAACTCTGTGTGAGATGAGCCCCTAGATCATCCACACTGATCCCTGAAAAGTGCTTTAATATAAATTCATGAGATTAGGAAGCAGGGAGGGATGATTATCTGCACATTTCTCTGCATTTAACCGTTCTGCATTTTCCTTGCTGCTGCTGGCCAAAGCTGTCCCAGGGCTTCTGAGCCTTGAAGGTAAGGTTCATGTTGGTTTGGGATCTGACAGGGAGGGAGGTGGAGGGGGAGTGTGCAGACTTCCCTTATTGTAATGAATTAACTTCCTAATTTTATATCCAGCACATGATTCTTGCAGCTCAGTATATCTTATTCAAGCCAGCGGTCAGCAGTTACCCAGCTGCCTGTGCCCAAGGGGTTTCAGATTTTTCCCCTGTACCTGCTGTTTGATGATTCTCCTCTTCTGCTGCTGAGCTGCACCTAGGGAAAAGAGAGTTTTATTATCTGGCAGACACACTGATGATCTGCACCCTCCTCTCTCCTCTATTGGCACTTTCACCACGGGGGTGATGTGGATTTTGCCTTTAAAATGGAGATTTCTGTAGCTACTTTCTCTGTGTGCAAGCAAGATCTCCCCCTTGGAAAGAAATTAATTTGTTTCCTGACAAAGTCATCCTCAGGGATGAAAGTTTTGAAGACATCAGTGATGGAAGCTGTGGAGATATGCACCTTGTAGGCTTATTTTTAAGTGGAAACACCCTAAGGTATTCTCCCCAGTTGGAGTTTTAAAGTAACTACAAGAGAATAGTTGTACTACACTGTATGTATGTGACTACATAGCCACACTTAGAGAATGCATTTCAGAGTCCATGGAATTATACCTTTTTTACAGACTAGCTATGCTGCAGTATCTTGATTCTGGTCTCAGCACCAGAAGGTATGAGTTCTCCAGAAAACCACTGCAACGGACCCGTGCTGTGCTTCTGCTTCCTTAAGCTGCATTACGAACTTGAAATGCATTCAGCAACTCTTATAACTGAAAGGAGGTGGCACATTTTGAGAGGTGATCTTACAGAAGGAATAATTTTTGTGTGAAGAGCAGAACCCAGGCAACTTCTGAGCCCTCCACTACCTTTAACACCCAAGAATATGCCTGGGCAAGCTGGAGGATGCAACCTAGAGGGATAAAAAACAGGAGCAGATCCACTCACCCCGATGCCATATGCAGCAGAAGAGCAGGAGCAGCAGAAGGAGGGAGACTGAAGAACAAACTCCAATTACAGAGTAACGGATGTGGTCTTGCTCCATGGTGTCTGATGTTTGAAAGAAAACAGGTGGTGCAAATGTTTTCTAAACAAGTAATTGCAGTGGTTTCACCACATTTTCTAGAGCATTCCTGCTGATTACAGCACTCTCCTTGGGATTGGAGAGCAGCACTACAGACCCACAGGTCAAAGGAAATACTGCATTGCAAAAAGCCTAGCCACATCTGCAGCTCAAGTATTACTGAGTTTCCTTTCATGCCCCGACTGCCTGCACATCTGCCTGCGTTGTGTGCACCCCATGGGCTGCACGCACAGTGCCATGGGAGTGGCTGTGACCCTGACACCAAAGCCCTTGGGGATGCTGGAACTGGGACCTGAGGGTGCTCAGTGGGGAGCCAAGCAGGACCATAACGGGTCCCTGGTGTTTGTGATGGGCATCTTCCTCCAAAGCCATGTGGAAGTGCAGAGGCTGTGCAGGAGGGTTCCCTCTCCACACTGCTGGGAAGACGGCTGACAGCATCACCCCATGCTGGCCAGAGGCTGAAATTTTTATGTCAGCCCAGAAAATATTCTCAGAGATATTTCTACCTAGAAGAGAGTATGAGTCA
This sequence comes from Strix aluco, assembly GCF_031877795.1. Taxonomy (NCBI): domain Eukaryota; kingdom Metazoa; phylum Chordata; class Aves; order Strigiformes; family Strigidae; genus Strix; species Strix aluco. The sequence continues at coordinate 16,717,321 of NC_133940.1, read as the reverse complement.
TATGCATGTCTCACGGCACAGCTGGAGGGGATACAGAACTTGCTCCTAGCACAGAAGGCACAGACGTTCAGGTGCTACGCACAACTATTTGTACTGAGCCATGCCAGATACTACCATGGAGATTATTTCATGTACTTTGTACATAGCTGGCAGCAGAGTTGTGGAAGAGTCATTTGTATGAAAGAACCATGCTATGTTTCATGCCTTGAGCGATGGTAGAGATCCAGCAGAGGAGGCAAAACACAGGGAGGGAATTGGGAATTTACTGAATGCAAAGTTAGGTCTTCAAAACCCCTGTGTTTACTGCAGATAGTGATAAACCAGGCCAGGGAACAGCAAAAGACAAACACAGGAAGACAGATGGGCGTGAGGCACATCGTCAGGACTGTGTGGCAGGGTGAATAAACATGCAAGACTCAGGCAGGTTAAAGAAGGATCCTGTCCAGCCAAAGAGACTGAGGCTGCCAGCTTACCTGACTGCCACACGATATATGCAACTTGCACAGACATGAATAGCATTCATTTTGTATATTTTTCTTAGCCCACATGGCCACAGATTTATCCCCGAGCACTCTATTCTCCCCAGTGAATACTGGATTTAGTCCAGTACAGGATCCAAACCCTGTGCTTAGGTTTCTTAGTCCTCTCTCATCTGTAGCCACGTACATCGGGTAAACACAAGGCTGGCAAAAGAGCATTTCTCATGTAGAGACAACCAGCAGCACAGGAAGCCCTTATACTGTGATGAAGCTGGCAGTGCAGGACAGGATGGGTTTCCTGTCATAAGAAAAGACCTAGAGCACCATATAAGACATCCCTGGAAATCCTCTCTTCACTACAGAAGCTCATCCCTTCAAGAGTAGGTACAAACACTCTGCCAGCGCCTGCTTCTTCCTGCACGCGTGGCCAGGGCAGGGCAGGAGATGTCTGTGCTCAGCACACTCACACTTACACTCACCTGGATGCTCAGGGGTGAAACGTTGCTCGTGCACGGTCAGGGTGACACGCCAGGTTTGGTAAGGTGGTCTGAACCTGACACTGTAAACCCCACTGTCGCTGAGCTGCAGGTGCTGCAGCAGCAGGGACCCATTGTCGGGGAAGAACTCAGCACGTCTCTGGTATGTGCGATGGGGGAAATGATTTGCAATGCAGCTGCTGGGAGCCCCCCCGGCACCCAGGGAGCAGTTCAGCACTGTGCAGGTGATGAGTACGTCCAGACTGTTGCCGAACATCCAGCGAATTGACACCGGGAAGTGAGGGGTACTGTTAAATCTGTAGGAGATGGGCAGGAGCACAGACTGACCCACGGTGCTGTTGATTGAATCCTGATGGATTTTGACGAGGACAGCCAGGTTTCTCCCTGGAGGAAAGGGGAAGAGGCAGATCAGTGGAGAGAGAGCAGGGGCTGGACCCGCGGCCCCTTCCCTTCTTCAAGCACAGCCGTCTGCAGCACACCTCACCCCACCACCCTGTCTGCTGCAGCTCCACGCACAGGAGTTGGTTCTCAGCAACATGCAGCTGCTGCAATCATATTTTTTGGGGGGGGTGAATTTACGGGGTACCCAAGGTCTGGCAGTGAAGGGCTCTGCCTCTCCAGGGCTTGCAGGGAGCTGTGTGGGCTGAGCCTGCCTGTAAGCCACGGCAGCAGCCCTGGAGATGGGCTCCAAACATCCAACACCCTCAGCGTTATTTGTCCCTTGGCACTTCAGCACACCGTGCCTTTCCTTGTGCCCCGAGAGGAAGGTGGGAGACAAAGGCTCAGGTCCCTCCTGCTCTTCATCTACGGGTGGATAGAGCAGCCCCTGCCACCATGACCCTGCCTGGGACTGACGCCAGCGCAGGTCCCTGATGGCACTTGTTGTGGGTACGACAGTCCTGGGGCCACAGGTGAGCTGTCACTGCCACCCACCCAAGGAGCCACATGGGCATCACCCTCCATGGCACCCCTCCGCCGGGCTGATCCTGGCAGTGCACCCCGTTCCCCCGGGACCCCAGCTCAGCCCAGACTCACCGAGGAGCAGCAAGAGGGAGCAGAGACTCCAGCGGTGCCGGCTAGAGGACATCTCTTCTGATGAGATGAGCCCCTGACCCAGAAGCTGAAGTGGGAGCTCTGGCCGGCCAGTCACCTTGTATCGGGCACAGGGTTGTACCCCTCAGGCCCTGCACTGAGGGTGCCGGCGAGCATTTCCGAGCTGTTACCACAGCAGTGGAGGAAGTCGGCGACTCTTCCTCAGTCCCCTGCGCACTGCAGGGTTTATTTGCGAACATGTCAGCCCAGGCTTTCTTCCTGTGCCGGTTAAGTTCTTGGTTTCATGAAAGCACAGGAGAAAAGGTCTCTTGCTACCACAGCCCTGCTGAAGATGCCTCCTTTCACACCCCCATCACTCAGGAATAAACCCCAAACCACAGGTCACAGGTGCTGCAGAGGGTCATCTTCAAACCGAGCCATCCTGGACACCTTCTCCTGGCCCAGCTCAGGCACCCTTTGGTCCCACAGTCCTGTGACTCAGACCCTCCTGGACAAGACGGGGCAAGCAACCAGCACCATGAGGAAGTGCCTGTGTCTCCTGGCCCAGAGACATGGCCAAGTCACGACCACGAGGATGCAAGCTGCTGGTCGTGAACCTCCGCAGGCCACAGGAATGAGCTGGGAGCCATCACTGGGTATTTTCTTCTCTCAGGATGTAGACTCACAGCTCCAGGGATAGCAGGACAAGGTAGGCAGAACAGCCCCTTGACACCTCTATGGGTCCATTGGATTCTCCCTGCACACAGAAGCTGAAGGTTTCCAAAAGGCAACCAAAGTCCAGGGATGAGTTACCAACCTGGTACCCCACTCCCTGAAGGTCAGAGGGATACAGTCCAAAACCAGGCAGGACTCAGGATCTTCTCCTTTTGCCCCCCAAAATCAGAATTTAAGCAGATGGGCACAATTTCTCCATAAAGGAGAAATGCAGTATTACACTGGCTGGGAAAGAACTTCTTTTTTCAGCCCTTCTTCCTTTTCTGGCCCTTTTACAGCTACAAATATGAAATACATACAGCTTGTCTCTGCCAGTACATAACAGGTGAAGTGCATGGGAGTTGTCTTCTCTCTCTGAAGTGTCCTGAAATTGCTCTTAGGAAATTTTTCTGATGGTGGTGGGGAAGCAAGGACCCACTGAAAGGGCTCTACAGACCACAGATGTCGTCACCAGCCATTGCCATAGGGAACGGCACATCTGTCAGTCAAGACACACCAGGAAAACAGTAGCAGCATTTCAGTCCAAACAGTCCATTTTCACAGCAGAAGTGCCATGCATTTGGCGTCACGTGCTCTCAGGTAATGCTTCTCATTAAGAAATCCCACAGATGTGTCTTTCCCAGGTTATTTTGGGGAATTGCTGTAAGACTCCCTCCTCCTCTGGTCAGGAGGAGCCTCCAACCCTGTGCACACACCAACCAGCATCTCCAGACTTGTGCCTTAGGGGGAAAGAAGAGAAAAAAGCACTATTTGACTCAGGTTGATGGTTTTCCAACAGCGGCATTTTATGGATGAACTTATCTTCTAAGGACACGTCTCAAAAAGGGCAGAGCAAAGCAGGACTTGCCTTCCCCCAGCAGGCAAGTGCATGCACGGGGCTCTGCACCCACACTCCTAATGTCACAGTTTCCTCTTTGAGAGAGTTAAAGCATCCAAATCAAAACCCTTAAAGAGTTACAAGTGTAAAGAAATTGAAGTCTAATCCGAGTATAGCTGAGAAATACCCAAGCTAAAGAAAAAAATTACTGTTCCACCATAATTAGTTTATATTTCAATAGGAAGAAATCAGCTTATCACTGATGGTAGCAGCAGCTGCTAGATAACCTTCATCCACATCACCCCAGGACACAGCATGTTCTCATCTCTTACTATACATCCTCTGAAAAATTACACCCACAAAGAATTTATTTGTATTCATTAACATTTGACAGCCACGTTAGTCTACGTGACAAACGCATTCCCCTTTCTGATTAGCAACACTTACGTGATTTCTGTAGCCATGGTAGGGCATCTCCAACTCAAGCAAGCATCTGTGCCAGACAACACACTGTACAACACACTTGAACATCACCCAAGAATGCTCAGTTTTTGGGGAAGACAAGCTGAAAAGAGTAAAGATCCTTCCCTTCACTTTTAGACTGGACACAGTCAGCATATTTGAGATATAATGGTACATTTTCCTAGTGAGGATCACTTAATTTCGGGACACAGCAATCTCCTCCTTGTTTCTCCCTCAAAAATGTTCTGGGAAGAGTGGAAAATCCCCTACCCTAACACATATCAGAGAGCCCAGCAAGTTATTACTACTCACAAAAAGACACACCTTTCCTTGTTCCTACAGTACTTACTTTCCATTCATTTTGTGCACAGAAAAATACCACAACCCCATTTGCTTCTCTTCCCTAGAGAAAGCTTTGAGGCTGATTTTATGGACCACAATTCACCAACACACTCATGGGAAAAGACTGCCCTTTTATTACCTAATTGCCTTCAAATCCTCTTCACCTGGAACTACATTAAAGGAAAAGTGTTTGTTTACAATATCCAGAAAGATACACACAATGGCTGCAAATATGTGGAAAGGACGTAGAAATAAAATAAAAATCTTGTGAAAATCAAGATTAAACTGGAGGAAGAAGCTCATGTGCATCCTTTATCCAGGTGATTTGCTGCAAACTTGCTGATGCAAAGTCTTGTCAGGGGCTGTCCCTGTGCCTGGAGTGGCTTCAGGCTCTTTCGAGAGTTCATCCTTGTGGAGCACATGAGCTTGTCCAGATGAGCTAAATTAAAGTCCTTAAGGGCTTGGATATATATAATCTTGTCATGCAAAACATACTGATTTCTTTCTTCCCTAAACTTACGCAGGGAATAGTTTTGACCCTTTTTGCATGTCACTGAACATAAAGCGTCACCATCTGTGACTCCCGTATTTTACATTAATACACACATCAGCAAAATGCAAACCTCTAAATGGAATAAACACTTGCAGATGGAGAGCAGGCGGTAATCAGCAATGTGTGTGACACCCCCCCTCCCCCTCTGTCTGCTTTCTGGAGGTATCAGAACAGATGTGCTGCTTGACAGATGCTTTCCCCTGAAAAATCAGTTTTCTCCATAACCGATGTTTTATCAGAAGGATTTTGAGGCAGGAGAAAAGGTTAATGCTCTTTTTCCTGAGTTCAGCCGGATTACTTGTGCTCTGTGTCTTTTTTTTTTTTCCTCTTTTTTGACACTGAAGTCTGACTCAGCAAATGTTGATAGTGAAACTTCTGCTTACATTTCACCAGGGCTTAAGTCTGCATATTTAAAAGTATCCTTAACTGGTGCTGGACAGGGATTGTTTCTTTAAACATGCAATATTTTCTAAGAGTGTAACTCTGACTTCTGGGAATCTTTATTCTCTCTTTATTTCACATTTTCTCTTCTGCTTAGTAGCAGCCTTTTGCCTCTTGCTGCCTCTCACAGCTTCTGCTTTCCTCCTTTCCAGTGTTTTCAAGCCTAAATTCATCAAAATCTTCTTAGTTACAGTTCCCTGCTGGTATTTCCCTGGGGATGGTTTGCTCTGCCCCAAGCGGGGCCAAACAGGAGTTTCTGAACCACAAAGCCATTTTTGCCTTCAGGTTTTTTCAGTAAAATAATAAAATTCCCTGCCTGTAAAACATTTTGAGGTTTGGCTGTTCTGAGAAGTCAAAATTGCTTTTGAGCAACAGGTTTTATGGTGAACCCTAGTGGTTGTTTTTACATTAAATCCCTCCTTTTTGTCCCTTTTTTGCCTCTTTGGGCTGGAGGGCAGAGGAGCTGGAGCCGCATGGAGCAGAGAGTGCTCTGCCAGCCCTGTTTCCCCAAGCCCCTTCAGCCCCACTGCTGCTGTGCCCAGTCCTAAACCCTTTAGAGATGCTGCAAAGAATTAATTAAGCACAAGTCAATTGTACATATCTGGTAGATGGGCTGGTGTGAAATAACAGCAGAACAACGAATCACTTGGAAAATCTTGGTCTGGGGCTATAATCACCAGACTCATGAGTTTGTTAAGGTTTTCCCTTTATTTCATTAAATCTATTGAAGTTATTAAAGGGGGACTAGCTGATAATTTGCTTCCCTCCCTCATCTGATATATTTATTCCCATTACATTCCCGAGGCTACAACAATACAGTTAATGAACAGTAATGAACTGGAAAAGGGTACTTCCCATCAGCAGGGTAGCAACATCTGTCAGTGAGCATGTAATTTCTCTGACTAATGACTAAGGAGGTCTTTGAAGTTCAAACAGAAAAAGGTGAGGAGAAAAGAGACACTGGGTAAGATTAGCAGATACCAGTTGGTACATGGGAGAGGGAGTACTCACATGTCCCTGCTCAAAACTGTCAACTTAAAACAGAGATGTCTGTGTTGCTGCGGATTATTTAAGAATTTAAGAAGAGCAGAAGCATTTCCAGGAGAGTTTGTTACTGTAAGGTTTGCTGTCTGTTCTGCACATTACATTTAATATTTCACAGCAGTCCACCCTTCCTGTACATCTCTCAGGTTAATCATGAGGAAATTCACTTGCACCACTTTCCCTCAAAATTGTGATACTTGCCACGTATTAATTTGCTTCCACCTTGTTTCTCTGTAAATTCATACTGTTCCATTTCCGTAGCAAAACTGTTTGTGTCTTTCTGATCCTGACAGTTCAGGTTTGAACTAAGGTTTTAAATTAATTATTAACTTTAGGTAATATGTTTTTAGTTAACTTAGCCAAGGACCCTATTAAAATAGCTTCTATGTTTTCCAGTAGCCAAAAAGAAAAGAAGTGAGGAGTAAAGCTAAAAATGTAAATACTTTTCAGCTTGGCTAAGAATAATTTCAGTACAGCAAGTGCAGAATTTAAACATTTTTTTAATATAAGAAAAGGCTTTTAATCACTACATGTAGATTATAACTGAGGGAGGCATGGATCAAACAGTTGCAAGAATGATACATATGTTCTGTTTCCTTTTTTGGTAGCATCTCTTTTTATCAAACTATTCTTTGCCGTGTTGAAAGGAGCTTATTTCTTTTTTTATACAAGCCCTGTGAGGAATGAAAGGCTCCTGGCTGCAACAGAGTGCTAACGGAAGGGACCAAAAGGTAAAGGGGGGGGATGAACCAAAAGATGAAGCAGAGCAATCCCAAGACCTGGGGGTGAGCAGGGGGCTGAGGAGCACACTAGGAGGAAAACAGAAAGCTCTGGGACATGCTGGAGGAAAAATGGGGGGGGCTCTGGTTTCACTGAAGGACTCTGAGGAGCACCAAAAGCCAAATGATGGGCTGTACTGCACACCCATGAGGAAGGGGAGTGCTCCCAAGGGGATGAAAGGAGATCCTGGGGAGACAAGACACCAAATAGAGGGATGTGGGAGGGGGGCACTGGAGGGCAAATGGGGCAGTCTGGAGTGGACCAGAGGGCAAGTTGAGGCAACTGAGGGTGCACATTGGGTGGGGGAATTTATTCAGAGTGCACAAGGTTAGGGAGAGATGGTTCCCAGTAGCAAAAGGGACCCAGCTGGGGACCCTGGGACATACATAGATGGGAGCCAAGAGCCCCGTGGCACACATTGCTCCTTTCCTCTTCGGGTGCCATCAGATTAGCTGTTTGTCCTCAGCTTGTGCTTAGCTCCCTTCCTGCCTCACATGCCTTCAGTCACCTCCATTTTTCTCTCTGCACTCTCAAATTACCTTCACCGCACTCCCAGAGTCCCTCCATGTGTCCCCTCACCCCATCTCCACTCCCCTCTCCACCCTTCCTTGGCATGATGGACATCACATCCTGCAGCTCTTCGAAAACAGCCATAGTCATAGAAACTTTTCAACAGCAATTCCTGGGGTTCTGAAAAGAAAGGGATATAGCACAGCAGAAGAAACAGAACCAGCACCACAGCTAGCCAGAAAGCTATGTAGGGATGGGACTTGTTGACTTTTTAGTATTTATTTCTTGCATCTTCTGCCATCGTGTGGCTAGCAAAAGAACAAACGATGAGAAGTCCATGGAGATGCATGTTTACTGCTCCTCCCCTTTACTCCACCTTGCATGTGTAATAGAGACTTATTTTCAAGTTCATGATTGCTTGAAATACGTATTTTGTTAAGCTGACAATTTTATAAATCATTTATTTGAAGACTTGATTTCTTAAACACATACACTGGATCACCAGTGTAGTGGGAAAGAGAAGGAAGCAGTTCATCATTTATTGGCTGAAAGAATTGAAAAAGCTTGATTACAAAAACTGATCCTGTATCATTACAGCAAACGGAACCTGTTCTGTAACACAGCACAACAAACACCCATATCAGACAGGTGGCAACTGCCAAGAAGTCCTGTTACTTCAAATAAAGTTTTGATGCTCACAAGCTGCTTAGGAAGAATTTAGCCCTCTTGGGAAGTGGGGAGAGGTAAAGCACAAGATTTAAACAAAGCTCTCTCCACTCCACCATTTTACTGTTGGAGTAGCTACATTAATTTGAATAATACCTATGAGGAAATGTGTTTCTTCTATATTCACTGTGAAGAATTTTCCCCAAAAGAGACAACACAATCACTTGAGGAACGTGTTGGCTTGGAGTTGGCTCATTCAAGAGGATGTTGCTGTCTGAAGACCACAGCCCTTGGCAGCAGCAGCCGCAGTGTGAGGCAGAGCTACAGTCACCACGTTTCTTGTCAGAAAGGCACCGATGTCCCGAGGACCTGTCATCAATGCACTTTGGTCGGTTGTCCCTTGTGCTAGCCATAGTCCTGCACGCTCCAGCTCAGGGTAGTGGTATATTTTCAGCTTGCAGTTGATAAAGATGGAGGTCCCTGAGCAGGGGAAGGTAAAGCTGACCTCATTGACTAAGGAAAGGTTTCCACATTAGCCAAGCGCTTTCCCTCGTATCCTGGGGGCACAGGGAGGCAAAAAGAGCTCAGGAACCCCTGATGCCCTCAAATAATTTGAAAGAGGGCTCCACTGCTCAAGGGTTTCAAATACCGATCAGGGTCCTTTGTTCCCTCCTCTGTCAACTACCAGAGATTGTTTTTGTCACCACCTCTTCCCCCGTGCTCCAGGCCATGGCTTCATACAGAAGCACAGGGTGAAACCAGCTCTGGAGCATCTGAGCTGGGCTGCGTGAGGGACAGCGTATAGAACCACTGTGGTCTGCTACTTCAACATGATTAATGAAGATTTGTAAAACTTCACATGGAAGTTGTGCTGGCACAACTGGCACCTAAGGAGAACCTATAAACAAAATGCCTGATAAGGAAAGTAACAGAATATGTACTGCAGGCTGCTGAAGGAATTCACTGGCTCAGTCTAGAGGAAAATTCAAGTTCCTGCCTGTATCTGAGGCTGTGCTCACAGGCCCTGGGGGACGTACCTGACAGAAGCCAGCTCACTTCAAGCTTGTATTTACCTGCCACCATTGCTCATGTTTCACTTCCTCCCATATCCTCTGATCAACAGCTTCCTGCCAAGCCTTCACTCAGAAACCTCTTTCAACTCCTGATGACTGCAGTGGTGGCTCACTGCAGACAGGAAATACTGTGAAAGACAGCATCAGGTAGCTCAGTCCACACAAAGAGAAGCTTTCAAGAGTGTCTCTTAACACTAGGATCTATATATTCAGTATTTAGATTAAATGAGGGCCGCAAGTTTAGCACATACACACCTGTGCTGCACTTGTACCTTGGACACAAGAGCATCTTGCTTGCACAGGGAAGTTGGGAGTTAAAAGGACCAGCTCTGTTTTAAGGTCTAGTCAGAGCAGAGTGAACATCCCCAGAGATACGGAATCATGAAAGATAAACAAATCCTAGAATCCCCTCTTGGTTCTGAAATTCCAATGTTTCTAGTAACAACAGGATTTGCTTTTGTTCCTTACACTGTGGCCCTTCAGTGTGCCAGACTCTAATTTATCCTCCCAGCTACCAGGAGCTGAAAGGTACCCTCTGTGTTTATTACTTTCACAATGCAGGAGAATCTGGTAAAAAAAAAAACCAAACCAAAAACCCCAAAAAAACGGTCAGCCTCATCCAGCAGCCAGTGCAATGATGACCTAACACAAATTAATTCTTCAGAAAAGATGAAAGAGGCACAGTGGGAAATTTGTCAGCAAATACTGTAGCTGCTGAGCCTTCGCCCTTGATACAAGCACAGTGCAACAGGCAGAAATAATACAAGCATTATGTTACTAGAAGTCAAGGAAATGGGAGAAATACATCCCTCATCTAACAGTCATCTCTCCTTCCCAACACACAGATCTTGCTACTTCCCCATTTCCTTCTAATCTAAACCTTTTCAGAAACACCCTAACTGTACAAGGTTCTCTTTCCAGGCCATCCCTCAAGCAGCATGGCTTGTATCAGTGACTGTCATAGGGGTACATAGTATATTTAAGAAAGAAGTCACTGAAATATGCCAACAACACTCAGTTTGAGTAGTGGCATTTTTATCAAATAGGGACCACAGATTTTAACTTTCCTCTAGAAGACGTAAATTCCAGCCTGAGGTGAGATAAGACCCCAAAGATTTCCATTCTGCTCTGTTAAAAAAAAACCCCTAGAACTGCCAGCTGACAAAAAGGCTGAACAACAAGTTAAAATGCAGATTTCAAGTCCCAAAGGCACTTGACTGGAGGAGCACTTCACATCAATAGGTGCTGGGAGCACTTCCCATGGTGTGATTAACCCTCACTCAGCAGAGCTGAGACAGAGAGACTGTCTGGAAAGACCAGGCTGGGTGCACAGACAGCAAGAGCTGACCATGCTCAAAGGCAGAATATGGTCCCGTAAGGCTCCCATGACCTTTGGCTTCCACCTGCTCCCTCTCCTGAGAGGGGACCGAGAACTGCCTGGAGAGAGCGGAGGTGTCTGAGGTATGTGCAACATTTTCAGCATGGTGATGCACCAGCACAGTGGTGCTGGAGGTCTGACTGTCTCTCCGGAGGGTGGTCTGGGCTAAGCTTGGAGTCCCAGTAAGCGTGCGGTGTTCAGCACATCATCTCTCGTCAGGTAACAGCCGCAGAGCTGGCGGTACCCTGTGAACGCTTCCCGTCCGTGCAGGACGCGCCAGTTATCTACGAACAGTGCCTGCAGGTGAAGAGAAAAGGCCGTCAGAAGAAGGGCAACCACCACAGCCAGGGCCAGGACACCCTGACAGGACAGATCCTAGAGCTGGAGATCCCTAGAGACTGGAAGAGCAAGTACGGGTAAGCCACGGTGGGCATGACCCTTCCTGTTCAACACCAGAGACGGCACATCAGACTATAGCCAGATGTTTCATGTGATCTAGCACAGCTGTTTTACCCAAAGCCAGCAGTTCTGCTCTGCTGCTAACCACAGGTTGAAACATGACAGCTAGCAAAGCACAGAAATGCATGTTGGGCTGTTTCTTTGCTTTTCTACTGGAGAAGTTGGGCAGTAGTTCACCAGCAACAGAAACTGGCCATCTTCTGCCTCTACAGTGTCACTTCCCCCCCAGGGCAGCCTTTGGAACAGAGAGGTGTAGGAGCTCTGATATGTTCACCTTCCCTGCTGGACCCTTTCATTTTTAGGGCCCTGAGCTCAGACTGAATCTAGACCCTGTAGGAATAAAACCCCTTCAAGCAGGCACAGTTGGAGGAAGCAGCCATACACCATCAATACCTTCAAATCTACAACTGTGGCTCTAGCTCTTCAAGCTCCTCCAAAGCTGCACCCAGCATCAGCCTTTCAAACGCAGCGCAGAGCTTTTTCCTTCCAGTACCAAGGTGTGCTAAGGCACCTTAGCCATTGCTGAGACAGTGAAGATAGTGCCCAGGTGTCCTGGGAGCTGTTGGCAACGTAAGGATTCAAAAACAACTCAGAAGTACATTCAGCTTCCCAGACCTTTATACTTCCATCAAAATAGAATTTTCTTCTGGAAGAACTTAGAGGCTGAACATTAAGTGTTCCCAGCCTTTCTGCTTCTGAGGGCCCTCATTTCAGTGACTGACAAGATTTTTCCTCCTCTCCCCCAGTCAGGACTGACTTTCCTCTGAGGCAGAGTTTGAATGAAACATTTCTGCCTTATCTGAAAGCTCATATTCTTTCGGGACAGTAGGAACACACACACACAACAGATGCCAGTACTGTAATACAGGACAGCTTAAAGCAGCTGTAGAGAGGAAAACTGCAGCATACAGAGCTCGCCTGAAGCATTTACCTTAGCAGCAGCAAGCCTGCACAACCAAAGGAGCACCCTGCCACTCTCCCTGTACCAAACACACACAAGCCTCCCAACTCCGAGTCCTACCTTGCCCGGCTTCAGTTTGACCCACAGTTCATTTTCTGGTCTCCTGAGCTCTGCAGTGAGTGTGCGGTGAGCAGTGTACCAGCGATGCACAACATCGTAAGGCACGGTGTTGATGACAGCACGATCATAGTTATTGTATCTAGAAGTAGAGAAGAGATAAGAGACTGCCCACATGACTCCACGAGCACAGCCAGGTATTTCTAAAGGGAACCTCAGGTGTTTGTAGGATTAGTCAGTATTTAAGGGAGGCTATAGAGAAGACTAGGGAGGTTAGGCTGCAGGTGCAGAACTTCCAGGAGAATACACAACACTGGGAGCAAGAAGGAGTTCACTATCAAGTGTAAAACTGTTCTTGCTGGGCTTCCACAGAAGGATATGCCACAGCAATGGGCAAGACTGAGGGCTGTTCAGAATAAAAGCACAAAGCAGTGCTGGACAGCCTCCTGTGCTAAGCCAAGCTGGAGTTTCAGAAAGCAGCCCAGATTTCCTCTGGAAGGGGACCAGTCTGCACTATTCCTGTTCTCTGTATGCCAGGCTAGTTTCTAGAAGCTTTTTCAGAGAAGAGCTGAATTCTACTGCCTCTCAAATAAGTGAGATGAGGGCATGGAGCTGAAGGGAGGATGACAGAGATGAAAAAAAAAAAAATAAAAAAAAAAAATCAAAGCTCAGCACTGACACCATCTTTGTATCGGTGGTTCTGACACTTCCTCTCAAGCAGCAATACACAGCCCAAGAGGAAACACAGGATGTTTCTGTGGTTTCACTCCTGCCCCTCAAACATACACTGGTTTTTAGTTTATGATATCTTCTGGAAAGCCACCACTATCTGCTACAATCCCCTCCCCATAAGCAAGAGGCTTCATGTTGATGTTACCTGATCAGATAAAGCTCGTTGTTCCAGGGATAGACATTGAGAACCGGCCCAACTCCGATCATGTGGTTGTGACAGTCTCCCACATTTTCAACATACTCGTGCTTCAATGGCACCTTGCTGAGCAGCTCAAATTGATCAGGGGCTTGCCGGAGAACCTGCTCTGCTGCATAGAAACCATCCACCAGCAGCGTCCGCCCGCCCGTGCCCTCGTGCTTCAGGCAGTGAAACACTTGGATGCTGCATGGGCGAGAGAATACAGAGCACAAGAGAAAAGACCTTGGCTGCCTGTCCCGTGGACAGAAGGTGCTCCCCACAGACCCAGTCAGATGTAGATGGGTGCACCACCCTTCTCATTTCAAAGACCTGCCAGGAAATGGAGACAGACCAGCAAGAAATGGTAGTACCTGCCATTTCTTCAGGCCCAATCTCACACATTTTGCTTCCTGAGAAGGCGACTGCCTACACTGCCTCCCAAATCAAGTGACATGAGTCTGGGAGACTTCAAGTGGTGGATCAGGCCTGTGGCACCCAAAGTCTGTCCAGGCAGGGGGACACAGAAGTTCAAAAGCATAAAATGAACTTCCCTAGAACATCTCAGAACAAGAGGACAGTTAAAGAAATGCTGGTTGTATGGTTGAGGTCTCCAGAACTACAACGGGAGTTCAGGGTGACTCGTTCAAAGGCACATACATCATGGTCTCTCACAAGCAGTCAGGAGAAGTCCTTCAAGGCACCACATTAACAACCCTTTGAAAAGCCTGGAGCAGAGGAGTCCCCAGTGAGCAGCTTACCTACAGGGACATCCCCTCCCTAGCGGGAAGCCATCCAACTCAGCTTTTGTCCTTCTATTACTTCTCTGAAGCTTCTTTCTTTCCTTCATGCAAGTCAGGCATTGTACTGTTAGGAACAAATACCCAGGAGCTGCCTCGAGCCACCTACTTCCAATTTTCACAGTGTGCCAACTTCACTTGTTAGAAAATTAATTGTGACTTTCTGGGAAAGCCTTTATCTTCTCATCTCCCTTCAGGGCCTCTAAACCCAGTCCCATGACAAGTGATGTGGCAGGACCTACCAGCTCCACCAGCACATTTTCACCCCGATGATCTAACCATCCTCCTACCCACAACAGTTTCAGGATAATTTTACAAAGTCAGTCCACAAGCACTGGAGCAAAGGATGTTGTGCCTCAAAGGCAACCACCTCCTCCTGCAGCTCAGGGCACTGAGAAAGCATCTTCTGAGGGCAGGAAGCTCTTTGGTACCTGACGAGAAAGATAATGTTGCAGTCTTTCCCATAGCTTGGGGAGTTTCTATCCTCTACCCTTTGCAATAATTTAACTTGAGACTCATCAGATTTGGCTGATTTCAGCCAAAGCAGTGGAGGAAAGAAGACATTCAAATGAACACATCTTTCTTGAAAAACACCTAATTTAATTTAGAAGCAGGTCAAAGACTGTTTCAAGTGTTTTCGAAGCAAGTCTGAAACAGCCTGGGAAGAAGGGATTTCTGGCAGAGATGGGGGCTCAGGAAAGCCAGAAATTCATGTTCTTCCTGCACAACTATGGCTTTGCAGAATTGCAAGCATTAATGGTTAGCCCTACTAATTTAGACCATGCTGTCATTGCTTGATATACTTCAGTTGGCTGCAGATGAGAATACACCTACCTGAAGGGAATGCTTCTAAGTGGAAAAGAAAGGTAGATATAAAAATAGCTAATGAGCTCTATAGTTCTGGCACTGAGCAGTTTAAAATCAAAGCTCTTTTGTAGGGTTAAATTTTGATTACTAATTACTTTATTTCATTTTGGGGAAGATTTTGTGAGCTTCTAAAACAAGTCAGCATGAAACCACATGGGTTCTGCAGTCTGCTGTTCACTGAAAACAGGGAAGCCAACTAGATCTGGCTTGAAGAGTGTGGCACGACCTGTGCTTTATGCATAAACGTCTAGCTTCACAGAGCACAATAAAATCCACTTACTCTGCTCCCAACACCAAACTGCTTCAGAACGAATGCTACCACCCAAAAGCTTCCTGCCTGGTTGGGCACAGAGAACAGTGCTCAGGGTGCCACCTGGGTAACTCTACCTTTTCTGGTCTGTAGGGCTGCTCAGAAATCCAAATGCAGCCAACAGATCTCTCCCCTTAGTCCTCCTCTGCTTTTACAGCTCTGCACCACAGACCTTTCCCATTAAGATGTTTAGCAAGTTAACAGCCTGACTTGGGAAGAGCTAATCCTGCCCTGGGGCAGAAGGCGTGGACTGGATGACTTCTCTGTGTAGCCCTAGTTCCCTAACAGATCACGGTACTTCCATCCATTCTCTGCTTGATTGAGATGAAAGCAGTCCCCAAAAAAATTAAGCTAGAAAATAAGATCAAGTCTCCTGTACTTCACTGTGAACCATGATCAGGGCTAATGCCTGCCTTTCCCCAGCTGTGTACAAAACTCACAGCCCAGAGGCTCTATCAGAGAAGCAGTCTGCGAAGTAGCATTTGGGCAACAATGCTGTAGCTACAAACTGCTTTTAAAAGCAGAGAGGTGTGAACTTCAGAGGGCTGGGAAAGCCCAGTTTCTGACTACATACAGGGCTGCACCACTGCCAAAATGCAAACCCCAACCTGTTTGGACTGAAGCAGAGCAACTGTCCAGAGCATACGTGAGCACAGCACGTACAGCAGTTACCACTCTCACAGCTTGGGAGGGCAGAGACAGTTGCTGCAGGCTGGGCCAAGGCAACCTGTTCTCCCTCCTTTGCCAGAAGCTACTGCTAACAGAGCTCAGCCAGCAAGAGAGACAGTGCTGATGTGGGTGAGGAAGGCTCGCCCCAGGTCAGCAGGATTAAGTCAAAGCAAACTCTTGCATCAACTTTGTACAACAAATAAGTGGCTCTTGCTGCAGGAGGAGCCTTGCCTTGCCAGATGTACCCAAAAGACAAATCAACTGCTCATTTCTGTGAGGTTGAATGCTGTGTGTCACTTCAGAGACCTAGGAGAGTGATTTCAGAAGAGATTGCCAGATAAGCTTCAGGGTAGCACAGAAACGACTACAGCACTGAGCCTTTGTGGCTAAAAAGACTACTTGAACCAGAGCCATACCAAGCAGCAGCCAACTATTTAATACCAAGTCCTTCATTGCCTGTGTTCTGGAAGACCTACAGGTTTCAAGCAAAAAGTGATCTACAGACTACTGCAACTCCACAGGGATCAGACAGGACCCAGAATTGCTGTGTGTGACTGGAAGTACATCCCATCAGCAGCACTAGACACAATGAAGCCTATGTCACTAGAAATGGCACCACTGTGAATCGCCCCTGCCTTCTGCACCGTGGGTCTGTGAACCAGCAAAAGCACTTACCCGCAGGGCTCCTGGAAGTAGGTTGTGTCGGTGTGACGATCCAGAGCCAGCTTGGTGTAAGCAGTGTCTCCCCGAGAGAAGTCAGAGGTAAAGTACCACATTCTACCATAAATGGTCTCCCTGCAAAACAGGTGAGCAGTTATCACAAAGTGCTGCAGGGATCAGTGTGGTGCTAAAGCAAATCCTCTCTTGCATTTGAGGCTACTCCCCTTCATCCTATGTACAGAATAAATTAAAGCAGAAGAACTTAACAAAATTCACGTTGTCAAGAGATGGTGCTTCTAGTGCCTCCTCTAGTTTTCAATTTCTCTTTCCACCCAAGAAGACTGATGGGAGTGAGTCTTGCTTCCCCTCCACAAATACAGATGTTCTTTCCACACCAAACATCAGCCCCAGTCAAATCAAGGAAGCCACTGAGTGACATGAAGAGTTGCCAGAGTGCAGCCAGACCTTGCTTGCACCCACTGCAGGGTTACCCAATAATCTCATTTCTTGTCCTTCGGATCCTGTGTTTTCACCCACTTCCTCCCCTACAACAGGCATGGAAGGGAACAGACAGAAGGCAAAGACAAAGAGGGGCTACAGGGTGAGGGTACCTGGACAAAAAAATTGGCTGGATATTCCTTGGAGCCCCCCATTTCTATTTGGATTGACTATTCATTAAAAGAAATCCCTCCTCTTCCAGTGGCCCAAGGCAAGTTAAACTGTTTCTGCAGCTTGGATAAAATGTGAAACTCAAACCCCAGCTTGCCATGCCGTTGGTGTGTTTCAAACACAGAAAAAACATTTCTCAATATTTTTCTTTAGCGAGAGCTACAAATTGTTTTTGATCTCCCTGGCTCCCAGGGCCAGGGCTGCCCTCCTAACCTTTCAAGTCATAACAGGAAATGTCTCTCCTTGCAAAGCTCTAGTCTTCCCAGACAGGCTACTTCCTTCAGTCATTCTTCTCTGTGCACAGTCCCATTATCATAAAAGTCATCGTATGCTCCTGAGGCAGCTCCATAACCTAGCAACTCCAGGCTCTCCTCTAAAAAGAGGTCAGATCCCACAGGGCAATACTCCATCTCTGTTCACCGGAGTGGCCAGAGGCTGCAGAATACGCTGTTTGCAAGCCAGGCCACACTGGACAATATACAGGATAAGGCGGCAGCACCTTTCCAAACAAAAAGAAAATAACAGTCTACCTTCCACAGCTCCTCTACAAAGCTGTCATTGGCCTTCCCAGGGCAGCCCTACTTACCTGATTAAGCTGATTCTTTCTGCTAAGATTTCTGTGTCCTCTTTGGTGGGAGTGACATTCTCTACAAAAGCAATCCCATATAACAAGAAGTTTTGCAGGAACTCCTTCAGCCCTTCGTCTGTCTCCAGGAAACTCTGGCAGTCAACAGATGGGACCTGGGCTTGGCGGTAGATTTCTGCATTCCAGAGAATCCGCGGGTGCATGACCTGCTGCTTCTGCCCCTCGTAGCTGTTCTTCACCAGCCACTCGAGCCCATACCGTGTCACATGCCCGTCCGGCCCTTTGACAAGGGAGAAGAGTCACAGTCACGGCAATTGCACTGAACAGCCCGAGATCATGGTCAGTGCAACTATCAGTCTAGGACAGTCCTCACCCTTTTAATTTTGTCTGGTGACAGACTCTTTGCACCCTGATCCCACCCAAAATATTATCTGGTTGAAGCCACAAGTCCTAGAAGCATGCCATTGCTGCAACAGCTCCAAATTGAGAACTAAGTGTTTCAACTTCAGTGGCTTTGTTTTCTATTGACAGGACTCCAAGGAGAAGTAAAACGCTGAAGACAAACCCATAAATAAAGGTAAGCTACAACAAAAGGAAGAAAGCAGCTGGGAAGATGAGGAGAAAGGACAGAAAATGTGAATTCTGCTCAGGGATACCAGCTCAAATAGGACAGGGTAAGGAAAAGAAAACCAACCATTTATTGACCAATCTGTTCACTACCTGCATTGCTGCTGTCTTCAAACAAACCAATAAAATACCCAGACACTGAAGATACACACATCTCTACCCAAAAAGGGCTGGGGGAGACAGGGAGGAAAAACAGACACAAATTTAAGACTGAGGCATGTTTACAGTAACAGCACTGCTCAGAAGAGCAGTGTTTAAAATCTGCTTACAGCTAAATCTCTTCCAAAGCAGCTACTGATTTAGAGATAAGGCTGCCCTCTCCCAGCAAACCTAAGAGTGGGATCCATCAACAAGGCTCCCTCCAAGCGGGGCTGGTGGTCTGTAAAACGTGAAGGGCACAGGCACTTTGCTACTTACATGTTAGGAAGAGTGTGGTCTCATCCACCCGGACAGCCTTGGGTTTGATTCCCAGGTCCACACTAGCCGTGTCCAAGCTGCGCTGGTTCGTCTTGGTGTTGTAGCAGGAAGCTGAGCGGCAGTGGTCCCGCAGCCAGACAAAATCGAAGCGCATCAGCGTGTTCGCATACCTGAGCTCTGCAAAGAAGGACAGACTCAAAAGATGCACTGGTGTGAACAGCGAGAAAAAACAAAGCCAAGAACTGAAGCCAAGGGCCCACAAGTTGTGATCCCACTTATAGGGGATGCGGAGGCTGTTGGACTTAGCACCGCTTTACGTAAATTAAGCTAGCTTGTCACAGGATGAAGACCAGGAAGAATATCTTCACAGAAGGCCTGGCTGTCAGTGATCTTTCTTAGTCTCCTTTCCTAGCAAGTCTACAGGCAACCTCATTCTGCAACAAGGAGCGTGGCTAACAAACATGCTGGTCACATACTTACCTCTATCATCTCTCTTCAACAAGTAGTAAGTTCAGAGTTGTACAGCAGCTGCTGTACATAACATAGTTGTAGAGCCCAGCACAGGAATACAGATAAGAGTCAACCAAATAATCACACCAACATCCAAACTATACAAACATTACAGACAACATCAAGACCTTGATGCAAAGCTTTGATATCTATTTAGCATTACAATAAAGCCTCTCCTCCTTGTTCCATCCTGGCATAGCTTAGGAAAACTCAAAGCCCTTCAGAAGAGGGTCAGAGCCAGCAGATGCAACAGGAGAGCCCTTCCTGCTCTAGTCCTATTCAGCTTTGAAATCCAAGTATCCAAGGTCACTGTGCACCACCCTTTCTAGAGGCCACTGTGTTGGATAAAGTATCGAGCAACTCCCTTTGTTTATAAGTGACTCAGAGTACCAATATCTAACCAGCCTCAGTAGACATCACCCAAGCAGACAAACACGTGTCTCCATTACCAAGTCACCTCCAAAACATAACAGACAGAAATCATCATTAGACAGTGAGGTATGATTTGCATCAAAAAGGCTTTTATGCCCCCCCTGCATCCTGTTGCTCATGCTATCCAGCCACACAGACAGGCTGCTTGCAAACCTGCTCTAACAACTGCGGTTCACCCAGCAGTGTTTTAAGGAATTCTGCACAAGCAGGGATAAGAGAGCAGGGCACACACCAAACCAGCCACACCACCTGCCAGTCAGAGCCCTGAGCATTACACAGAAAACAAGTGACTGACAGGGCAAGCCTCAGATGCAGTTATTGTTCGGGAATCCCTTTGATTTGATTTCCAGTTTAGCATTGCCTTGTTTATCATAAAGGACTTACCACCAGCAAACAAACCTGCTCCATCCTGTCTTTGGGAATTCCCAAAGGGAGCATGAGCCTCCAGCGTTCATCCCTCTAATGCAGGCCATTTCAGAAGAAAAAAACAAAAAAATCACTCCCGGGGAACAAGGTCAGGAAAGTCTCACTGCTCTCCCCAAACAGACTCCAAAGCAGGTACACATGCACCCAACACACCTACCTAGATGGTCACCGTGTAACTGCCAGGCACACTTGAGGGACTCTGGGGCTGTGTGATACCAGCGAGCCACAGCAGCGAGGACGCTCCTTCTGTCACGGGGCAGCCACGGCGAGCGATGTCTAGTGCTTCCGTGCAGCCGGCACGGCACCTTGAACAGACACGCCAGCCTCCTGCACCACATCCTGCGCAGCCAGGGGGGAGAGAGGGGGAAAACAAGGTGACTCGGCTGTGCTGCTGCATCGCATCCCGGTCTCGATCTCTGCGCTGTTATGCCAGGCACCAAAAGCACTTCTGGGAAAGCTGGTATCCTCCTCCACAATTGTCATTTACTGTCAAAAGAGGCGAGTGAG
The DNA here is from genome assembly GCF_031877795.1 of Strix aluco. Taxonomy (NCBI): domain Eukaryota; kingdom Metazoa; phylum Chordata; class Aves; order Strigiformes; family Strigidae; genus Strix; species Strix aluco. The sequence goes on along the minus strand of NC_133940.1, from coordinate 16,696,648 downwards.
AACTAGTGCATTGAGAAGGAAGAAAAGAAGCAGGTATGGTGACTGGCAGCCTGGCCAGAGGAAAGAGTCACCTACCTCCCGGGCACTCTTTGGACACGAAAAATAACTAAAAAGAGTTTGGAGAATCTTGTATTAAACGCCCTCACTGCCAAGCCTGAGTACCAGTGTCACTTTTGCATCCTCCCAGTGACAATGAAATCAGGCACGCTGCCAAGCTTTTTCCAGTGCTTACAATCCACACTTACTGTTAACAACACACAGACGACGCAGCAACCTCAATGAAATTGGGTGCTTTACCCTTGTTTAGACCAGTTGCAGTAGATACTTTTGCAGACATCACCAACACCCTGGAGGAAGACCATGATGTTGCATGTGAAAACTGGCTGCTCTCAAAAACTGCATGTAATGGAAGCAATGGGGAATTAACTATTAGGGGGTCAATGAATTTTTTTAAACAGACAAGCTAATCCAATCTGCACAGATCAGCTGGAAACAGAAGGAGAAGACACAAGGGTGTCTTGCTTATTTTGTGATCACCATAAACCACAGCAGAAAATAGTCCTGAGGAGAAACAAATGAGATCCTAGGATTTATCAGACAAAGCAGCTCCAGAAGAGACAGCTGTGTGTCCAATGCTCTTGTGCAAAATACTGGCAAAGCCTCATCTGCTACAGGTCTTACCCCTTCTCCAGCCTTCCCGGTTTGAATTCACCATTTCTGGACAGAACTACAGGGATCAGGGAAGTAAAGTGACCTTGGTTAGAGAAGCAAGAACTAGAGGAATCCAGTAATTAGGTCAGTTCTAGAAGAAGTATGCAAAACAATGAGGAGGAAGATCTCTACTTCTGCTGAAGGACAGCTGGCATGGAAGAGAAACCAACTGTGGTTAATTTTAGGCTAGAGATTAGAAGGCGATTTCTCAGAGGGAGATTTGTAACAACTCTTCAATACAAAGAGCAAGGACAAAAACTGTACAAGTTTTAAGATATGAAGCCATGGTCTAAACACCCTGTCATGTTTATTAATTTCTGGAGGTCAGGTCTAAACCCAGCAGGATTTTAACAGTGCTTTGGTCTGAAGCATGTAGAAACACGTTATCACTGGATAAGACACAAACTCGGAAAGCATTTCTTATCCTAGACTTTTGATTTTCCTTCATTTTCTTATCTAAAGAGTGCAGGCACCGGTGCTTTGGCTGTCCAGCCTGCTTCTCTGCTTCATAGTTGACTCAGTGCAGAGATCTCAAGACTTGGTAATAACAGGGAAAACAACACAGGTGTCATCTTCCCTGACAACAACTTGCTAAGCAGGGAAAAAATAAAACACAGACAGCCAGCTCTAGGGAAGAAGAAAAAAAAAAAAGTGGAAACATTCTTATAAAGAACATGGTTTGAGATCAAGATGCACACTTTTCAGCCATCAAGTTTTGCAAGTTCTTGGCCACAGCCTGTGCACAAGTCACTGACAGCTTTAGCACTGCAGAAAGATTTCAACTCAGAAGTTTCTGATTTCTGCAGCTGCTAAAATGCAATACTCACTCCTCAGCAGGCTGCAGGGAATCAGGCTGTCCTGCAAGTCATAGAATCATTTAAGTTGGAAAAGACCTTTAAGATCATCGAGTCCAACTGTTAACCTAACACTGCCAAGTCCACCACTAAACCATGTCCCCAAGCACCACGTCTACACGTCTTTTAAGTACCTCCAGGAATGGTGACTCAACCTCTTCCCTGGGCGGGCAGCCTGTTCCAGTGCTTGACAACCCTTTTGGTGAAGAAATTTTTCCTAATATCCAATCTAAACCTCCCCTGGCACAACATGAAGCCGTTTCCTCTTGTCCTATCACTTACGAAAACACCCCCAGTTCCCTCAGCTGCTCCTCACAGGACTTGTGCTCCAGACCCTTCACCAGCTTCGCTGCCCCTCTGGACGCGTTCCAGCCCCTCAAGGTCTTTCTTGTAGTGAGGGGCCCAAAACTGAATCTGGTACTCGAGGTGCGGCCTCACCAGTGCTGAGTACAGGGGGATGATCCCTTCCCTGTCCCTGCTGGCCACGCTATTTCTGATACAAGCCAGGATGCCATTGGCCTTCTTGGCCACCTGGGCACACTGCCAGCTCATATTCAGCTGGGTCTCGATCACCACCCCCAGGTTCTTTTCCCGCAGGCAGCTCTCCAGCCTCTCCTCCCCAAGCCTGCAGCGTTGCGTGGGGTTGTTGTGACCCAAGTGCAGGACTCAGCACTGAGCCTTGCTGAGCCTCATACAATTGGCCTCAGCCCATCAATCCAGCCTGTCCAGATCCCTCTGTAGAGCCTTTCTACCCTCAAGCAGATCAACACTCCAACCTAGTGTCCTCTGCAAACTTACTGAGGGTGCACTTGATCCCCTCATCCAGATCATTGATAAAGGTATTAAACAGAAACAGATCAGAAGCTGATGTTTCACTCTGCATAGCAGTAGGGGAGGCACTGGAAGCTCCTTGCTTGCTGCCTGACACCTGCAGTAACCAAGATCTCTGCTAACACAACTGACCTTGCAACTTCAAACACTACTGCAAAGCCTGTGAAACTTTTTATAGATGCTGAGCTGCAACATCCTGAAAGACTCTAGCATTCTCACTACAGACAGAGAAACTGGGGCACCAGAGAGCTTACATAGCCTGAGCCAGTTACCAGGCATCTGAAGACGCACAAGAATACTTACTTTTCCCTTTGGTGGTCTCCAGCCAGCCAGAATATCAGTTTTTGCAGAAATGCCAATGCTAGGTTCTGGGAGAATGCTTCCCCTCCCTGCCAGCTTTTAAAGTTTAGTATAGGAAAAAGAATTAGTCAAATTTGATATGCAAACTTAAGAACTAAGTGAAGAAAATCTGCTCCTGTAGAAAAGCAGAAGCTGACTGATGTTTATTGCCTTTACAAAGCTTAAAGAAATGATTCAACTCCCTGAACTAAGCATTATGACTCACAAGGCTTAAGACTATTCTTTGAGAAAGACACACAGGAGGTAAGACTGTCCAGTTTGGCTTTCAGATATCAAGGATACCTACTAATCCAACAGAGGGGGAAAAAAAAGAAGCAAGCTTGTTTGCACAAGCCCAATATCTCCTCACACAGGACCCAAAACTGATAGGAAAAGCTCATCTAGAAATCCATTTAGAGAGTGGCCTCTGCCTGGGGCAGCTCCAGCTGTAGTTATCTCTTTCTACACACGTTCCTTTTATCTCATCCTCTTCCAATATCAAAACTTACCAGAGAATAAACACAGGTAACGGTAAGTGACCCAGATATTTAATCTAATCAGTGAGACCTCTTGCTTCTCTGCTCTTCTTGCTGGAAGCAGACACCACAAACAGCTCACAGAGAAGCCTTAAATTAAATCTTTCCAAGAGATACTAAAGCTAAAGAGGAGTTGAAAACAAAAAAGAAATCTATACAAGTAGAGAGCATTTACATTGTGCCTCTGTGTTTATTTAATAAGAGCTAACAGCTCTCTCCTGGCTGGAGTTAGTTATGTGAACAGCTAACTCTTTCCCCCAGCCCCCCTGTTTACCTCACCTTTATGCTTCTCATCTTTACCTTGTCCAGACCACACGCAGCTCACCTGGGCAGCAGTGAAATACAGAAGCTGAGAGACTTCAAGACAAAATTTCCCTTGAAATTCAAAAAGCAAGGGCAGGAGGAAGAAGACATTAAACTACCCTGTGTGTAAATTCAAGTGGACTTTGAGAAGGTCAATTACCAAGTCGGCCCCTCTGCCAAAGCAAGACAAAATCCCATGCAGACATTATATGTGAATACCTTCTGTGGGGCTCATCCTATCCAAGAGTCCACCATGCAGTGGGTGAAAAACAGGAGCATGCACAGGATCCACACTAGAAGTTACAGTGTGAACAGGAGGAACAGAGCTGCGGGTGCAGGAGGGAAACACAGAAAACTCAAATATATGGTGATTTGAGGAATTACCATAAGTCTCTTGAGAGAAAGACAAGAGACATGCTGTGAAAGGAGGAGGAAGGAAGAGTGGGCCTCATGAGGGGCTTGTCTGTCCATGAGACTTCCCGCCTGGCCCTTCAGTAGTTTGTCTCACTGCTGCCACAAGAAGCATTTGAAGTAACCAATACTGTTTTTTTAGCTTTTTGATAAAAAGCCACAATTCCCATTTTGAGCAAAGTAAAATACTGAGCTGGAAAAATTAGTAACCAAATAATTTCAGCAATGAAAAAATATATGGAAGGAGAAACCACACAAATCTGTGGTCTTTAGCCAGCTTTTAGCAAAAACCTTCCAGGAACACAGTGACACCAGGCTGCTGGCATTAGGGAATCTGCTCTGATGCCCTAACTGCTGGTGCTGTGAACAGACCTGTTTCATCACTCAGTGACAGCATGTCCAGCCTGTTTTTCAAGCTCATTTGGCACCTGAAAAAAAATTAAGCATTTCCAAACATTTAGTTGCTTACACTCACACATCCTTTTTCATTGCTAGAAACATCTGGCTAAAACAAAGGTTTCTGATCCATAAGAAACAGAAAATTTCAGTAGTACAACAGGCCTTACACTTCAAGAAGAGAGATAAAGAGAAAATAAATTGTTTTTTGAGGCAGCCTGAGAAATACTCAGGCTGCAAATCTAACAGGGCACACATCCTGCTGGCCTCTTGGCTACATATATTTAATCTGACATTTCTATCAGCTTTGGAAGACGTACCCAAACACCACACAGTGCCACTGCTTGAGCGAAGGTAACCCTTATGAAGGGAACATGGATTTAAAAAAAAAAAAAAAAAAAAAAAGGTGCTGCAAAGGCTGACACAGAGCTGCTGCCTTGAGAGGACTGTGCCAGAACCAGGTGAGCAAAGTACACTAACCCAGATGACAAAGCCCAGTGGCAGACCAGGCATCTCTTAGACACAGACACTCAATTGCCAGCACTGTCAAAGGTTTAACAGCCCGAGCTGACCTAGCTTACCTATTAATTACAAAAGAAACAAAAGGCAGATTGGCTGTCCCCTGCTGAGAAAGGCTCCTGCCCCCTCCCCCCCCCCCCCCCCAGACAGCACTGCTGCAGCAGACAACTATATTAGATCTCACTGTCAGGAATCAGATTCCCCTTCCAGCCCTTCCCCACAAGGGATTTCAATTAAATTAAGGAGCTAATAAAGACATCCCAGACACTGCCAGCTTCACAGCTACTTCATTTTCCTAGAAGTAATTATCTGCTCACCCCACGTTTAACAGCAACCACCTGGCTCCAGACCCCCCCTTCCCATAACCTTATTGCAGCTTTTTCATCTCTCTCAAGCAAAGCCTTTCCAGGCTGCACAGCTTAACAGAAACAAGCTCTAATTCTTTTTTCCAGAAAAGCAGCCAGCCCTCGTGGTATATCCCCCACAGGGATAATAATTGCAGTAAACTCGTATTATTAAATCACTTCATTCACCCGCTCTGGGTCCTGCCCTGGCAGAAAGGGGCCAAACAGCTCTCCCGGGCAGGGAGGGGTTGCCTTTTATCAGGAAGGAGAGAAAACAGCTCTGCCCACGAGATGCCTTTGGCTGCAAGCTTTCATTCACAGACTAATGGGATCTGACGTCTTAATCCCTGTCTGAACTACGGGTCAGTTAATGTTACCTGGGACCGCACAAGCACGGGGCTGAGGTGGAGGAAGAGATGGAGTGAGGCTTCAGACGGGCTTGGGACGTTGAACAAATTACCGAGGGTCTCCACTGGTGGTCACGGCTCTTCCCTGCTTCCTTCTCCTGGTCCCTGCACCAACCAGGCCAAAAACGCTGCTTGAAAGCTTTTACACATTTACTGCTGCACGTCCTCCAGGAAGCCGATGCCACCCGAGGAACCAAAGGCTCTTAAATCAGGGTCTCGCTGACCTTTTAAAGACAAAAAAAAATATAAAAGCCACGTTGCAATCTGCATTTTGAGCTCCTGGGTCCCCCAGCTGAGGCAGCCCAAGAGCAGCCCTCACACCGTCAGCTCCCTCCCCGGCAGCGGCACAGCAGGCTCCGGGAGGGGAGGACAGACCCGGTGAGTGCCAGGCCCAACCCCAGCAGCCGGCCCCGGTACGAGAGCCGGGCACTGCAACCGTCCCGGGGAGCTGAGGGGAGCGAGGACCCCTCGACCCCCGCCTCGGGCCCCGACCCACCTCGGCAGCTCCCCCGGAGCTCGGACCCGCCCCAGCTCAGCCCCGGCTTCTCCTGAGCGGCTTTACCGGGCCCCAAACCGGCGGGGCCGGGCCGGGCAGCTGGGCCGGGGCCGCCTCAGGCGGCGTCAAGCGGCGCCGCGGGCCGCCCCGGGGCGGGGCCGCACCACCGAGCGCGGGCGGGCTCGGCTAGAGCGCCGCCCGCCATAGAGAGCGGCCCGCCGGGTAGAGCGCCTGCACCTATCGAGCCGGTATGGGATGAAGAGCGCACGGGGGCGGCACGGGCTGGGCCAGCACCGCGGAGAGGGGCACGCACGGCCCGCACCGGGCGGCAACGGAAGACGCGACCAAGCGCCCTCCCGGCGGCTCTAAATTGCTGGGAGGCCGACGCATAGAGCGTTGCATACACCATAGAGACCTGGGAGGGTGGATAGAGCGCCGCACACACCATAGAGACCTGGCTGTCCTGAGAGCGTGGAAACGGCGGGAGCGGCGAAAAGTCTCTGCGCATAGAGACTGTCTCTGGAGAGGCTCCCGCCACCGCGCAGGCGGGGCCTGCCATGAGCGCCGCGACCGGGAGCGCGAGGAGGCGTTTTACTCGAACCGTAGAGCGCTGCGGGGGGAAGACCATAGAGAGGCGCGCCGCAGCGTAGAACGTCGCGGGGCGGCAACGCACGCGCACTGCGCGGGGGCACGGGCCGGCGGTGGGGGCCGCCATGTTGCCGGTGGCTGCGGGGTCGGGCCCGGAGCTGGGAGAAGGGCCGGGCCCAGTTCGGGGGTGCAGGCCCTGTCCCCCGGGCCAGTCGTGGGCCGCCGCTTCCCTCGGCTTGGCTGCGGCCTGCGCCCGGGGAGGGACGAGGCGTGCCCGGGAGTGGGACCGGGCTCAGCCTTCGGGAGCTGCGGGCGCCGGCCAGGGGCAGACGGGCAGACCCGACCTTTTTAGGCTATAAAACGCTGATTTTCATCGAAATGTACCTGAACATGAGCTTGTGTGTGTATAAGGCTGAGGGGAGGCGCAGGGCCGGGCGGCGGAGCGGGGCAGGTAGTGGGGCTGCCCGCTGGAGGGCTGCCTTGTCCCGGCGGTGGCGGCTGCCGCCTTCCCCGCCCCCCCCCCCCCCCCCCCCCCCCCGGCCTTTCGCCCTCCCGCCGCCTCGCTCGGGCCAGGTTTCCTGCCCTGAAGGTGCCCTGGGGCTTCTCCCAGCCAGACCTGCTGATCACCCTGTCCTGAGCAGCGGGGACGCCGCGGGGTGCCTTGGGGCAGTAGCTCTGATACCAGGTACTTAAGGTTTTTTCTCTGGCAGGGAGCATCTTCGGGGCAGGATAGTCGTACTGGTTGCCTTTGGGCACAGATCCAGAGGGAGCCGGAGCTAAAAGCGGGAACATGCAGGTGACACTGGGGACACGGAGCTGGCAGCATGGGGTGAGAATACATGACAAGTGGTGGCACTGGAGCTCTGAGGTTCAGTTACGTACAGATAACTTTAACCCATCAGTCATATGCTTAAATGTGATGTTTCTGTAGAGGAGTGGATAACCCCTTCCCCCTGCACCCCTCATCCCATCAGCAGTTGTCCATGCCCCAAACTGACACCCTGCCACCACCCAGGACACATCCTGAGTGGTGCTGAGCCCTGGTGTTACGTGGAGGTGACTGGGTCACTCTGCGGTGGCAGCTGCCCTGTCTCATGTGCTGGAGATAGGGCAGGATCAGGTCTCAGTTGTGCCTCCCTGGCACCTGTGTAGACAAACTGCCCCAGTGAAGCACCCAGTGCTTCTCCCCAGTGTGGTATCTCAGCTGTACCATAATTTCCATGCCTGGTTTTCCAAAATTTGGACTTTTTGAGTCCTTCCAGTTTCCCTGCTGTCGCACTCCTGGGTGTGCTGGTCTGGCAAGAGGTAGAACAGCCGCTTGCTGTGATTGCCTTCGCAGCAAGGGGACGTGGTGGTGTGTCACTGCAACTTTCTGTTTTCTGAGGGTGTTTTTCAGGAAAGGGGTGGGGGCGGCGCCTGGAACAGGCAGAGGAGCTGACGGGGATCTGCTGCTTCCCAAAAACTCGGTGCAGCTCCCAGGGGAGATAAACAAGTTAGTCACTCAGTGAGCTCACAGCAGAGGCATCTCAGCCTCCATGAGAATTTGTTGCAGGCCCTTCCCGGGGTGCGAGTGTGCCCCAGTGCCGACTCCCCAGAGGAGCCAGCGGCTGTGTGGCTAAGGCAATGGCTGGCCCCATGCTCCTGGTGCTTGGGCAGTGCCTGTCACCTGTCCTTTGGTCCCTTCTCACGTGCACCATGGTACTGGCAGGAAGCCCCGGCCCTTCTCGCACTGTGCCCTGGCACTTGCAGCACTTCTGATATAGCCCCTGAGCTGAGCAGGGACTCACTGGGTGTCTGCAGGATCCACGTGTGTTCCTGACGTGAGCCATGGATGTGAGCAAATACAGATAAATGGTGAATCAGCTATAGGGCTGCTCTCGGATCTGGGGGAGATGGGGGCTCTGGAAAGCGATGATCCCCATCCTGTGGTGTCTCCACTGGCTGCATTTGAGACAGGCAGTGTGGCTGCATCAGGACATCCCATGGCTTGTGGCTCTCAGGGTCATTTCTTAGACGAGCCACCTTTTGGGGTGTGGAGTGTGGTCTCTAGAGCTCACCAGGGTTTGTGGTCCCTCTTGTGTCCCATGGAGCTGAGCCTCTGCTGCTGGCACGTACCCACTGGGACCTGTGGGGCAGGGGCAGGCAGTGCCGCAAGCCCTGGCCCCCCTCGGAGGTGGGGGGGGCGCGGCTGCCGTCTCCCCCAGGTACCCAGCGCTCCGGACATGCACCTGCTGCTTGGCCCCGGCACGTAAGATCTGGGAAAGAAAGCGCCTGGGAGCTTTCTGGGGATTTCCCAGGGAGAGTTGGGATCTGGGAATTTTCTGTCCCCCGCCTTCTTCTCCCCTCCTTCCTCCAGCAGTGGCTCTCACTCGCATGCTAGTCCCGGGGTCACAAACGGTTTTTAAAAAAAGCAACAGCCCACACAATGCTCTTCCCTTCTCTAACGGGTGCTGGTGACGAGATATCGCATCCGGCCTGGAGGACGCAGAATTAGCCCTTTGCCTGGGAAAGGCCCTGCCAGGCCCTGCCGGCAGCTCCAGCGCTGCGGGGCTCCAAGGTCAGCAGCGCATCACTGCGTGCAGAGGAAAGTGACTCCGCATCCTACAGATGCATCCTCCGTTCCGTTGGGCTCTCTCGTTTCCCTCTGACAGGTCGTTCAAGAAATCAGTCCCTCTTCCCTGCTCGTGGGATTTCTTGGGGGTCGTGTTGCTGTTGGTGATGTCAAGCAGTGCTTTCGGTGACGTGCAGAGCACACGCAGGTTTCTCTCTACATGTGGCTTCTGCGCTGGCAAAAATTGGGGGATATTTCTGCAGGTCAGGACAGGGAAGTCACATTTTACAGGAAACGTGATTTCCACAAGAGCAGCAAGAACAAAGGGCAGCCAAGCAGGTAGGAGATATTCCTGGAAATGGTTAGTAAGACAAAAATTCTGAAAAATGTCAATGTGGGTGTAGGAACTGTTTCATTTTGATGCACATCCAGCCCAACCTGAATGTCACTATCCAGCCCAACTCAACCCAATACAACCCAAACAGCACAACTCAATACAACCCAGCCTGAATGACCCAACACAACCCAACCCAACATGAATGACCCAACACAACACAACTCAGTGAGAATGACACAACCCAACCCAGCTCAACACAACCCAACAAAACCCATCATGGATGACACAGCACAGCAAGATCAGAGAAAATCCAGAGGACCTTTTAGAAATGTCAAGAAGAGGAGGGTCCATGGACTGGAGCTCTACTTGCTGGGTGGTCCTAACCTACCCCTGCTGCAAGTCTGTTTTAATGAAATAGAAAGAGCAAAACAACCTTACCCACCAGGACTTCCCCTCTAAATAGGCTGTGAACTGGTGAAACGTGGAGGTGTGTTAGGGACCTGAGAGTCCAGGGGGATTTTCTGGTGTGTAATTAGGGGTTGAGCCTCTCTGCTGCTCCTAACTCTCTCCTTTCATGACACTTATTAGGACTAAAGTTGCCTCTAAACATCTGTCTGTTACAGTGATGTTGGTCAGTGATTTCAAGAGGATTGAGGGAACAGAACCCAGCAGGAAAACCTGGAGCACACAACTGTGTTAAGAAAGTGAGTTAAACCTGAAGCAAAGCCCCCAGTGCAGCTGTGATCCCGACTGTGGTGTGTGGCTGCCTGCACAGCGCTTGATCCAAGGGCTCTCAGAGCTGAGGGACGTATGCTGGGTCCCTCGGGGTGCACCGGTGGGCTGCCCATGGGGCCCCTCATGGTATCACAGGCTTTGCTGCTCTGGTGTCAGTTTTCCCTGAGGCCAAGCTCCCACTCCCAAGAATGCATCACGTCCCCATGGAAACACAAATGCTTATTTATTTGACTTGTTTCAGTATTTTTTTTTTTTAATTTAATTTAATTCTCCCTCTCTCTCTCTCTCTCTCCTTTTTTTTTTTTGGTTTTTCGAAGGAAGGAAGGAAGCCCAAACTCGGATGTTTGTTTGTTCTGTCCTGGCTGCTGTTCCCTTGGTCGCGCTCCAGTGGCTGATAAACTGGCAGGGAACTGGAGCGTGGAGCACGGCAGAGCCTGGGAAAGGCCGGGACCCCGCTTCCCCCAGCCTTACGTCACGGTTTCTCTCTGATTAGCTTGGCCTGGGGGCCGCATGCTGCCAGCTGCCTTCGCTCCCTGTGCTCCCCCTTGGACAGGCAGTGCCTTTGTCACAAGCTCACGGGACCGTTCATGGTGGGATGTCTGCAAGGAGACCATCTCCCCCCAGTCCAGGTTCCCTCCACGCTATGCTGGTGTCATCTGAGCCCCTGACCCACAGTGCAGCTGGGACCCGTGGTTCACCCCTGGCTGTGTGTCCATGGAGGAAGAGAAACTGCAAGGGATCTGGGCTAGGGTGGAGACCTTCACCCTCTTCATCCAGGCAGGTCCCACTCAAGGGTGGGCATCCAGTGATGTCTGAGGCCATTAGAGACTCCAGACAGGAGGAGGGGGTGCTCCCAGGTCTGAGCAATCAGTCAGGATCTCATCCTGCAGCTCCTGACACAAGCCATTAGGTTGGAAAGTCTTCCCTTCCTCCAGGTTGGAATATGTGCTCAACGTGGCCCGTAAGAGGCAAATATTTATGGCGTATTGCCTATGTGCCACGGGTGAATGATAGGTGGGGAAGCTGGAGGCTTTGGGGTCCTCTTGTTCCCTGTTCCCTGTTGACAGCAGGGATGCGATTCAAGGGAAAGGGGAATGTGCAATGGGGCTTGATGAGCTCAGGAAACTTCTGAAGCTCTCTTGGGAAGAGCATCTGCCCAGGGATGTTGGGGTGGCTCTGGGGGAGGTGAGACCTTGCCCTTGTTCCTCAGGATCCCTGGCATTGGAGGCACATTTGGGTGGGCTCAGGAGGCGAGTCCCAGGACCCTCGCAGGGTTAATGAGGATGTTGGAGGTACTGGGGGGAGGGGCATGGTGGAAAACACTGGAGCAAGAAGACAACAGGGGGTTGTCTGTCTTAGAAATGGAGAATTTGCTCTCAGTGGTCTTTTCTTTGCAGCAGTAGAAGGGTCCTGAAGACACCCTTTGGGTGCTTTGGGTGTCCCCTCCTTAGGGGAGGAAGGTGTCCCCACCACCACCCAGCTTCTGCTGATGTCCTCATGCAGGAGACTTGAACGTCCCCCAGCTGAGGCAACGCAGGCTGCTCCCAGTGCCTTGGGCCCCACATCCCGGCAGCTCTTCTGCCTCTTGCTTGTCTGCCATGGAGCAGTTTTTCCCAGGGCCTGCAGCAAATTTCCTCATCTGTTCCAGCATCTCAGTGCCTTGGGAAAGTTGGAGGGGATCGCTCAAACAATGCAGAGCACCACCGTGGGTCCAGTGAGGAGAGCACGAGAGGCTGAGGCGGAAAGTCTTTCGCTCTCTGCCCATCTTTCAGCAGAATGTCACCTGCGCCTTCCACGGTCCCAGCAGCCGCTTGACTGGCTCCCAGGCTCTGGCTCCCTTCTCCCAACCCGGTGTGTTTGCCAAAGTGGCCACCCTGAGCCACGCAGCCTCTCCCTGTGGAGAAGGGTGGTGGCACTGGGATCTTTCCTGGGGAGCGAGTGGGGAAGCTCTGGGGGGTCCCCAGGCTGTGTGCGAGGCCAGGTCACCCCCAGCACCATGCGGCGCAGCAGCCACTGCGCTGGCTTGCTGCCTGCTGGCCCGGGCACTCATTCCAGAGGATAATATATAGCTTTGATGCTGCTAATTGGAGCTTTTTCCCTACACTTCCTCCTTTCAATCTTCCTCCACCCTCAGCTCTGCAGGGTCAGTAAGTGATTCACATTAAAGCAGAGTCTGTGTTGGTTCCCGTGTGTCTACGGCAGCCGGGTCTCTGCCAGGGGGGCTGCATCAGCAGGGTGAATCCTCCAGACCCTCTGGGGATAGGAGACAAATCCTTGCAGGTCTCCTCCGTCCAAACCTTCTACTGCCACGTAGCTCTGCGGCCTGTCCCCAAGTCCCCGGGGTCCCTCTGCTCCTTCTCTGTCTCCCCACCTCACCTCAGCCCCTGCCTTTCCTCCGTCTGATCCCCCCGCCCCAGCTGTGCCATCAGCAGACAGCTGCTATCGATTTGCCTGGTTCAGCAAAACCCAGCGGTGAGTGGAGTGTGAGCCGGGGCTGGGCAGCAGTGACACGTGCGATGGCAGCGCTGTTGTGTCCGCAAGCCAGGAGCAAGGGTGATGAGGGAGCCGGGGGGGGAGAGCTGTCATGGTCCCCCAGGTCCCTGCCAACACTGTGTCCAGTTTTCTGGGAGACCTGGGTGGCTTTTCTACCCCTGTGCCCTGAGCAGCCCTGGTTCATGAGATCCAGTGGTGGGGAAATGCAGCTCCTCCACAGGACCCTTCTGGAAACCCTGCAGTGGGGAAGCAGTAAACCCTCAGCCCTCCCTGCTTTGGAGATGAACAGTCCTTTGGTCTCTCCAGACAGACCCAGGTGGATCCGGATGTACTTTCCCCAGGGAGTCCATGATTTTCTCAAACCCATTCCCAGCTGAATTCTCACAAGTGCCCCTGAGCTACCTGGGGACATGGGCAGTGGGGGAGAAGCTACGTCCAACACTGAGACTGGATCATTGCCCTCATTCCTGCTGGAACCTGGGAGCAACACGGCCATTGGGAGGGGATGCAGCCCTGTAGCGGGGCTCCCCACCTCAAAACTGCCCAACAAAACACTGTTTTCTCTCCTTGCAAGGTGGCCAGCTCTGCTGGATGTGGTCCCCAAGCAAGTGACATCTTGATGCCACCCATGACTGAGGCAGGGGACAAGAGGGGTGGTGTGTGCAGGTCTCCCTTTTTGCCAGTCAATGTATTTTGGAGCAAGGGCAGCTCTGCCTGCATTGAAGGCAGCATGACCGTGGAGGGCTGCCTGCTAACTCCCCGCCCCTGCTCCGTCCCCCTCAGGACATCCCTGGGCAAACCCTCTCTGCTCACCCCCCACTCCCCACCCCAGGGATACCCTTCACCCCAGGGTCACCGCTTTGGCTGCTGCACAGCCCCTTTCCCCATCCTCCCCAACTTTCCCACTGCCTGCAGCCGAGTCTGGCCTTGCCCCAGCCTTTCCATGGCCCCTCGGGTCTGGCTTGGAGTGGAGGAATGCAGCTCTCAAGCCCAGGGTCTCTTTATCCTAATAAGCGGCCCTGGGGGGGACTCTGGGTTCAGGGCGCTTGGCACAAAGGCAGACAATGGGGTTGTCCCCATCCAGACAAGTCCCTGTGCTCAGCCCACCCGGGTAAGGCAGCAAGGATCAGCAGCATCCCTGGGGGCATCCCTGGACTGCCAGGACATACCTGGCCACTCTGAGAAGCCCTGGAAGCAGCTGGGGAGAGAGTCCAGCCCCATACAGGGAGCTTTAACCTCCTCCTCACCTTTCCCAGCCCATTAAGGGGCTTTAAGCATCTCTGCTGCTCTTTGTTGCCAGCTCTGTGGGTGTCAAGGAGTGGGGGCATGGGGCTGGAGTTCACCTTGCATTGGTGCCAGTGTGCAAGAAGCCCCCCACTTGTTGCATGCTTAGCCTCCTGTTCCTCACGCTTGTGGATCCCACCGCACCAAGTGCTGGTGGCTGGGATCTGCAGCCAGAGAAGCTGCAGCCACTACTGGTTTTTGGCAGGGGGTGCAGGCAGCTGGGAGACACTGGCATCATCCCTCTCTCTCCAATAAAGCCCTGAAGCCTGTCTTGGAAGATGCTTTTCCTGGGAACCACAACAAGGGATGGATGAGCTGGGTTTGTGAGACCCTGGATTAGAGCATCACCTCACCACCCTCCCCACTTCACTGACTCCAGCCAGGCTTAGTCTGGGGGCAGTGAGGGAAATCTTCTGGTTTTGCCATGCTAGAGGTGGGAGCAGACCACCCTTCTGGCCTGACCTGGAGACCCTCAACCTCTGAGGCAATACCTGCACCTCAGGGGCTTCCTTACGGGCTTTGAGCATCTTCCGCTGTGCAATGGGTGGATGTGCCCAGGGGATTTTGGGGGCTCACACCAGGGCAAGTGCCCACGGGGAGGTGGGAGATGGGCTGTGTTGGGGGGCACCGAGGGATGGGGTGTCAGGGGGTCTTGGTTGTGGGGCAGAGCCTCTGTGTGTCAGTAGAGGAAAGCAAGGAGGTGAGAGAAGGTCAGAAAAGTTTTTACCTGACCCAAAAGCGCTTAGGCAGGAGGGTCCAAGCCTCCAGATAACCACTGTTATTTAATTTATTTTTTTCTAAATAAAAAAAAGGAAGGAAGTTAATAAATAATGTAAAGTGGAGAATGCATTAATGAAAGAGAGAGCAAGAGAGAGAGAGGGAAAGAGAGGAAGGGACAGGGCAGAGTGAGAGCGCGGGTGGGGGGGAGAGAGATATTCCTGCCTGTATTGATTGGATATGATTACATTAGACCTATCAAATATTCATACTACATTCCACAAGAGGTCATTGTGTGTGTTTTTCCAATTTAGCTCTGCCTTGGCGCAGGGAGCAGGCTCCAAGTGGGAAAAGGGCTGCGCAAACGGCTCCAGCTCCACGGCCCTGGGGCTGCCGGCTGCCCCTTGCCGCAGGGATGTCACTTGCTGGATACCCTGGGGTGGTGACAGAGTTCGGGTGGGATGTTGGGTCTGGGGTGAGTGGGGAGGGAGATGATGAAGAGCATGTTGGGGGGATGCTGAGCTGTCTGCTGACCCTGTGGGTCCTTTGCAAAGCCCTTGAGGGCTGTGAATCCTGTGTGGACATGACACAACAACCACTGCTGAAATAGAGCCACAGGGACATGTGTGTCTCAGCTCCAGCACCTTTCTCCTCCTTAGCAAGCATTTCTGCTCCCTCCCTGGGCAAACTCAGGAGCCTGTGATCACTATTTACTGGTTCCTATAGGCTGTTCCTTACCCAAGAGCACCTTAATGGGTGACTTTAACTGGGACATCCGTTTGCCAGCCAGGAAGGGGTCAGCCCAGGCCATGAAGACACACAGGTGGATGAGATGCCATCCGGAAGGCAAGCAGGAATGTGTGGCAGGTCTCCCACCGTGGTGCCCATCTGCCAGGGCATGCTGCCTCCTCTCACCTTGCCTCCATCCCCTCTGCGCAGCCTTTCCTGGCTAGGATCCTCGTGGAGGCGGGTGCCCCTGGGAGAGGACCACAAGGGAGAAGGAACTGCAGCGTCAAAAACACACCCACGGCAATCCTTTGCCCTGGGGAGGCAGCTGAAGGACTGCTGTCCAATTTTACTTCCATGCCAGACACTTCCCTTGCCCACGCCTCAGTTTCCCCGTACTGCGATGCTGTTGGTGGGAGATGCAGCCCTGTACCTGCACCTTCCCGCAGTATCACCAGGGCACCGCTGCCACCCCTGTGGCCCCCTGGCCCCGGCTGCTCTGCTGAGGATCCTGCTGCCCTCCGCCCTGCTGCAGCCCTGGGCGGCGCGAGCCAGCGCTGCGTTCTCTCCTTACATTAATAAAAATTTTACAGCACGGTGGCAGGAAATGCATTTTCAGTTCATCTGCTGCAGCTATTAGATTACCAGGAAATGGCTGGCTGGCCGGCGGCCAGGGCCTCCAAAGGGCCGGCGCACACCCAGCGCGGGGTGGAGGGAGAAGGCGAGTGGAGCCCACCGTGCTGGCGGGCACTGGGCTGAGACTATGAGACTGGACCCGATCATCCTAAATATCCCCATGGTGTGCCTGGCTGTTCCCCACCAGCTCTGCCCACGTGCCTCAGGTGCCGGGTGCAAGGCTGTCTGGGGATGCTGGGGATGTTCCGAGCTGGTGGGGACAGACCCATTCCTGCTGTTTGGGGCAGCTGGGGTGAGCCGAGAAGGCATCTATTGATGAACCTCTGCTCCATCCTAAGAGCAGCAGAGCCCAGACCGGCTGCAGCCTCTGCTGACGCTTGGCTGTGCTGGGACCTAGAGAAGTGGAAGGTTTGGGGCTGGGACAGGGAGGGTGCATGCACCGAGTGGGGAAGGTCTCTGCAGAGGTTAGTTATTTCAAGCCATGGGATTTCGGGCTGCCAGGTTGGACTGGAGTCAAGAGGAGCATGGGAAGAAGTTAAATTTGTGTTGTCTTTAAAAAAGCCAGGAGGAGGGGGCAGGTGCTGTCTATAAATACCTCCAAGGTGGCTGTGCTAATGAAGGGAGGGAATTGTGAGCAGCCCCTCAACGAGGAGGAGGGCCAGCAGCATCGGTGGCTCCAAGGGCCCAGGAGAGGGAAGACATTTTTAGGCTAGGTGGTGTTTTTAGGAGAGCCCTCTTAGAGGTGACTGCAGCTGAACACTGGAGCTGGCCACTACAGGTGGGACAGCTTCGTGCTGTGATCCCTCTGAGTCCAGCTCAGCCACGGTTCCCCACACATGAGCATCAGGCACCAAACCAAAGCATCTTCCTTTGGTGGAGATGATGCCCTGGGGCTGCAGCTGGGCTGGATCTGCCCCTGCTCCAGCTGCAATTTTTTACCTTCCTGAGGTGCAGCGGGTGGTCCCTCCTTTTGGGGCACCCCGACAAGCGTCTGGTAGTGGGGCTGGTCTCTGGAGGGGTGCTTGAGTCTCCCTGCCTGTGCCTGGCAGCAGCTTGGGGGTCTCAAGTCCTCGCTGCCTGCTTGGCCTGCCAGAGCCCCTGGGTCCATGTGCAGGATGCTGGTTTTGGGTAGGAGGTGACCCCAGCCCTCTGCTCCCCCAGCCCTGCCGTGGTGACATCTCCACTCTGGTCCCTGCAAGCTGAGACCAGACAGGAGAGGACACCTGGGCAGTGGGAAATGAGACATGGCGAAGGGGGAAAGTGAGGGATGGTGGAAAGTAATGGACCAAGCAAGGGAGCAAAGTGTGGGGAGAAGGCAAGGTCTGAGCCTTGCTGAGGTTTATTAAAGTTTAACAGAAAAGAAACCCTGGTTTGCGTGGAGGGGACCAGCTATTTTTAGCCGTGGGTAGGATGTCAGCTCTGAAAATAGCCTGCTACCAGATCCTAATGAAATCCTCTCTCTTTGGCTCTCACCCGGAGTGAGTTTGGAGGGGGAGGATCGCTGTCACACCCGCAGCCGAGGAGCTCCTGACATTCACAATGACTCGCCTTATTTTTTTTTTTAATTTTTTTTTCCTTCCCCCTCCGGTTTCTCCTATTCTTCGCCAGCTCTGCCTTACGCCAAGCAGAGGAGTCACCAGCCAAAAAAGTGAATGCGGGGGTGGTGCTGCTTAGCTACGGCCAAATCCCAGGCAACATGTGACCAGATTGGCAATTTAATACCAAGCCTTTCTCCCCTGCACACGCGCGCATTCAAGTTAAAGTGACATTGAAACGGGAACTCAAAGTGCTGAAGGCAAAGAAACTGGGGGGGAGTTGCTCCCCCCCACCCCAACCCCCCCACCCCCCTGCCTCCCAGGGGAATGAGTTTTGCTCAGTGGGGCATGAGAGGGCTTGGTCTGGAGTGGGAAGGGTGGTACCCCGGTGAGAGAGGATGCTCGGGTCAGGTACCTGGGCTTGGAGGGGAACAAGAGGTGGAAGAGGGGAACAAGAGGGGCACAAGAGGTGGAAGTAGCAACTGGACCAGCTGGTCTGCAGAGAGCTGGGCACACCTGGGCATCTGCAGGAGGGATACCAGGTACATGTGGTGAAGCTGTCTGGGACTTCTGGAAAGCCTGATGAAAACCTGAAACAGAGGGTGGTAACTGCCCCTAGAAAAGATCAGGGTGATAGAGAAGCATCACAAGGAGCGTGTGACATAGAAGCCGGGGAAAGAGATGGCCCTGATGGCTTGGGGACAAAAGAGATAGTTGTGAGAGTGTCACGTCCCCATCAAGCCAGTGGTTGAAGGTGCCATACAGACAAGGTTGGATGAAGAGCATGTGTTCTGTGGATGCAGGGTCAGGCTGACAAGAGGGCAGGTGTTCCATGGGCTTTCTGGGGACATTCCGGGTCTGGAGGGTGCAAACCTTTTGGTACTCGATTCCCCAGTGGGTGTAGCAATGTGTTTTGGGTGGGGAAATATGCATCACCCACACCTGGCACCCCACATAGACCTCAGGTCTTAGCTCACCAAAGACAGTCAGGAAGGGTGCTGAAGGACCCCACACAGCCGGCTGGCTCATACGGTGCGAGGGATCCAGCTCCAGAGCTGGCTGCCTCTACCTCAGTCAGAATATATGCCCAGGCATCTGCCAGTCCTTCCAGGGAGCTGGAAGATGAACTTAACAATTTCCCAGCGAGGAAATGCTTGTATCGACAGCCCCCCCACTATATCTACAACCAGTGAACCCTCCAACTTTACCCATCCTGCTCAGCTTCCTGAGGAGCTCAGGGCTGGGGTCTCTGTGTCGCACATTTAGAGCCACACTTGCTGCTTGAGTCACATCTTTGCTCTGGTTTCTCTGCTGGAAGGGTGATGTGGATTTGGGTGGGGGACCTCGTGGGGACAAACATGTTTTCTGTAGAAGAAGAGCTGCCATGGAAGCACAGGGAGCCTGTCAATGCACCAGGACACCCTGAGCTTTGCCCAACACTTGGTGCTTGCTCTACGCAGAGACACATGGAGAAAAAAAAAAAACAAAAAAACAAAAAAACAAAAAACATCTGCTTTTAAGTTCCCCCTCCAGCTGAGTTCACACACCGGGGTACCAGCTCAGCCCAGGCGCTGTCTCGCTCAGCCCCTGCGCTGGATGCTCTCCCCCGAGACAGCACCTCCTGCCTCGCCGCCGTCGGCGTGGGGACAGAGCCATCTGCATCAATGAGTCAGCAGGACCCACTTAACACTTCTCCAGCAGGATCTACTCCTCCTGACAGAATGGGCAGCTTCTGGCAAGCTCCGTCAGCGTGTTACAATCTCAGCTCATTAAAGGGACGCATCCTGAGCTCTTTATTGATGTTTTATGCTGCCTGGCTCCATCTTCAGAGAAAAACTCACATTGCAGTCAATGACTACACCTCCGCGGTGCTGCAGGCTGAGTAAGGAGCTCAGGATCTGGCTTGCATGGTGGGTCGGGCTCAGCTCTGCTTGCTACGAAGCTGCATCGTTGCAAACAGCGGGGTTTTACACCGAAGCAACCAAGAGACATCTCAGGTCCAGGATCCCTGTAGGGCATTTTCTTTCCAGGGACTAGGGAAGGTTCAAAAGGAAAATGCAAGGAAGGGGTTGCTTTTTCTTTTTTCTTTTTTTTTTTTTTTTTCCCCTTGCTTGCTTATCCCTCTTTGCTGGGCAAAGGAACTGTGTGATATGGAAGGGAAATGATGTTTTCTTTCCCCCAGTGCTGCCGTCTGTTCAGCTTGAGCCTGGTGGGGTGGATGTACCTGGCCTCCTCCCTACTGAAGCCTGTGTTGGGAACCACATGTCCTTCCACCTTAGGAGAATCACAGTCTTTTAATAAGTTCCCCAGCGCTTGCTGTTGCTTCTAAAAAGCTAGTGGCACTGTCTGGCTTCAAGTGGCTTTTACATAATACAGACTGTCAGGCTAGATGAACATCATGGTCCCTTCTGGTCCTAAAATCTGTGAATCTAAAAATTAGAGGGCACCAGCACCTCATTGTTTCTGGCTGATTTAATCAGGGGAATTGCATGTTCTCTTTATCCTCTCCTTTCCCCCACTCCGCATCATCTTTAACTGAAGATGAATTTGCCCTTCCCCCGTGCCCAAGCTTGGCTAATAGCATCAGAAGAGATCAGACATCTTCAGCTTTGCTCTGGGATATTCTCCTCTCTGCTGCCCGCTTCCAGACTGATCCACAGCGGTTAATTGTTCAGCTGTCTGCACAGGCAGGACCAGAGGTGGTCAGGCTTGGAGGCAGCTGGACAACGTGCCTAGAAAACAGTGCTGAGGTCTCCTGGTTCTTTTAAAATTGCAGCTGAGCTCTTCTGGCTCCACATTTAGCTCTTTTGGTTTTGTGAACATGCGTTGTGTATCTAGAGAAACACTTTTTGAGGAGGGAAAGGAAGGCAAATAATTCCCCACCTTTTTTGTGGCGTTGGGGATGTGCAGGGGGAGTGGAAAGAGCAAAGGAGGGAGGAATTGCTGGCAATCTGTGGGGATTGCCAGGGATGAGGGTTCCCCCAAGTCAGAGATCTGCAACAGGTGCTGAGAACTTGCTGAGCGGGCTCGGCTGGAATTGAGGACATGGGGATGCGCTGCTGCCATCTCAGTGCCCATATCTCTGTGCTATCAGCTGTCCCAGGCAGAAGATGTGCTGGCAGCCTCTAAAATAAGGGCAGAGAATGGGACTCCTGGGAGCTGCTTCTCTCCCTGTCCTTTTGGACAAGACCCCAAGGGCATTCGAGGAGTTAAAAGGTGGTGGATTCAGACTGGGAGGAGGAGTGAAACCGATTCAAAAGACCAGTTGAGAGGAGCTGGGATCGGTTGCAGGTAGCAGCTGAGAAGGAGCAGAGGCAGAAGTGCGTGGGGCACAGCCTCAGCTGTCGCGGCGCTGCGGGAGGGATGTTAAATCCCCCGTTCAGGGGCAGCCGCAGACCCCGCGCACAGAGAGGTTATTAGAAATCTAACGGAGTCTCACAGCTTCCTCTGGCAGGGATCATATCATGTCTGTGCACCATCAGGGGACCACATCCCTCTCCCAACAGCCAAAATCCCTCCAAAAACCTGCTGGAGGCTCTATCCCAGACCCTTCCTTTGGGAGCAGCTCCAAAGTTTTCTGCTTTGCAAATGCATTCGGGTTCCCAGCCCTCCTCTTCAGAGATGCTGCGGTCAATAACTCACCAGGAGGCTGCTATTCTCCCTCCGCTTCCCACCCTCCCACTTGTCTCGGTATCTCTGCATTCATGCCTTTTTGGCCCTCCCTCGGCAGCGGGTGAGGAATAAAGCAGCGCTGGCTGAGCACGACGCAGGCTGCGCTAGGGATGCTGTGAGCCAGCGAGGGAAGCCTGAATCACCGGCACCTCAAGGTGGGAGTGATAGATTTGGGCTGGGAGAAAGGGAGGACATCACACGTGCTTTTAGGAGTCAGGTGCTCACAGCCAGCTGGCAGTTGCTGGGAATTGGGCAACTCGGTTCCTTTCTGCGTCTTTAAAGACAGAGCTGAGAGCGATGGGGAGAAGAGGAGGGGCTCGTGGGAGCGGAGGGAGATGCAGTGTTAAGGCTCTGAGCTGTAGCCAAGGCTGAGGGATGCTGTCAGGGACTCGGTCCTCTTGGAGAAACTCCTCCTGGAGGAGCATCTCTGGTGGGATCCTATGGAGATGGAGAAACACTTAGCCTAGAAATGCCTAAAAATGAGCCTGGAAAGGTTCAGCTGGGTACCATGTCGGGAGAATAGAGTCACTGGCCCCTGCTGGGGGGGACCCCAGTGCTTCTGCTGGCATCAGCTGGGAGAGAGCCACTGAGGTCAGTGGGATCATCCTGGTTTATACCCATCTGTTAGAGCAACAAGCGGCAGATCTGGTTTTGTCACCCTTATTCAGGATCCTTTTTTTCCTGTTTCCCTCCCAGACTGCTCTCACACCCCCAGACCCGTCGCTGCCCATGAGCAGGAAACACCGACAACATGTGGCTGAGTCTCAGGCAGCTGCCTGCCCCAGGGGAGCAGGTCCCCATGGTGCTAGGTACCTGGCTGGGATGGCTGAGGGCTTGATGGCTTCAGCTTCACTTCTTGGAGGCAGGTTCTCAGCCCTCCCTGAGCTGGTAATGTTGCTTTGCTCATCTGGCGAACGCTACCAGAAATGATGGGTGACCAACCTGGAAGGGATGAGAGGAATAAAGGGAGGGTGGGAGCTCTGGTGGGGTCCATAGCCAATGTCCCAGTGTCATCAAGGGACTTGTGTCTTTGGGACTGTCAAACCAGGTGCAATTTATAGCTAAATGAGGCCGAGGGGTATCACAAGGACCCTTGGTGCTCCAGAGCAGAGGTTGTTTCTGTAGAGAAAGCAGCCCAAGGAGGGAGCACACAGCGACTCAGGGACATGTCTGGGACAGAAGGTTCAGGTCCTGTTTGCACCTTGAGTCCAAGGTTTTTGTTTCTGGGAGAATGGGATGTGTGTGGACTGGTTCTGTGTATCTTGGTACAGAAAAGCCCCTTTCCAGCCTCTCTGCCTCGAGCTTCTCCTACAGGAGCTAGTTCAGACTTTTTGGTAGTATCGGGGGTGGACAGCACCTGGGCTCTCATGGATGCCTCCTGAGATGCTCAGGAAGAGGTGAGCTGCTCAGACACGTGAGAGGGGAGAAGGTGACTGCGCCCATTTCCCAGTGATTTACAGATCAAGCGATTCGCCCGAGGTGACAGACCCCGATCATCGCTACCGGCCCTTTGCAGCCAGACACAACCTGCCCACGATGTCGGGCTGGACCCAGCCCCATCGGATGACACCCGTGACGCGGAGGCAGCGTGGACCTTGCGACTGGGGCCAAGCAGTGTGGCCACCACAGATGTCCCCAAGGGGGGGGGACGATGGGCTGGGGGGACGACGGGGCCCCAGGGTGGGCTGTCCTGGTGGGTGCAGGGGGGGGAGCAGAGCGTGAGGCCGACGGAAATGTTTAAATAGCGCGTGCTGCATCCCGGCTCCGTTGCAGTCATTATCTGGGGAGCGGATGCCCAGGGCTCTGTGGGGACCGGCTAATGGGCCGATTCAATTTCAGCGGGATGACGCCACTTAGGTAAGCGTTAAGAGCTCCAGCTCCGGGAAGGCAGCGGCAGAGAGAGGGAGAGCGAGCGATGGTAACGGGCAGCCATAAATCCCTCCCTCCCTCCCATCCTCCACGCTGCCCCCATTCACAAGGAGCTCCGGGGACGAGCCTGCATTCACACCCCGGAGCCGGGCAGCCCTCCCGGGCTCTCCCTCGCCGTCCCCACGGGCGGCCCGGTGGGGCGTGGAGCACCGTGACCCGGTTGCGGGGCCGGGTGGGCGGGCGGTGCCCCGCGTCCATGCCCACCGCCGGTCGCCCCTAGGTAGCCCCCGGTGCCCGGGGGCTGGCCCCGGCCGGGCTGGGCGCTCCGCGGGCGGATGGACCGGCGGGAGGCGGCGGCGGAGGCGGCGGCGGAGGCGGCGGCGGGGTGAGTCCGCCCGGTGCAGCTGCGGGACGGGGAGGGGGGACACGCGTGGGGTGTGCGCGGAGGGGCTGCGGGACGGGTGGGCTGCGCGGGCAGCGGGGCGGCGGCGGGGAGGGGGCGTGTGTAGACACACGCGTGGGCAGTGTCGAGGGGGGCGGGGGGCCTGGGCACGCGTGGGCTGTTTGCCGAGGGGACGGGGGTCCCTGGACGTGCGCGCGGTGTGAGTGCGCGGCGGAGCTGGGGGTCCTGGGCGCGCGCGCGCAGTGGGGATGGGGGTCCTGGACACGCGTGGGGTGGGGGCGAGGTGTGGGTCTGGGTCACGCGTGGGGTGTGTGCACGGCGGGGCTGGGGTGTCCTGAGCGCGAACGGGCTGCGCGCACGGCGGTGCTCGGAGGTCCCGGCAACGCGTGGGCTGCACGCGCGGTGGGGCTGGGGGCCGCGGGCCGGATCCGGATCCGAGCCACGCGTGGGCTGTGTTGCACGGAGGGCTGGGGGAGCCAGCACACGGCGGGGCTGGGCACGGGGGCTGCAGCCCGGATCCGGGCCACGCGTGGGCTGCGTGCAGAGCGGGGCCGGGCCATCAGCCTCCCGCCACCGCCCCGCTCCACCCCGCAGCACCCGGGACAGGGCGAGGGGGTCCCTCCGGCGGGAAAAAGCCCTTTTCTCCTACCTGGCCGCCCTGTGCAGCTCGTCCCCGGCTTGCGGCCACCTCCAGCCTGTAAATCATTTGCTTTTACGATCCTTCCTCTAGCCCATTATCACACGAACTTTATATGTTTGGGGCTGCTGGCGGCCATAAAGCTCGCCCGGTTTCCGGGGCTGCCATGCCTGCCTCGCAGGCAGGGTGTGAGGAGGAGGAGGCTGGGGACACGCTGCCCCGGTCCCCCCCAGACGGGCAGGTAGGCAGGGAGGGGTGCAGCAGTGCCTCGGGGATGGTCGGACCAGTGGGAGCTGGGATATGGACCGGTTGCAGCCCCGGGATCAGGCTGGAGCAGGGAGGGCTGGGAGCAAGTGGGGGGCACTGGGGTCCCCCAGGGTGGGCAGAAGCGGAGTCCTGGCTCCAGTCATTCAGTCCCTCTTCCCCCCATCCTGCTGGACTGGGGGACCCGCAAATCTTCTGGCTCACATCCCCTTGGGTCCCAGAGGGACCTTTGCCTCCCCTCAGCCGTCAAGTCTGGGTCCATGTCTAATCCCTGTGCCTGGGGATCATAGGCTGAGGAGTGTTTGGGCTCCGGTTCAGTGCTGGGGGTCCTCCCAGGACCTGTCCTACCCAGGATGCTGCGTCCAAGCCCTGGACCCAGAGCCTAAGTGTCCGAGTTGCCAGCTCCTCTCTGCCTGCTGTCCCTGAGGCTCTGTTCCTCCTCGCAGTGTCTCCTATGCATGTCCTCCTGCCTAAGCATGGCTCATGGGTCTCCTTGCGTCTCCTGAGCTCCAGGTCTTGCATAGAGGATCGGGTGTAGCCGTACTGGGTCTGCCCTTTGGCTGCTCTATATCTCCCAGTTCCACTGCCTCCATTGCAGTGGGAGCCTCCGCTGCCTCGGTCTCTCCCTTTGGGTCACACCTTGGTTCAAGCCCCACAGGGGAACCTCACAGGAGTCTTGCTGCCCCAGTACTGCCAAATCCCAGCACACAGGTTGGAGGGGATGGACACCCAGCTCCTCCCCAGCTGTAAATCAGCATTGTCCCCTGAACGATCCCACCCCAAGATGGGATCTGGGTCGCAAGGGACATGGGAACCCACTGAGGCTGCTCTCTGCATGGTCCTAGCTGCAGGCTGAGATGTGTCATATCTTCAGGGGTCCAGGGGGCTTCAGGTCTGTGCTTCAGTGAGACCCTTCCAGGTGAGGAGCTCAACGGCAGCAGGTAACAGCTCACAAGAGGGTGTTTTGCTTCTGTGGCCCATTCTCATCCTGGCAGTGTGCTCACAAAACCTTCCCTGGGTCAGCCATTGCCCTCCTAACTCACCTTGATATTTCTGTTAAACAAATTGGTGTCCAAATCCGTTGTGGGTGTCCTGGGAGATCAACTCATTCACTGTCGGTGTCTCCCTTGGACAAGGTGAGCATCTCACTTGAGATTGCATGGAGGGGGAGGCAGGTGGGCTCCAGGCGCAGGAAAAACCCAAATCTAAGCAGATCAGTTGCCTTTTCTTTCCGGGGAGGGGGATGGGAGAGACCAGATCTTGCTTGAACAGTCAAAGTAAGTTGCCTTTGCTTTTCCCTGCTCTTCAAGGTCAGCCTAGCTAATGAAAATCAATCTTCCCTCTGCCTCTCTCTGCTGCATGAGCAGATTCTACCTGTGGCCCCTCACCTACTTGAAAGCCTCTGCCGCCGCCGGCCGCCTGGCCTGCTGACCATGTGCAACGCCGGTGGGGAGCTTCCTATTGAAACAGAGTCTTCCTGTGGGCCTGGGCACTGTGACAATATCTGTGTCACTGAGGGATCACTCATTTGATCTGCCAGAGGAGAATGGCTTTGTCCGGGGAAGTTGGCTGTGCACGGAAAGCACATATCCGATATTGAAATCTGGGCTGGAAGTGCTGGGGGAAAGCTTTTCACTGGGGTCTGGCGTGCCACGAATGGCTTTCCTCCTCTGTGCACTCCTGGGCAGCTCCCTTTTGCAGGCAGCAGAAGTGGGAAGCTTCTCTCTCTCTCCCTGCTGAGGGCCAAGACCAGGCTCTGTTGCAGACCCACTCCTGCCTGCCTCCTCTCCTCACCCAGCCCCAGCCCCACAGAGGTTTCACCCAGACACCAGTGACAAGGTCTGGCAGCCCGAGGTTTTGGCAGTGATGTTGATGCCATGAGGTCAAACCTGCTGGGGGGGAACTGTGGGACACAGGGGGTCCTCCTTACCCCAGCTTACAGCCCTCGGATGGTCATGACCTTCCCTCTGGATAAAGCAGGCGCCGCTGCCAGTGCTGCAGGCTCGGGAAGTGCCATTTCCTGAAAACAACAGCAAACAGCATGGCAGCCTTGGTGTGAGGAGCAAGACGGGGCTTGCCTGCTGCAAAGTCTGCTTTCCCTGCTTCACTGTGTGTTTGTACAGGGTTTAGGGAGAAACCTGCCCTTCTCAGTGTCCGTGACGGGGATATATTGGTTCTTGGGCTGTCGCTGGGTTGTGTGTGGGAAGACGGGATGCTGCAGTGGGAACTGCCAGGACTTGGGGAGTCTGTGGGCTTGGCTTGTCCCTGGCCAAGTGTGTTAGCTGCAATTTATTGCTGATGCTGCCAGAAACTGAACGTGTTCAGATTCCCTCCATCCTCATGCCCCTGGTGTGTACAGGGTATGGCACTGGGAGGCTGCTCGGGGTGTGCTGGGAAGCCCCAAATCTGAGTCTCCTGCTCTGGAGGAGATGCCATTCCCAGTTCTGTCGCTGGCTCTGGATAAATCACAGCTTAAAATTTCCCCCTCCTCTAGAGAGGGCCAGCACTTTCCCCTGAGGAAGGAGAGGGAGGACAGATGGGGTCTCTCAGTGCTGGCAAGGGGTGGGAAATCCTCTGGAAGGACACAAAAAGCTCAAAAGCACGGGCAGATGCTGTGCCCACCTGTTTGAAGGGACAGTTCTTACAGTCCATGCCTTTTGGGCATGTCCTGCCTAAGTGTCCCCAGGCACAGAAGTACTTTGAGTCTGGTTATTGGAAGTAACTTCATTAGGAGTTGTCCAGACAGTCTTTGCTTCCTGGTTTGTTTGGATGGATCCATTTTAAAATATAACACAAATGTTTTCTGTCTCCCTGCCCCATCCTTTAGGATTTTTAGATGTGCCCTGATGCTGCAGGGTCTCCTCACTCCTGGAAATGCAGCTCTCTTCCAGTGTGGCTGAACTCAGTTGTGACGAAACGATGGACCCACCCGCTGAGGACTTCCAGCAGGTCCTGTCCATTGACCAAATCCGCTCCATCCGTGCCAGCAACAACTACGTGGAGAGACCGGCTGTCTGCTTCCAGCAAGCCTGCTCCAACCCATCCCTGTCCCAGCCATCACACAAGCAAGAGTGGTCCCAGGACCGCCTGGTGTCTTCCACCTTCCAGGACCTGCACCGCAGCCACAGCCAACAGCACCAGATGCCACCTCTGCAGCAACACATGAGCCATTCCAGCACAGCCAGCTCCGTCTCCCAAAGCACCACTGCCTCCGACCAGCGCCTCCTGAGCAGCCTCACGCCCTCCCACTCTGGGCACTCCCTCATCCGGACGCAGCCCCGGGCTGTCGAGCTGAAACCGGAGGAGTCCCCGTTGAAGGGGGTGGCGGAGAAGCCCACCCTCCACACCGGCCACCTCTTCATCTGCGAGGAGTGCGGGCGATGCAAGTGTGCCCGCTGCACGGCGGCCCGCAGCCTGCCCTCCTGCTGGCTCTGCAACCAGCGCTGCCTCTGCTCCCCCGAGAGCCTCCTCGACTACGGGACTTGCCTCTGCTGTGTCAAGGGGCTCTTCTACCACTGCTCCACTGATGACGAGGACACCTGCGCCGACGACCCCTGCTCCTGTGGGCCGGGGTCCTGCTGTGCCCGCTGGGCTGCCATGAGCTTCCTCTCTCTTCTCATGCCCTGCCTCTGCTGCTACTTTCCTACCCTGGGGTGCCTCAAACTTTGCCAGCGGGGTTATGATGGCTTGAAACGACCTGGCTGCCGCTGCCAGAGCCACACCAATACAGTCTGCAGAAAGATCTCCTCCTCCAGTGGCACGCCTTTCCCCAAGACGCTAGATAAGCCGGTATGACCCTCCCGGGGAGGAGAAGCAGGCTTTACTCCTCTTCCTCCTCCTCCTCCTCCTATTCCTCCCCCTCCTCCTCCTCTTCCTCCTCCTCCCCCCGCTCCCCCTTCTCCTCCACCTCCTACTCCTCCTTCTCTCCCCTCCCCTTCATCTCCCTCTTCCTTTGGCTCCCTCTGCTCTGCAGTGCTCCCCCCTATCTACCATCACCTTCCAGGAATAAGATGGGTGAAATGGGGGTCCCCAGCCTCTGGGAGCACGAAGGCAGCTAGGTGGCCAAGGGAGCTGGCACCAAGCTGGTGGGAAACGGTGGTTTTGCACACGTGGGTGAGGGACCAGGAGAGGCAGAGAGCTGTGGGTGCTTTCCCCTGCCGTGCCCTGTGGGGAAGGGCAACCCAGGGAGGTCCTCAGGACTCTGGTCTCAGCGGGTTTTAGGAGCTGTCGCTGCCCCATGGTGTGGTCCTTCCTGATGGAGGGGAAGAGGCAGGTCGACGCATCCCCTGTGCAAGAGTCCTGCAGGAGCCAGACCTCCTTCTGTCTCTCTTTGTCTCTCTCTAGCACTTTTTGTAGGTGGCCTCTCTTCTCTCACGTGGCCGTAGGTCCACTGTCCCCAGGGGGCTGGGGTGCCGCAGGGTCCCACCAGTATCAGTGGCTTCCCTCTGAGCTTGGAAGCCGCTGGGAGAAGCAAACAAGCTTCAGAATGAGGTGGCATCGTATTTTTCTGTCTCAAAGAGGAAGGGAAGGTGTGGGAAGCTTTAGAAACCTTCTGGCAGGGGAAGGAGCTATCGGAGGCAGCCCAGCCCACTCGCTTCTGCCCGACTGCAGCGAGGGAAAGGTCCCCTCTGGGATTTGGCTGAGAACAAGAAGTTGGTTTGAAATTGCCATTCATTTCTCGATGCCTTGAAGGGCTGCCTCCAGAGCACAAACCCTGGTGGGATGGGAGCTGCCGCCCAGCTCCATCCCACCACCAAGCAGATGCCACAGGCACTGGCTCTGTGCTCGAGCCCTGAGAGCCCCAATCTGGTACCTTCCACCAGCACTGAATTCACTTTAAAAAAAAAATACCCCAAACCCAACTGTCAACAGCTGCCACTTGCACTGATCTCCCTGTCTCCCCAGCACAATCCTGGGGGACTTCCCAGTGGGGAATTCTGCAACTCCTGCTTTGGGCTGGAGGGAAACAGAGAGCAGAAGGGGGTGTGGAAAGAGAGGAGCCCGACCTTCCCTCCCTGCAGAAGTTGCCTTTGAGTCCTCACCTTGCTTTCCTTGGCCTATCGGCATGTCCCACCAACACCAGTGTCACACCAGCAGGCAAACCCTGCTGGCACTGCTGAGGGTATTCTGCAATGGTGGCTGCCCATGGAAAACTGGAGATGGGTCTGAACCAAGCCCTGGGGCTGGGCCATCTGCAGACCAGAAGGAAACCTGAATCGGGGTCAGTGCTTTGTGATTTGCTTGCTGTGATGATAATAAACCCAACCCATCGCTGCAGCTGGGGGGAGCTCCTCCTGGTCTTGGACTCAGCCCCATCTCCGCTTACAAACGCGTGGTGGCAGCTCTCAGTTGTGACCTCACTGACATCGGCCAGTCGGTCAGGGGAGTTTGGAGCCGGGATGATGTCCCAGTGCTCAGCTCTTCCTGCCTGTTCCTCCTCCGAGGTGTGTGAGTGCAGAGGGAAGCGAATGGTCCCCCTGGAGAAATATATGCAACGTGTCCCTTGGCTTCTTCCAAGACCCTGCCATCCAGGACTTACCCATCGCCTTCTCTCAGCCACCTCTTTATGTAGAGTTCTGTGGATCTATTTTTGTATATATAAATATAACATTAGGATGGCTAGGTCTATTACTAATAATATTCATGATATTGCTGTGAATGGTGCCAGATGCAAGGTTTGGCTTCCTGGTACACTTGCACATGCTGGAAGATGATTTCCCAGTCTGTTTATTGCTAATCCTAGACCTTTAGTTCCTAAGTAGTCGGGAGAGGGGGAAAGGGAGGTTTACAGATTGTCCTGGGTGGGGCCTGCTTTGCAGAGAAGAGGGTAGGATTTAGTGCTGGCTGTGGGGTGAGGCAGAAGGTAGACTCTCATGATGGGATTCCTCTTTCCTTACATTTGCTATCTAAAAATCGCATCTGATCCAAGCTCCCTCTGTTGCAGAGAAAAGTGGTTCCAGAGAGTGATTCATCCTGCTTGAAAACATTATTCATTAAATTATGCTCTGGCGGTGCCTGTCTCCCTTGAGTCAAATGGGACCCAAATATTAAACTCGTTGTTCCCTGTGTAAGGGGAGATGAATCCCATCCTTGGTGTGAAGTTTGTGCCCGGGGCATGTTACGGACATGACCGAAATCCTCACCCTGATTTCGCCTAGACCCTGAGGGGGCGTGTTGAAAGATGCTTCCTTTGGCCAAAGATGGAGAGCCCACTTCAATCAGCTGTGGGGAATTCAGGATGATGCTCTGGGTTACAGTGAAGATCTCCTGGCATTAAGAAGGGGCAGGGCCATGTCTGTGCAGTTTGCACATCCTTTGATGGACTCTGAAATCATTTGGGTTTTAAGGCAATGACCTTCCCAGAGGATGCCCTGTAGGTGTACCCCCATAAGATCAGTCCATGTCTCTGTGGCAGCAGTTACAAAATATATTGCAAACTTATTTATCCATATGCCAATAATTGCTTGGCTCCCTACTTCCAAGAGATGTTTGGGGAAGAGACTTCCACCAAGAGGCACCCTTCCTTTTGAATGCTAGGTTCACTTTTCTATTGGTGCTTATTAAACTCCTTCTTCCTAAAAAACGTAAAATGTTTTTAGGGAAAAAAGGTCCCTTTTTCACTGAGGATTTGAGGAACTGTCTCACTTGAATAAGAATGTGAAATAGTTCATTGAAACTTTTTAAAGAAAACTAATGAACAGAATTTTCCAACTTGCTCTACTTTGATTTTTTTTCCTCCTTTTAAAATGGATCCTACTTGTAAATTTAGTTACCACCTCTGTATCTTTGCAATTCATTGCTTCCTCTCCTGATGGTGGAATGACTCAACATGTGAAGCTTCATCATTTTCACGGCCTCCAAAGTCATGCAAGCACGGGGTGACCTCCCCCAGGTGCTGGAGCTGTAGGATGAGAAGATGGCTGTCCACATATCAGCTCCCCAGAGCCAGTTTTGCTTGGCACTAGCATGGCGAGGCGGAGCCCTGCTCTACTATTGCAGCATATTTACCTTCAGTAATTGGTAGGAGGCCAGGATGCCTGCCAGTTGCCTTCTACCTAATGGGCTTTTTCTGGGTCAGTACAGAAGTTCCATTTCTACCAGGGAATCATGCCATAGCCTGGGTGCAGGGCTGAGGAGTCTGGCCAGGTCTTTTGAATGTCTCGTCTCCACAAAATGACAAACCTGCGAGATATATTTTATGAAATACAGGACACATAGAAGGAACTGGAGAGGAGGAGAGCCCCAGATGAGCACTGAGGGCTGTCAGACCAGCACAGGGCTTTGGCTTGACTGTGTTGAGGGCAAAATGCAAAGCCACATCCAGGCCTTGCAGTTGCATGGGCTAGAGAAGTTTAGAGCCATTGGCCCCTATCCTGCTCGTAGGGGCAAGTGGCTTCACGTGGGGTTACTGCTCCCCACTCCTTGGGGGGCCTTAGCGATCTCCCATTCCTTGCTCTCAGCAGAAAGGAAGGTCAGGATTTGCCAAGATCTCTCCAAGGAGGCCAGCTCTGGTTCACTGAGCTCATCTGGCATCAGGAAGGCTGTGGGTAGCCTCTGAGCATGTTTTTTTCCTGAGCTTTTCCTAACATCTTCAGACCAGATCCATCCTGCTCCCTCCCCATCTCGGCTGCCAGATAGTTTGGTTTCCCTGCAGAGAGGACTCCAATTTTGGTTGGGGTTGTGAGCCCCTTTCCTGCCCCGCCCTGTAATGAGTCAGATAACATCTGCTCCAGATGTTTGTTTGCAGCTGCTTGTCCTGGCAGTTTGGGTTTCTCTCTGTCCTGACGTGTCTTTTTTGGTTTTCTTTTGGGAGAGTCACATGTTGAGTCCTCTGTTTTCCCTGTGCCCCTGTGATTTGACAAGGATGGATCTGCTTTGCAAGGGAACATTTATCTGCATTGTGTGTCTCTACCAGTCGTTGACTCCTTTGCCAGGAAACATGCAGGTCTGTGGGGCAGATTTAGACAGGGAAAGAGATTCAGGTGCCAAAGGAGCAGGAGGCAGGAGCTACTGAGTAGGAGCTGAGCTCCCCCTGCTCTGCTCCCCAATTCAGGAACCTTCTCTTCCCACCCAGACCTCCAAAGCTCCATCCATGCAAGAGCTCCTGCTGGTGCCTGCTTTCTCCAAGGCTTCTCTTGGACTTGTTCCCCTCCTTCCCTACTGCCAAACATGTGATCAGTCCCAGCACTGGTGAGGAGGGGTCACTGGGGACCAAGGTGGAGTCTCGCTCCCATCCCAGCTCCCCAGCCCTTCTGGTGGAAGGAAAGAAGTGGTCCTTGGGCTGCTGTCCACCCATCCCTGAGAAGCATCAGTGCCAGCCAAGTACCTCAAAGAACAGGGGGGAAGCTCTTTGGGACTCTACTCTCAGATTGCCATAAAATCCCATTGAGTTTGCTCCTCCCCATCCCCATGTGTGAACCCAAAGACTGGCAGGCAAGTGTCATCGACCAAAAGAGGCCAAAGCACAGAATAACAGTTTATGAATGGCTGCTTTAGTGCAATAAAGGGGGATGAGTGGAGGGGTGAGAGGAGCTGCTGCAAGGTTTGCATGACTGGATTGCACAGGGACGAAGCACACCATGCTTCAAACTGGCTGTTTCCAGCACCTGCTTTGTCAGTTTGCTCTCTGACTCTGGTCCTTGGGTGTTTTGAGGCTGGAGAAACTTGGGAGGTGTTCAGATATTGGAAGATCAGCATGTGAGGAAAGTAGAGAAGGGATGTACCCCCACCCCAAAGCCCATTCTTGGTCTTTAACTGGATCCTAATCCAGTTCAGGCTTGTCTCCTTCAAGGAGCCCATGGAGCCCAGACCTGTGGGGAGCTTGCAGCAGCTGGAGGCTGCTGGTTGGTATCTGTTCCATGTGGGCCAATCCAGAGCTGTAATCTCTCTGGGCTCAGTCTGCTTTGGAGTATTTCTCAGTGAGCATCGGGATCTCTTGCAAACTCTTTCTCCCAGAGTGCAGGTTGGGAACTTGCACAGGTGAGATCTGTTGTCCTGCTTGGGGTGATGTTGCAGAAGAATCCCTGGAGGGCGTAAACCAGGGAAGCTGAACTGTCACCTTGCAGGGGGACTGCAGGCAGGAGGGATGTTGGATGAATGGAAAGAGATCACACCCCTCCATGGGGCAGAGTGAATGTACAAGTGCAGGGTGGGGGGAAGCAGCACGAGTTCTCTCGCTGGGTCTCTGTCCTGCTGCACCTTCCTGCAGCACCCCAAAGGGCTTCAGCATGAGCAGGGCTGAACCCACCCTGGTGATCTGCATGGGCATGGGGAGAGGAGGTTTCTCACACCCTCTGTCCCAATGGCAGCATCATCTGAGAGGTGTGTGGTCACCCTGGAGGTGGCACAGCCAATCCCCGCCTGGCTCATGCTGCCGCTCTGCCCCAGCAAAGCCCCTTTCCCCCTTCCCTTCCCTTTTGTCCATCCTCACCCAGCGGTTCCCTCAGGCCTTGGCGATGCTCTGCGGACAGGCAGAGCTGCGCGGCCTCCTGCCTCCCCAGGTGTCCTCAGCACAAGGTTCTCCTTAGAAGATGGATCACCCTTGGCTTCAAAGGAGAGTCTCATACCATGAACCGAAGCCTCTAATTCTCTGTTTAATTGGTACAAAGGTATTCTGTACAGTGTATAAAGAGATCCCTCCCCCAGCTGTCTTTATTTGGATTCCTTTCTATAAGGTATAATATATGTTTATAACCTGATGGCTGTT
Organism: Strix aluco; assembly: GCF_031877795.1. Lineage (NCBI taxonomy): Eukaryota > Metazoa > Chordata > Aves > Strigiformes > Strigidae > Strix > Strix aluco. The sequence goes on along the minus strand of NC_133940.1, from coordinate 16,662,348 downwards.
TTTTGACAATACTCTTGTACCTTTTAAGGGAAAAAAATAAAAAAACCAAAGTATTTATTTGAAAAGTTTATTTTAAAGATAAGAAAAAAAAATAACCTATTTATTTTAATGCACCCTCTTCTGTTTGGTTTTCTTCTCTTGCAAAGCTAGTAACTGTTACTGAACCACTGCTGAGATGAAAGAAGTAATTCTATGGGTGGCTTCACAAGCCCACTTAGAGCAACTATTCAATAAAAATATATATTAATTTTGAACGTGGTCTCATTCTTGTCTTTGTGATGGCTGGGGCATGACTCAGACTCTTGCTTCAGCAGGGCGGTTAATGGCTGTGGGATGCTGGGTGGCTAGGCTTGCGCTGGCAGGGACTGGGTGTTGGAGGGATCTTTTTTAACTCTATGAGATCTCCCCTGGTATCCCTCACCTGATGCTTAAAGAAAACCTCAAAAATCTCAGTGTGTGCTTCCCTGCTGCATCTGTCCCAGGTCCTTGAGGAAGGGTAGGCTCCTGTAGCAAAGGGTGGGAGCAAATAGGGAGGGACTGACGTAAGAAATCCCTGAGATATGGGGGTTTTCATTCACTCCACAGAGATTCCTGAATGGGGAGAATCCAGAGATTTGGCATTCCCAAAGCCTCTTCTACTGTCAGAAGAGACAGGTGATGCCACAGGGCAATGGACACCTTCTGCGGGAGAAGCTGCAGTTTGGACATGGCTGTCTCTTCCCACCAGCTGCAGAAGACACCTTGGTGATGTGTTTAGCCCCAAAGGGAGGAATCTGGACCATAGCACCAACAGTTGCTGGATCGTACTGGTGCCTCTGATCTCTCTGTTCATATTACAGGCCAGTGTTTCATGCACTTTGGCATGTCTAGAGCCCATAACTTCTTGGCTGAAGGGTGTCTTCTGTTCACCTAAAGCTCTTCTCTCACAAAGATGGTGGATCTTTATTTAAGCACTCCCAGAGCATGAAGTCCTTTCACATAGATTCAGTGATAATGAGACCCATGGTTAGTGACACCTCCCTTATTCCAATTTGAACTCGTTGCCTTCACCTTCTAGCTGACTGAACTTGTTTCTCTAGCTGCAAGAGTCCTTTCATAGGATGGTTTTGCTAGGCTAGACCTATGCTCAAGAGCCCTCTCAACCTTTGTGCTTAATTAAAAACATGCCTTCTCTGTGTGTCTTACCATAAAGCCTTTTCTCAGGCTGTTTTATTGGCTTTGGCGTCCCGTTTGTACCATTGCTGGTATCAGAGCATGCTTTCCAAATTATGTTCCAATGCCTCAGCCACAATGTTCAGGATCTGCCTCAGGGTTGTGGAGTACAGATGTGTGTCCAATCCCTGCTGTGACTCACTCTTCCTCTGCTTTTAAAACAAAAGATGACTTTAGGCCATTTGTCACCCATTGGCTCTTTTCAGTGCCTAAGTCCCTCTTTCTTGGACACAACCAACCAGTTTCATTCCTAGATGAACAGCCTTCTTTTAACTATGTTATAATACTTTTGGTTTGTATAGTACCACCTTCCCAAGCCTTCCCTGTCCTCATCAATTCATGCCACCAAATCTTACTCGCATCTATGGATCTTTTATCATCTGTAGTCCTGTAGAGGAAGGCTGAAGGAGAGCTCAGGAGCTGAACTGTAATGTGAGATTAGCAGAGAAGCACAGGTTGCCTACAGACCATGATGATTTGGAAAAGATGTTAACTGCTTGCTTAGACATTTTCCTTCTCCTGTGTAAAGAAAGTCATTATAGTCCCAGGAATCACAAAAAGTGACAGTAATTGGGCTTTGTCCTAAGATTAGGGTGATTCTTTAAACTTTACAATCTTTTCTGTTTTGTATCTGTGTGAAGACCAGGTAGAGACCCCAGAGGCTCAAGCATACTATGACACACACCGTAAAGCACAGGGCCCCAGATGAACTGGTAGTAGCACCCGGTCACAGTCACATAACTGTACCACCCGGATGGTTGAGCCACTCTTGCTAGTTCAGCCTAGAATAATAAGCCACTTTTTCTTGGCTAACACATCCAGATGTGCTTCAGAGCTGAAATGGCCTGTACTATGCTGTCCTAGGACCAGCGTGGCCTTAGCAAGCTCAGCTTTATGAAACCCTCCCTTAGAAGCAGAGAAGGTTTTCCAAAAGTGGATTTCCATGCTTTTGGTGTTGAAATCTTCCCTTGCCTTCAGAGGGAGCAAAGTTAGGCCAAACTCAAATCCCTCTGAGGATGTCCAGGTGTGATCTAACCCTCTGCCTGTGCTGGAAACCCACAAGAAGCCAGCATCCCTCAGCAGCCTGGGAAGGGTGCCTGGCATGCTCCAGGAGAGCAAGGGTAGGTGTTTGCAGTCGAGAGGTTGGCTGTCTAGACAGTGGAAAGAAACAAGCCCTCTTAAGGACTCATTCATCTCTTCCTAAGATGGCTAAATAGGTCAGATGACTCATGCCCTGAAAGTGCCTATTTCTCTTCACTGACTACAAAGAGGGAAGAAGCTCTCAACAGCCCTCCACGCTGAAGACATCTGAAGGTAATGGATCTGAACCTGGCTACTGTGGTGGTTTCAGCTGGGCAGCAGGGGAAATCAGCCTACCCTGAGCGCTGCTTCATCAGTGGCTTCATTGTGACGGTGATGAGGAGATGAAGGAATAATTAAATGCCAGTTGGTTTTTAATTCATGCTGAAGGTGATATACATGTAGGAATCTGGGCATACAGAGCTGGGTAGGACCAGGTAGAAGGTCAGATCCAGTTCCCTACTGTCACCATAGGTTATAGGGACCATGGAGCAGAAGTTTAGGCTGGAGGGATTTGCAGAATGGCTTCTTCACAACCATAAACACTTCCTCACTTGGCCATAGTCATCCTCCATGTAGGGTTGAGGGCAGCTTATCGCTCTGCAGACCTCTGACCACTGCTCTGACCTGAAGAAGCTAATGCTGCTCTGGTGTGGACAGATACAAGAGCACAGTCTGACATTGCCACCGAGTCTGCCTTGCCTACCACTGTTCAGAGCTGCTGAGTGATGTTTGGGAAATGGGGCCTGGAGGGATCATGGATTTGGGGTTCACCCAGACCAGTGAGGGGGCAGGTGTGAGGGCAGCCAGGAGCCTTTGGAATAGCCCAAACAAGAAATGACACCTGCAAAAGGTTCACCCATGCTGTGACTGCAGCCCTGGGGATGCAGGGGGACTTGTTCCCTATGGGCAAGAGGGTCTCCGTGACCCCAGTGATGACAGTGTGCCACGGTCCTTTTGCAAAATGTAAAGTTCAGTTATAAGCACCCAGAAATGTCCACTTTGGCCCTGCAAAACATCATGAGATTGGCTTAAAAATCAAGATGCAGCTCACAGTAGATTCTTGTTTTTCATTGCTGCTTTTGGAGGCTGACTGAGTCATGCTCACAAGCCTCTTTTGCCAGACACCAGGGCTAGCAGCTTTCCTGAAATAATTAAATGAGCACGGAGATTCTCATGTGAGCCCAGGAGCCAGCAGTTCAACCAGTGTCCCAGACGTCGCAGCCTGGGGATCAGGAGTCAGACTGGACACCCCAGACACATGTCAGAGAGCACAGAAAACTGCAATGTGCAGAAAGGATCTTAAACTGGGGATGATGCACAAAAAGCGGGATGGACAGGAGGTCCATCTTCCAATTTTAGTCCAGTCACTGACGTGCGCTTTCTTCTGGACACCTCAATCCTTCCCCAGGCTTTGTCCTTGGCAGCTACTGAGTGCTGCAGGGCTGATGGTCTTCCTGGGGTTACTACCATACCCTACAAACATGACCAGCAACGTCTCAGCCCCTGGCTCTGCAACCAACTGCATTTTAAAGTTCTCCACTGGTGTCTGAAGAAGCAATACTTTCCCCTGGGTGGAATGCTCCTCACCTGGGCATCCTCCCTCTCTCTATTTCTGGTGCTCGGGAAGTGGCTGAGGTTGAGGATATTTCTTCCAGCACGTTCAGAGCAAAATTGTTTTCCTGAAATGAAACTTAAAAGTCCAAATTCTCCTTGGTAGCTTCTGAACGATTTATTTCCTGTATCCACTTCCCCTGTGCCTTGCTGTTATTCGTAAGGACATTTGCATGAAACAGTAGGATCTCAGTCTTTTGATGTGCAATTATCATCTGCAGAAATGACTAATCAATTAAGGACAGTCACTACCAGGCTTTCTATTTATTTCTTTCTCATTGAAACCAGAGCAAATGTGCCCTTTTTCACAGGAAAATGCTGTTTTTTTCCAGCCATCATTGCTGAAAACTTCCCGACGGATATGAAAATTACATCATGCCCTTCTTGGTCCCTGCTGTTGTCACCATCAGCACTGAGCTGGCTGTGCTGCTGACAGTGAGCAGGTAGACAAGCAAACCCATGTCACTAGCCCTACCAGCTCAGCAGTGAGCACAAGTGGGGAAATGCCAGGAATGTTTCAGATTGCACTTGGAGAGCAGCTCAGGCAGGTAAAAAGGTGCCTAGAAGTGTAAGCATAAATCAAGGTAAATCATCCTAAAGGTGGTCCACCATGAGAGGGTTCAGCTAGAGGAGACCCTAAACTTAAACTGCAGGCCTGGACATCCCCTAGGCATAAGGGAATTTGGATTCAAGGGATTCAGCCCATCTTTAATCACAAAGCACTGTGTGGGATTCTCTGGCAAGAGGCAGGAGGGCTGGATTGTCTCTCCCAGACTCATCTGGTGACATTGGTGTGTCCTCCTGTCAGGAGTGTTCCCATTCCTCTGCAGGGTGCCGTCTGTCTCAGTGGTTGTCCCCACTCTGTTACAGGGAGTCAGGGTTGGGATGGGCATGGACGGATGGACATGGAGCCAGCAGACAACTCTGGCTGGGCTGCAGAGGGAGCAGGGGCAGAGCTGCTGGAGGGGCACAGCATGGTGTTGGCATTGGTAGCAGTGGGAGGGAGAAAAAAGATAAAAGCAGAGTCCACAGAGACAATGAGACAAGCCCTGAGACTGCCAGCACAACCACCTTACCCTGATGCTTGTCAGGACAGTGCCTGGCTCCTGTGCTCTCATGACTTTAGGGTGTTGCTGACCTAGACCTATGGGTGCACCTCCAAGGGGACAAGGCTGTCCCAGATGGGTCTTGACCAGGAGAGGCAGGTTCTGCACTAGTGACTGAGGCATCTCTGCATGTGTGTGTGCGCATAGCATAGGGAAACTGAAACGAGGGTCCAGGGGTCCTGGATTCCCACTCATCCTGACCACTCTGCCCAAGAGAGCTCCCTGCAAACGGAAAGAAACACCCCTCCTGGCCAGACAACCCCCCTGGTCCAGTTCACTCTACACACACACAGACACCCAAACTGGCCCAACATTCAGCAGCTGAGGGGGAAAATGAGCTTCAGAGCAATGAGACAAAGGGCAGAGGAGGTCCAGGAGCCTTGCACTTGCCACCTGGTAAATAATGATGGCAAGATCTGCTTGGGAAAGAGGTTTGCAGGAAACCTTTTCAGCTGAGCATGCTGGGCACTGCCACTACTCATGCTTATCGTTGTCATGAGCATCCTGAGGAGCAGAGGGGAGGCTCCCACCCCAAAGATTGGGTTTCTCACCTTTTCTCCTCTGCCTGCTCACACCATTGCTGCTCCCAGAAACTCTGTGTGACCCTGACAAGGGGCACAAAGTTGGGGGTGGCCTGGAAGATGAGAACAAGATAAAGCTGAAAGAGAAGCAGAGCTGTTTTGTAACAGCCTGCCCCTGGGGAGAGATCACACCACACTGGAGAAGTGCCTCCAGAGAGGTGCAGCAGGCACGGAGGTGACCAAATGAATTGACACCAGGCAATTCTCACTGGAGCTAAAGAGACAAAGTAATTGAAAATAAATGAAGGAACATGACACCTGGCTGGCAGATCAGTTATCTATAGCGTACCTTTCCTGAAATAACTACTTCCTGAACATCATATGCTGAGGCAAAACCAAGGAGATGCACATGTAAAATAGGCCACTCCAGCAGGGACCTGAAGGCCCCTTTATTTTTAATCGAAGCTGTCAGAAGGGTTAATTAGATGGTGCACATGTAATACCCTCTGTCTGGGGTACCAGCTCCCCTTGCCACCAATGGGTACTGCACGCTAAGTGTAAGATGCCCCATCGTTCTTGTCCTTGGGCAGACACTTGGATCGCAGACCAATGCAAGTGGAGGCTTTCCTGGCTCTTCAGCCTCAGAGAGAAATCCAGACACCCTGGGGAGACCCAGGATGTGGTGCTCTCCCTCCACGGAGATTTGGGTAATTAGGGTAAGGGGGGAGTCATCAACTCATCTAAGCTCAAAAATGCCCCCAAAAGTCCTCTAAGAGGGTCATATACAAGCTACTCACTCCAAACTGGTAGTCTGCAAGGATTATTCAAAAATGCTTTTATTCCTGAGCTTTTGCAGAGCCTGGTACAGGCTGTCCCTCCCTCTGCAGAGAAGTGGAAGCAAAGGTGAGGAGAAAGGAAAGTCTGTGTGGGACTTGTTTGGGCAGTTGTGCTAACACTGGGGATTAAACTCTTCAACCAGCAGCCAAAACTGCACCAATCAAATCACCCCATTTTCCCTTTCCATGGTTTATCAAGGGTGTGGTTTGATCACACCTTCCCTCTACAGACACCTGGGAAGCAGGAGGTGCTCAGCACCTTGGGGATCCAGGAGGTTTAACAGGATTTGGCTGCTGACTTCAGAGCCCAGTGGCCCAGGCACTAGTGGCTTGCACAGTGGTGGCTGATGGCATGTCCATATTCTGTCCTGCAGCCCTTGGAGGTCTGGTGCCAGTGCCAGGGAATGGATATGGCACAGGGCTTGATCTCTGCCCAAGGGAAACAGCCTCTGCCCAAGGGAAGCAGCGTGGTGGCGTGTCACAAACAGGGTGATAGCACTGTCAGCCTGGCCCTGCCTTGCTCAACCAGGACACAGCACCAAACACCATGGGGATGGGGTCCACAGCAGCAAGCGGAGAACATCCTGCAGATACTCGGGTAGCTGGCCATTCCTGAGTGAACAGTTTTGGCTTAGACTTAACTCCTGGCTTTTCCTCCCTGATGAAGCAAAGCTGGGTTAAATCTCCTTTTGGAAGCAGTACCATCAAAGCCCTTCTGTCCCAAGGAGACACCACAAGCTTCTCCCTTTTCATCTGTTCTTCTCCTTGTTCTAAAAATGAAATCAACCAGGGCAGAAAGCAGGTGCCTGTACCTTTTGCACAGAGAAGAGGAGAAAAAATAAAATGACCAGGAGGAAGGTCTGTGCCTGAAAAAAGAGTGGTTTTCAAATACAGTGGCCCTGGACTAGTGCATCCTGAGAAGGCACGGTTCACACCACCCCTCAGCAGGGTGGGCTGAGGGATCCCTACCACTGTGCCTGCGATGTGGGGTCCAAGGCAGGAAAGTGCATCCCAGCTGTGGATCCACAGCACCTTCTTGGGAATTCCTTCCTCAGGGCAGAGGCTTGGCCCTGCTTTGCAAAGGAGCAACGTTGCTGCCAGGGCTCTTCTGTGCAGACTGAGTGATTTTTAATGGTTCCCTTCATTACAAGGGAGACTGAGACTTTGCACCCCAAAGCACAGAGGCTGTCTGAAAGGGACAGGCATGAACAATTCCTTTCTTACACCGAGATGTGCTGCTGATCTTTCTATTTTACCTTCTCAGGCATCCCGCTTTTTAGCAGTTCTCTTGCTCACTTTCGTTAAATGAGGCAGAGGAGTCGACAGGCAGCCAGGAGTTCTGGTGTCCCAGCTGGACTAAATTTCATGAAAAGAAAGAAAGAAAGCAAGCAAGAAAGAAAAGCTCTCCCTCCCCCTCCAACAAATGCAGCTGAAATCTCGTAATGAAAACATGGCCAACACTCTGCTCTGCCCTTTGCCCTTTACGGTGCAGGTTGCAAGGTCACAGAGACGTGGTCCCCCGGTATTGATCAGGACTCTTTTGGGCTGGCATATGGCACCAGGTTTCAAAGGCTGAGCAGCTAAAAAAGAATTAAGTGGGGGCAAAGAGTGGAACGTACCAGATTGAACTCCTGACACGCAGGGGTCAAAGATCACTGGAGATAAAGAGGGTGCTGGAATGGCCTGTGCAATGTCAAAAATAAATAAGTAAGCATTAAAAATCAAACATCCCCCAGTGCTTGGTCTAAAAGCCCACCGTGTTTCAGAGGGAAAGAAATGGGCTGGATGAGTCTGATATGCTAGAGAATAACCAATGGGGAAAATGCCGTTGTTTGTACCTAGGGATGAGTGCAAGAGTGCCTTACCTGGAGAGTGCACCTATGGACTTTACCACCTGGTATTTTGTGGGTTTTTGCCTTTCTTTTGAATGTCCCTCAGCTTCTCAAGGATAGAAAGACCAACTTCAGAAAGAAAGGGAGAGAAAGCAAGCTAGAAAGTAAACAGAGCATCCAGCACCTCTGGGCTGTGCAAAAGCATCACTTCTTAACTGGCAAGGTAAACTGGGATTAGAAGAAAGCAGCAGCTTCAGCAGTCCATGCTCCAGAGCAGGAAGAGATGGGAGAGGAGGAAGAGTCCAAAGAGGACTGGAAATTCAAGCTTATCTCAGAGTTTTTTTCCTCTACTATGAGCCACTAGGCAGAGTATATGGCAAGGGTATGTAAGGAGGTGCTGAGGAAAGAGAACCAGGTTCTGCCTCCTTCTATCACTGGGTCCTTCTTGTGTTAGGGGGCACCAGGCATGAAATGTCGTGCAGAAGTGACCCTTGTAGTAAGCAAATCAACAGCTTCAGCTATAAAGCTCACAGGATGCTGTGTCTGGGTTACATCCTAGTGAAGGCTGTGGCTTTGGTACCACATTGAGGGTCTCTTCCTAGAATCAGCTGATTGGTTTTCTCCTCACCTTACAATGCATTTCAAATGTCAACTCCTGAGCTCCCTATTGAAGCAGAAAAATCCATCTTGGCTCTTCTTTCAGGTCCCCAAAGAGAAACAGACTCCTGAGAGAAGGAGAGGGTGTGTGTCCCAGCCACTTTCCTTTCCCATCATAGTGTTTCCTGGTTTTCATGCCCTTGCCTCTTCTGACTCTTTGCAGTGTTTGGTAGGACATAGATCCTCAGCTCCAGATACATGCTAAAGGAGTCACTGATGGAGACTAGCTGTTTGGTCTCAGAGGAATGGGAGACTGTCAGAAATCCAGAAAAGGATGATGGAATATATGGAGCACTTTCGTGCTGAGTGGAGGCTGGTTTAGAGCTCATTGGTGCATCTCTCCAAGCGTGGTTCAGACCTTGAACAGGAGCAGGAGGACTTTGCAGGATCTGCGACCTCTTTGGGCAGCTTCACTAGCAATACAGACCTCATGTGAGGAATTTCACCAATATGTAGCTGTATGGCTCATCAGCAGGAAGGGTGAATCTCCTCTCTGAAGCAATGACTCAGTAAAGGACCAAACAAAGAAAGGAATGGGTGAGGTTGTAGGACTTTCTGCAATTATCACAGGACCTTACCAGCCACAACTGTGCTGCCTATTATGAGTCTACGTTTCTCTTCCAGGCCAGACTCACCACAGCTTTCAGTTGGAGTCCTCAACCCCATGCTGGGACCTCTGGGGAAGGACATACTCAGAGTACATTCAGTATATTATGGGAACCCAAGCTTCACTCAGTCTGGATGGACTGGGAGCAGGCAGGGCTGGGAAGGCAGCAGACAGCTCAAATGGTCTCTTCCTGAGTGTACTGTGGATGCCTTAAGACCAAATCACATCAGCTTGAAGATCTTAAAACTGATTTTCAAGCTCCCTCATCATCTCTACGTGCAATGCCAGCCTCTATGATCTTCAGAGTCATACTGAGTGGAAAAGGTACACGGCCTGGAGGAAAAAGGCATGAAAAGGAAGAAGACTTTCAGTTAATGGACTTACCCAGGGTGTCCTGTGGTTGTTTCAGTTCCTCCTAGCATTGCAATGCTCTGTGGGAAGCCACATAGCAGTACTGAGATTAATGAATCACATTGTGCAATCACCTCCATCTTTACTAAAGCCCCCCAAAATCTCCAGTGTTCAGTGCTGAGAATCTGTGGCTCTTTGAACAAATTAGTGAGCTTGTTTTCCTGCCTGAATTTTGTTGCCTTCTTCTCTTCTTTTGTTCTTCCTGAGCCTTTCATACCCAGCCAAGGTGCTCTGTCTTCTTCCTCAGCTCTGCCTGCAGGGACATGCTCTGCTCTGCTATTTAATGTGTCTTCTCTGTTTGGTTCCTGATAAAATGAATTGCTCGATGTGGTATGCAGCAGGGCCGGGTGTGCTTTCAAATGTGGATTATGCATCCAGAGTCTTGTCACCATGCAGTTCCAACAAAACACTTCCACCATGGACACCAAAGCACCTGGCCTTGAATGTCCAACAGCAATGTCTCAAAATTTCCTCTCCGAGCATTTGTAGGTGCGTACTGAGAACAAAGACCTCCCATAATGCTGATCACCTTACAAATATTTCCCTGGTTGTCAGGGTTAAAACCCTTCAAAATTGGAGTGGGCTGAGAGGCAGCTCAACAGTCAAAGAGAAGAGCTGAATATTTGGAGGAACAGGAAAGTGCCTGATAGTGAAGCCCAGTGACACATCTAGAAGGTTATGTTACATCTGCCCTCTCCACTGACCTCTCAGGTGTACCAGACAGGATAGGAAGAATGGGATTTTGTGCCCTCATATGTTTCTTCTACATCTGTGTAGGTGGAATACTCTAAATGGCATATTATCCCTTCCACTCTGCATTTCCCCCTGGATTTGTACTTCTCATGAATGTTAGAAAATATGTTCTAGAACTGCTGTACGATGAGCAGTCAATGCTTAAAAATGCTGCCTTCTTTTTTCCCATTTTTCATGGTGAATTTAGTACCAGATGGTAGCCTTACAGCCCTGAGAATGAAGTGCTCCGTAATTGACAGCATAACATGACTAGCAGCAGTGAAATCTTCCTCCCCTCTCTTCCATTGCTGAGACTCCGATGGTGCAGAGTGAATAATTTAGCATCCATCTCTCATTCAGCAAACACTGCCGGTGAGCTGTGTGAGGATGATTTTTATTAACTGGACGGCTGGATGCAATTTTCCAGCAAACTCTGTGTGCAAACAAATTGTAGCTGACTGCTGGGTAAGTGCCAGTGCTTATGACTGTCTACTGGTACAGAGAGATTAGATGCCCACATCCTGTTACACCATCTCCTCTGCTCGTGAACTGTTTCCCAAGCCCACAAGTAACTTTACTGGTGAACAATCATGGTTTCATATCGGAGAGACTGTTTTCAGCAAGACACATATTCATGATGTTTTTTTGTTCCCTGGGAACACTTGAACAAAATCACGCTGCCCAGCCTGGTCTGTAAAAGCCATTGCGGATATTGCTGATTGGGCTCATGGGATCTGACCAAGAAAAACATTTATGAGCCCTTTTGTTTTAGCTCCATTTGTCTGTTTCCGCCTCATTCCAGCATCAGGGTGACTGTGTTAGGAGGTGAGAGTGGCATCTGGTCTCATTGGCACCCTTCATTGCCAGCTGCCATCAGCAGGAGAAGTTGTGGCCAGCCGGGGACCATGCTGGAGCTGCAGTAGTAGCCAAAGCCAGGCAGATGTTGCCAGCCAGAAACAGACCACTTTGGCTGCAGGTGAATTGCTGGTTTTGGCATTGCCTCTTTCACACCAGCCGTTGCTTGCAACCCAATGCAGACCCCAGCAGGTGATTGCCAGTAGGGATGAAAGGTCCTGCTAGCCGCTGTCCCTGCTGCAGAGGTGGCAGCTATTTTCAGGTCTTCCAGAGCCTTGCGGTTTTGCAATGGCACATCTAGATGTCTGTTGGGAAGTGTGATGGAGATGAATCCTGCAGTGGGCAGGTAAGAAAACTCTGAGTTTGTTGGACAGGTGCCTGGAACATTAGGCTGTTATTGGAAACATGAGGCTTTTATGGTAAGTAATTGTAATGTTATTGGGCGTTTTCCTTAAATAGTCCACCACACTCCCATATGCCAGCAGCTGATGCTGAAGGGAGAGGTGTGTGTGAGCACAAAAAAAGGAAGGTGAAGTGGTTTTGTTCAGATGGGATGTAAAATGGAGATCCATGGCAGCCGTGGTGATGAAAGTCTCTCTGGTTCTTTTCCTGAGCAGAGCGGTGTGTGTCCCTGCTGCCCTGGACCCTGTCCAGCTCAGATAGTTTTTTTCCAGCTCTCTACAAGTTCCTGTGTGCTCACAGATGGATGTGGTAGTCTTGTCCTCCTTCTGCCCTCAGTCAGACCAGGGAAGCACTTGAAGAGATGCAGAAGATAGAGGTCCCTTCAGCAGTGGAGGTGTGTTGCAGGCAGAGAACTTGTTTTCATCAGGAGTGGAAAACACCACAGCGTTAAGTCAGGTCTGGAATGGGCCGGTGTTCATCCTCATGGCAGGCTGCAGAGCTCCACAAAGCCCGTACTTGTGAAGCCCTCACGGCATTTGGAGATCACTGGTGCTTGGTCAGTCCTGACAGCTTTGTAAGAAAATATTGAGTTTTATAAGGATGCAAGACCCCATGTCTCTCAAACTTTGGAATGCCTGCTTTACCATGCTATATTCTCCCAATGATGTGGGATATGCACCTTCTACAGAGAAAAAGAAAAACAACACACCAGAAATGCAAGCAACAGTCCCGATTCACCTGTCCTTTTCCATGAAGCAACTTAAAAGACACAAATGCTGAGTCTTTTTCGGTGTCCCTGGACATGATGATCACCATGAAAAGACAAAGCTCTAGATTTCACTACCAGATGGCTGAGTGCAGACCATGCTTCGTCCCTCCACTGTGATGGTGAGTCAGAGCTTGCCTGCGGTTGGTAGTTCATCTGGTCACCATCAGGGCTGTTGGCATCTTTGGGAAAGATCAACCATCCACATGCCAGTGGGTATGTAAGAAGTGACCTTTTTGGCTCTTAGCGATGCAGAACTGGACACTATTTCCCCAGATCCCAGACAGGGGAAGTCTTTTTGCAGCCTGGGAGCTTGATACGGGCATCTGAGGGGCTCGTGGCACTGCATGTTGTGGAGGCATCAGGTCAGAACAGGCAGAGCTTTGAGATCAGCAATGATGTTGTGTCAATATGATATTCATCCTCTCCTGAGCACCTAAAGAAGAATAAGAGCATCCCCAGAGTTAGAACCATCGAGAACAGCTACGGCAACTAGGCCACCCTCACTTGAAATAGCCCATGGGGCAGGACTAGCATCATTTCCCCCAAAGAGCTTCCCAAGTATTAAGAGATTTCCCTGGCAAATGTGGTATTTTTCTTTTTTCTCATATCCAGCCTAAAGGAGTGTCTCTTTATTCTTCACCACCCACCCTTTCTGACTGTCATATACAGGCCTGTAAGCAATACCCTGTCACTCCTCAGGCTCATGGCTGCTCCTGGAGTTACTCACAAGCAATGAGCCATTTCCATGCACACATTGTCACCATGCAGTTGTCCATGAAAGCTGGGCTGTCAACATCTGACTGCTATAAATAGCCCAGAGCTTGTAGGAGGCAGGAAAACACCTTTGAACTCCCCTGAAATCTGATGGAACTAGAGAGCTGCAAAAGGACGAACCATAAATATTTGGCTAAAAATATACCTGAGCTCTGTCCACTAGATGGGATGGGTGGGGGAGGTTGGAGGCGGTGTAAGCTAGCAGTTAGAGCAGGCAAGTGGGACTGACCGATCCTATTGCAAGCTCAAATGGTGATGCACTCTGTGAGAGGGAGGGAGTTGGGGCAGGTTTGATTTGAGACCAGGAGACACGAGCAGAAGGGACCCCACCATGCTTGATGTGGGATACAGCTGAGTCAGGCCCACGGGCCGCATCCTGACCCCCTTGCTCAGCCCGCACCCAGCTGTGACTCAGGACTCAGCTTTGGCATCTCCCAGCAAGAGGGTGCATTGAAGAAACCACCAAAGCACTTTTTGGGACTCACTTGTGTCCGCACTGTGCAAACCTTCCTGCTGTTGTCTCTCACCTTCCTCCCCATCAGCCCACCCTCCTCCTCCTCCTGTCGTCCTGGAAACCAGAGGCCAGGATGCCTCGGCCCGGGTGACAGCCCTGCAACAAAGGCGGCTTTCACAGTGCTGGCGGGATGGGGTCGTCCCCAGCGCCCCTTCCTCCCCACTCACGGTGCACAATGCAGAGCGGCGAGTGCTGGGGGTGGCCCAAAGCCCCGGGGGATGCCCAGTGCTGGTCAGCTTCGGCGGGTCCTGGCTTCCCCCACCTCGCTGCCTCCTCCCTTTCACGTTTTGCAGGTCAGGGGACAGGGTTCACGGGTTCCTCTTGACGACAGGGCGAAGGTGGATTAAGGAGGGGGCAAGGGCTCATTCTTGTCCCTGTTGCAGGGTGGAGACCGGGTCAGCCATCCTTGAAACCCCTCACACACTCTGGTGGGTCCCCAAGTGTCATTCAGCGTGAAGGAAGTTGTCTATCAAAGCTGGTGGGGGGACTGTGGGAATACCTGCGGGCTGTTCACAGGCCAGGAGATAGGGACCATCTCAGGGAGCTGAGCGGGGGAACAACAAGGCAAAATTCTGGCCCTGACACTCTTCCCTTTTTCCTCTTCTTCCACAGATAAACCGCACTTTCCCAGGCCCATCAGATCCAGGGAACTCATCAGTGCAAGCCTGTAAACAATTACCCTGCAGCAAGACTTTGCATTTACTTGGATAAAGTATGGGAACTGGAAAGCTATTTCAGGGAAAAATCTGATCTGCAGATAAAGATTGGTCTACCAGGTCTTCTTGCCTAAATCAGAAGTAAATCTACCTCAAAGTCTCAGAAATGTCAGATACACAGCAAGGGCAGGCACATAATTTTGGAGGCAGAGAGGTCACTGAGGCAAATAGGCTTTCCTAAAAATACGCAGCAAGAAAGAATAAACCCTCCTCAAATACGCACAAAACCTATCAGACCTGTGTTGCTCGGCAGGTGGGTGCAGAACGCTTTAGGAAATACACACCAGCAGGTTTGCTCCTAATTATCACATCTGCTTTATGTGCATAGGGACTGACTGATAAGAGAATGTGCTGTCCACATTTTTGCAAGCAAGGAGGCTGGGGCTCTGCCGTGTCTCTTTTTGCTGCTGCTTGGAGTGGGGAGCATCATCTCACTGGCATAAGACAAAAGGGAATGCAGGTGACACACTCAGGTCAGACAGCCCCTTGATTTGAGGGTTTGCCTTAAAGCCTGGAAACAGCTGTTCTTTTTCTTTTTATTCCTTGTCTATCATATTTTCCAGGTGAAGAAGCTGTCCTCCAGCATCATACTGATGCCACCAAGGCACCAGCAGAGCAGAAAGCCCTCATTCCTGTCCTGTGAGCCCACAGAGGACCTGTCAGCTTCGGTCAGCAGCCCTTGCCAGGCACCCTAGAGGCACCAGGGTGCTGCTAGGGCAGCAGTTTCAGGGCTGAAGGCACACAGGGAAGATGGGAACCTCAGGGCTCCCTCCAGCACTGGGGAGGGAGCATCTTCTGCCCTCTGTGCCTGGGTCCAAACCCTTTCCAGCCTGTTGATGTACCCTACTTAGGCATACTTGCGGGCATCTAACTCATGCCTACTCGCTGAGCTGCAGCAGTGCAGCTCTCAGGCTCTCCTAATCCTCTCCTTGCAGCAAGCTTCCCGGTGTGCCACAGCATTGCAGCCCCTTGTTAAGCCAATCTGCCTCCCTCCACAGACCCAGCCTCCCACTGCTCCCACCATCAGTGGATGGGGGCAAAAGCCGGTGACTTGTGTGGCTTCTGTGGGGGACATCCCCCTAGGCTGGGGTCTCACGGGATGCTCTTGGAAGCTCCTCTCCTCCCACTGCCACCTCTGCCCTCTCCTGTCCTGCCTCCAGCTCGGCCTGGGGCCCCTCCGCGGTCCTTGCGTGCACAGGCAGGCAGGCAAGTGTCTTCCCCTTGGGCAGCCGTTTCTGGGAAGCCAGTGGTGTGTGACAGAGGAAGGAGCCACGGTGGCTGCAGGCAGGGAGTGCTCCTTGTATCCACCCTCCTGCTCCTTCCTGCCTTCCTAAGCTCCGCTTTCCTGCAGCTGGGTCCAAGCTCTTCTTGGCCTCTGCCTCCTGCCTGCGGTGCCTAAAAATAACTCCCCTGTGCAGGTCTGGAGAAGAGCTTCTGGGCTGGAGTTCAGCCACGGAAGAAAAATGAAGAGGCAGTGAGTGCCATGGGAGCTCATGGGGCACCCCTACCCCCCTCAGCCTCACCTGCTGGGCCTCAGGCCTGCCTTTGGGTGCCTACATGATCTGTTTGGGTATTTGCGAACAGATGCAGAGCAGATCCAGGAAGTAGATCCACTTGCAATCGAACAGGGTGATAGGTTTTTTGGGGGGGATTCACTCTCTGCACTAGCTCACAGCACATGGTGCCACGTGGGGCCAGGCATGTCCCACATGGGGGTACATCTCCCTTCCCTCCATCCTTCCCCCTCTCCCTCTCTGTCCCCAGGAAGCTCATGCCTTCCAGGAAATGGGGTATTAAACGGTGTTAATGAGCCTCTCTGGCAGAAGTTTCAAAGAATGGCTCTTGCCCAGCATGCTGGATGGGAATGAATGGCTTCAGGGGAGGGGAAGGTGAGGCAGCATGACTGGGGCTGATGAACCTCCTTCCTCTGCATCAGTCAGCTGTCAGACCAGTGGAGAGGCTCAGAACATTAATTGCCCAATGACAATGCAGCTCAGGGGTGGGGAGGGATAATGTCCTGGACAGGCTGAGACTCACTGGCTCTGCCAAGCTGGGTGAGGAAAAAGAAGCGGTCTCTGAGTGGTTTTATTTTCTTGAAACTTGTTGCATTGCGATTTGTGCATGTTCAGCATCGCAGCTGGCTGGTGAGGAGTGGAAGGTGACCAGAGCATTTCTGGGGAGGGATGCATCCCTCCTGTCCTCCCAGCCGCTGGAGCCCCTCTGCTGCCACTGAGGTGCCCAAGCCACCAGGTCAATCCCTGTTCTAGGACACAGAGTGGGAGGAATTTCTCCCATTGTTTTCTTCCCATCAAAATGACACCCTTGGCTGGGGCCAGCAGTGGATCTGAAGTTAATGGCTTTCCCTAGGAGTGAAATTTGGGTCCTGTTGGGGTGATGGGAGATCAATGGCAATTGGGGTGCTGAGGCTCTAGAAAACCCTAGTGCCCCCCCTGGTTTTGCTGCAGGGATTTTTGTCTGCTGAGCTATGGCTTGGACCTGCAACCCTGCCCGTTGCCCAACCCAGCAGGCTCTGTCCACTGTATTGTGGGGAAGAAAATGTTTGAAGACTCTTTCTTGCAGAAGCAGCCCCTTCATTTCATTTCCCATGGGTTTGTCTCATCGTCGGTGAGGAAGCAAACATGCATCTTTCTGCTGGCTGGCTTACACTGACTGCACAGTCATAGGAAAAAAGATGGTGTCAGAGCTGCCCTGCTCTGTGCAGGCTGTCCCAGCCAACGTGCCTGTTTTCAAGTGGGCTAGTGGTCCAGGTGGATGTCACAGGGCCATGGCATGTCCCATGTCCTGCCCCTCTGCCTCCTGACGCAGCCCAGATCTTTATATAGATGATGCTTCCTGTTTGTGGGGTGCGCGGGGAGGCTGCTCACTCTTTTCCCTCTTGGCTGAGGGCAGGAGGGAGCCAGTGTCCTGGGAAAAGTAAAACTTGAAAGCAAAGCTGGACTCTTCATTGTCAGAGGCTCTTTTTTTTTTTTTTTTTTGATGCATTTCCTCTGGGTTGTTTCCTTTTCATTCGAATGCGGGTTAAAAATATGTTTCCGCTGACATCACCCCGCTGTCCCTTTTCGGAAGAGATCTGTTGCTGGTCTCCGTGAACACCCCAGGGCTTTGCATTCCTCCGATGGCCATGAGAAACACGCCTGGAATGAGCAGTCAGGCCAGCCCAGGGCAGCTGGCGGGGACAGGGAAAGGACCAGCCAGGGAGATGGGACTCTTGGACTTTTTGTGGGGGTTGTTAATGGGGCTTGTTGGGGCTGCTCATTGCATGGGGGAAATTTGGCCTTGTTTGCTACCCAACAGGTGAGGGCAGCTTAGGGAAATTCAGCTCTTTCTCATCCCAAGCAGTGGCTCTCATGGAGGAAGAGCATGAGAGACCGTGTGCTGCTCTGCAGCTGCTTGCAACTGTTTTTGGGTCTCTGCTGGAGAAACCCATTGCTGCTCTGGATCTAGTCAATCTTATGCAGGTGCCATGGGACAAGCAGATCCTGAGAAGCAATATCCAGCCTCACAGGACTCCCCCTGCACATCCACAGTGTCTATTCTGCTCATGAGATCACCTGGCACCTTCTCCACCCATCTACCCTGTGGTGGTGAGACCTCAGTTATTGCTTCTTGTGGAAAGGCTGGAGATGTTGGCAGCAGGATGTAGACTCAGAGATGTGTGGAGAGATGAATACACAGGTTGCTTGAAAAACCAAGACCTTTGCTGCACCCCAGCTGCAACTCCATGGGAGAGAAGAAGCTGGAGCTGTTCCCTCTCTGGAGCCCACTGGGGATGGGGGTGAGGCTCAAGCATTTCTCCCTTCATTGCCGCACACATGCTGAGAGGTCCCAGGGATCCAGAGGAAGGGTTATGGCCAGCGGCCCCAGATATTTATACAGCTGTGGCTTCGTGCTATTTGTTTTGTGCTGGGTGGCCCTGAACTTCCACGAAATATTTGGTGTGTGGGGCAAAGGGTCCATGCAGCCATGCCTTGTGCTGCTGGCTCGGATGGGAAATAAGGAAAGTAGCTAGCCTGGTCTCTGATGGCCAAAGTTGCTGAGAAAGGATTTCTCTATGAGCTCTTGCACTTTTCCCATCCTGATGAAAGATTTTGGGAAGAGAGAGGCCAAATAACTATTCTGAAGCTGCTTACTCCAAAGAGGCCATTTAGTTGTGCCAATCAACTTCAGAGCAAGTTTCAGGAGGGAAACACTGTCCTAAGAAAAATGTGTCTGTGGAAAAATGGGATGTTTCAACTACTTCCAAACATGTTTTTAATGAGGAGAGATCTGGAGGAGTGGAACAGCTCCAGTTCAAGTGAGCCATCATTTCCTGATGAAAGTGGTTTGCTTGGGAGGCTCCTGGCTGGCACAAGTCACAGTAAGTCCCTAAGAACAGTCACGCTGAGACTCTTCTTCATGGCCAGATCAGCGGTGCAATGCCTCCCTGGCACACTGTGATCTCACTGCTCCACCTCTCCAGATGTGCCACGTCATCTGAAAAAGGGGCATCTTGTCACATTTTATTTCCTTCCCCAGATACCTCCTCTAAGAGACCACCTCATTGCTCACCTCCTTCATCCCTCCTCCACCCCCACCTTTCCCACGGGCAGATGTCAGCCTCCCACATCCCTCCCTGGCTATTTTCTCCATTTCTTGGGCTGGCTGTCTCCTCCCTGCCACGGTGCTTGCAGGCAGTCTGTCAAACAGTTCTGCCACCCTGTGAGCTATGGGGCAGCTCTTCCTCTGTCCCTGATGCTCCTGGAGAGTTATGAGGTTCAACCACATCCCAAAATACCAGGCTGTGACCTGTGTTGTTCCTAAGGGGAGTTCTGCATCCCAGATGGGATCTCAGATGACCGCTGAAGCTTGAGGGCACTTGGGTGTGAAGATCTGAACCCATGCTGCACTGTTCATCCCCAGCAGCTTTGAAGAGACCTAAAATCTGGGATAGATACATTTCTGCCTCAGAGCAGCACCCACTTTCTAGATGGAGAGAGCCCAGTGGTGGGACAGACCATGGGGCAGAGGTGGGATGTGAGCACAGGAAGGCAGCCAGTGTGGATGGTCTGAATGGGCCTTTTGCTGGGCACGCTGTGACGGTTGCTTGTGCAGGGAGTGTGGTGCCACAAGGTAAATTCGAGGAGCAGGTTTGTCCGGACCCGGGTACCCACTGGGGCAGGGATCTGGGACCTGAGCGAAGAAAAACCCACTGATCCAGGCTGCAAAAAATCCCCGCCGCTCCCCAAAGACAGGGGCTGAGGACAGCCCTGTGGTTTTCAGCCAGAAATGACAAATAGGGCAATTGCTCCATCTTGTGACCCAACCTGCAAATGCAGCAAAATTGTCGGGAATTATAATAGGAATTAACGTCGATGCTGCTCCTAGCTTGGCCTCTCCGTCGCCAAGTCCATCAGAGAGCTCCAAATACCATTGCACAAGCAATGAGCTGGTGAAGAGGTATGATCCAGCAGCAAACTGAGTTTTTGCTGGGTCAATGTTAACTAGATCCAGTTCCTGATCTGTCTCACCATATCCCAGAAGCCACTGAAAAATCTGTGTAGGACAGGACCTCTGCAAGCCTGAGTGCCACCCTCTTGCTTTCCCTAATTTTTCTGGAGTTTTCTTCATAGTATCTTTTGGCTACTGACCTTTTGCAGTGCACCTCTGGCAGCCTGTCCTGTGGTGCCCCATTAGGTAGCTGAAGGCAGCAGTTAGATTTCTCCTCTGGACTTCCTTTCTCTGGGGTAAGAAACTCTGTTTTCTCAGCATCTACTTGTACTCTGTCCACATCCCCCTGACTTTCTTGATGGCCCTGTAAATGCCAGTAGCCTCAGGAGAAGGAGAGAGGGAAGGATAGATGAACAACTGGGGCAGCTGGTGGTTTTGGGAGCAGTTTGGTCTTGTGTTTAGCCAAAGTGGGATGTAGCCAGAACCCATGAGTGAGTGTAATAGCCAAGGCATGCCCTGTGCTAGCTGGTGTGCTGACAGGAGACTTGGGTGCCCTGACAATGGCCAGTGACATGAGGAGAGAAAGTGCAGAGGAATTAGGTGGGAACTGGTTGCAGACCTTGCAAAAGGCAGGATTAGGAGGAAATGCACTGCCACTGGTAATGAAAATGGTAAAAATGGTAATGGTAATAGTAATGAACTGGGACAGCGGAACAGGAGGAACCAGTCTCCTTGGTCCAACACCAAGGGCTGAAGCTCAACATATTGCTGTTAGAAATGAGATGACTGATTTCTGGCAAAGGACAAGGTGGGCTTTTTGATGGATACAGAAACTTTTCATGGATACAGACAGCTTTCATGGACACAGAAACCTGTATCCCCCCTGGGTGTTTCACCCAAAAGTCTGGTTTTGTTCAGCAAGGCTGATTTTGGGGGTAGCTGAGCTCCAGGAGAAGCCAGGAAGCAGCATCCTAGACACCGTGAAGCTTTTCACAGCCTCTCTGCTTTTCTATGCATGCCATCCCCACAGAGTTAATAGAGAAGGGGCTGATGTGCTCACCCCTTACTGCTTTACTCAGAGCTGGGACCTTGGGCTGCTCGGGACGATGGATGGAACAGTGGTGGAGGCAGAAGAGGCAGCTCAGCTAGCAGGAGGGGTGGAGGCGCTGGTAGGGACATGGGCTGGGGTCTGGTGGCATGGTTAGCCCTGCTGGGAATGCCTGGCCAGACTGGAAAGCCTGTCGTGGTGCCTGATGCTGTTTGTGGCAGGGATGCATGGAATTGTGCAATGAACATCCAGAGCAAAGGCTTGAAACTGATTTTATAATTCCTGAGAACTGACTTCATCTGGACAAACTAAAGCTCTTGGATGCAGACGTGAGACTGGTGCCTCCTTTGGACATGTCTTCGCTGTGTCCTGGAATGTTAATTTGTAGCTGGGATTTGGCAGTGTTGGAGATCACCCCTCTGCGGCTCTCCAGCAGCCATGTTTTAGGTTCCTCTGATTTCATGGCATGGTTTTGGCAGTGCTGGTGATGCTTGGGCTGATAATGGTGTTCTGTGTTTAACAACTTCAACCTTCATCTCACTGGAGCCCAAGAAGTTTATGACAGCAAAAAAGCTGGTGGCTTGCTATTAAGGGGTGTGCTTGCACTGAAAAACACCATGGACGAGGGGTCCTCACACCAGTGCTGCTCTCGGGCTGCCAGTCTGATCAAATCCAGCCTTGCATTGGCTAACTCAAACTAGATCCATGCTGTTAGATTGCACCCGGATTCTCGTGGGCTTGTGACCCACCAGCTAGTGTGTCTCTGACCCACATCCTCCACCTGCCTGATTCTGCATCGCATACAGGCAGCATGAATTTGTGGCTCTGTCTGTATCAGATGATTTGGGATGATTTTCTCCATCACTTTCCCACACGGATGCAGAATCCATGGCACTGCAGCTGGGAATGCAGCAAATACCATGCTGGAAGCACCCTTGCTCCCATAACCTAAAAAATCTTCCCCACTTGCAACCTTATGTTTTTTTGTCCTTCCTCTCCCCAGAGACTGACCTTGTCTCAGAGGGTGCAACAAAGCCATCTGTGCAGGGATGCTGTCCATGCATGCCTCAGCACAAAACACCTCTGCAAGGAGGAGCTGAGCCTGGAGGAGGTGTCAGAGCACAGCAGCCCAGATAAACCGGGGATGCCCCAGCAGGTGCAGCAGAATCTTCCTTTAAGACTTTGCTACCTCATTCCTCCTGCCAGTGAGAAAAGATGGCATGGAGGAGGCAATTATTGGGCACTAACTGCATCTGTCCATCTCTGGCTCAGGCCTGGGAATCATCTTGACCGACAATGAGACTCCTCAGCTTTGCTTTAGGGCTGCCTGTTAATGGGAAAGCAGAATATAAAAAAAAAAAAAAAAAAAAGGCTGAGAGATGCCCGAGAGCTCTGTGGGAGAACCAGCAGCAATTTGTTGTGCTATAGATCATGCAGTTCCCCCTCCGAACATAAAAACAAAAATTAAAACCATTTACGAGAAAAGTCACTTCCTGGTAATTTATAGCCCTTGGCTCTGGAGCAGCCAGGCAGAGGAGTTCAGGGCTGCAGCACAGGCGATGTTGCTCTCTCCACCTTTCCTCCTTCCTGTAGTATTCTAATTTGGAAAAGGTGTTGCTGTTTAGATCAGACCCCAAATTCCCATCTCTCAGGCTATTCAGAGGAAACCTTCCCCGAAAGGCTTTGTAAGAGTAATTTAGAAGTCATTTGAATCTGTATGGTTGCAGCTTGCTGCAAGGACTCTGCTTGCTTTGACAGCAGGGAAAAGCTTGAATTAAATCTGCTCCCGGTTCCTCTGAATGGTGTGTGAATCTCGTTTCAGGCTGCTGGGATGCTCTTTCAGAGGCTCAGGCTGGATGACCCACCCAGAGCAAGAGGCTGTGGCTGATTTCTGGTGGGTCTCCAGCCTGGAAGTGGGGACACCTCAAACAGAAAAGCAGTTGTTAAGGAAAACAGCTTTATTCTGCAGCTATCTCAAAGTCCAGGACTCTTGCACTGCCACCCAGGGGGTCTTCTGGAAAAGCTGACTCTGTTTTTTAATGTTTGGATAATTTACCCAGTGCAAGGGTGGGAAAGAGGCACTGAATATCATCAGGACCTTTTGCTGAAGCACAGGATAATATTACTCTTAGTTTCATGGATAAAGCACCAGTCTGGGGCTTGGGACATCTGGCCTCAGCCCTGTGCCCATCCCAAATTTTCTGCGTGAGGTCACCTGTCCCTGAGCCCTGAGTGGCAGGACTGTGACAATGAGCAGTTGTTCCACCTTTGGTGGGGCTGCTCAGTGCCTCAGGGCAGCTGGAGTAGTTACCTTCCTTCTCCCCCCAGACCATTCTGGGGACTGGGGAGCACTGGTAGCTATGGAGTTAGTCCTGACAGCCCCAGAGAGGAGTAACCAGAAAGTTCAAAAGCAGCTATTGGCAAATAATATGTTTTCTGCTAGGAAGTATTGCTGCCTGCCAGACTGAGCGCCAAAGCCGTCACCCCCAGCAGTGACGGGCGTCTCGTGGGAGAGCACAGAGGAGAGGCAGCAAAGCAGAAAACCCAGAGATGTCACGGTGCAGTGGAAGGTGGCATGCCTCATGCATCACAGTCCGGGATGTCACTGCTCTCATTGAGATAAATGGGGAGGTGGCCCCAGGAGAACTTGGAAGTCACTTTCATTTAGCAGCTTGCAGGAGCTGGCTGGAGATGGGTCACCAGGAGACAAATCACTCCACAATGGTCGCAGCTCAGTTCCTCCTGGAAGGATGAACCTGTCCCACCCTGTAACCTGGCTGTAGAGGCAGGGAAGGGACTCAGGGTGTCCTTGCAAGCAGACACATGAGCCCAAGCAGCCCTGTGGTGCTGTGCTGGAGGGGCAGAGAGTGTGCTTGGGGACAGTGCTATGGGTCACAAGAGTGAGGATGGAGATGTGTCATGAACAGAAGAGCATACACGTGCGAGCTGTGACATGGGGTGATATAGCAGAGCACCTTTGGAGAGGTTTGCTAAGAGCATGGCAGGTAGAGGATGACCTGGCTCTGCTCAGCTCCAGGAAGACCCTCTCAACATGCCCTCTGGACACTTCATGGAGCTTTCAGACTTCAAGATATGGGAAATGTCTAATGTTTTAATGCATCAGAATAAAAATCAAAACAGACCAGGGAAAGATAAATGTCAGTGTGGAAGGGCCAGGTGTATGGTGCTCTGAATGGATGATATGGGGAATTGTTTCTTAGCAAAATGGTTATGCAAGGAAGGAGAGAACATGTCAAGGCATAAAGGGAACTCCATGAAAAAGAATGGGGCTTTTAATGTAAAACAAAATGTCCAGGGAAACAACTTGACAGAGGGATGTGTTAGGCCATGAAGATTTCCCAGAGAAGTGCTGGAGATCCCATGGGGGCACTGAAAAGCAGATTAGAGAAAAATGTTCTGGTCACGGTGAGGCATCCAGCACCGCCAGGAGCAGGGGTGAGTGAGGGGGCTTGGCCACTCCCAGGCTCAGTCACTAATGGTTGCCTCCAGCTGGGAGAGGGGTTTCTATTTCAGCAGTTTTATCACTATTTTAGGTTGTGAAAGACCAGTTTCTTTCATCTTTGGACCGAGCTCAGAGATTCTCCACAGAGAAACTTATGAACTTAAGAGCTGCCCATCCCCAAGGAGGTGGTTTCTTGAACATGAAGGAGAAAAGTCCAGCCTGGTGGAGGATCCCCAGGGAAAAGGACATGTCACTTCCCCAACTCCCAGGGAACAGATCCATCGAGATCCTGCCAACGTGTGGACCTGGGCTGCGTTTAAGGCCTGCATTTCTATGTGCCTCCTTTGATTTGACTAATTGGCCAGCGAGCTGCAGGGAGACCCAAGTGCCGTGTTAAAAGGATGAGATGAAATAAGAGTGCAGAATAAATCATGAGCCAATTTCCAGCATTTTCTTGGCTGAAATGGAATGGCTAATCATTTTGATGGCAGAATTAACATAATTACTCTACCCACTGGCCCAGGCCAGGCAGAGCAGGGAGAAAAACAGGCTGCTGTTTCAAAGGAAGATGTTTATGGAAGTGATTGAGTGAGTCGTGGGACTCAGATCTGGGAAGAGACTGGATTGGTCATGGGGAGCCACGACTGCTGTGCTGGACCTGAGCATCCCATTTGCCCTGTGCAGCTGCTGTTGCTCAGACAGAGCCACACAAGCAGGGTTTCCCATGCAATATTTCCACCTTTCATGCACAAGATTCAGTGAGTGACGGATGAAACCAGAAGAAATTTGAAAAAAGAAGAAAAGCAGAAGAAAGTTGACAGTGTTGTGATACATGGATTACCACAGCAGGACCTCATAAGTTCCTTTTCTTACACCCTGAATACCCAAAGAAATCAAAGCCAGAAATCTGTCTTCACAGACCCAATATTACAGGCTACTTCGCACCTACGTCTCCGCCTTTCAGTAATGTTTAACTTGAATTTACTGCAAGCTGGTATTATCTTGGTTTTCTTCTATTCTCTCATGTCATTCTGTTATTTTTCTATATTTTTACGCAAAACCATCATGGACCACGGACATATAATATGGAAATTATCATGACTTCTGGCAAATGTGGTGTTTGTAGGACTTTGACTTATCTGAATTGGGAGGGTTCATATTGCATGAGACTTTGGCTTTTAATTAGGCTCTATCGTAAGATCAGTGGCTAAAAATTGATGGCAATAAATCTCACATTCCTTCTCACTCAGGTGTTTTGAGATGGGTGTTTTATAGTGAAATCTTAATATGCATCTTGCATCTTTCCATTAATTCCATTTGAAGATCTGTCTCCTGCAAGCAGCCAAACTGGGTAAGAGCTTTTCAGAGCTCTAACCTCCTTTAGCTCAGACAGTAGAAAACCATGTGCAGAGATGCAGGGACTCCTGGTTTCATCTCCCTTCCCAAGCAGGGATGTCAAGACATTGTTCATGATGATTTCAGACCTTTCTGCTTCTTCTTTTCTTGCTCTACACTAAGTCTAAGGCAGTGAAGCTATAGACAATTTTGCCTCTTGACTCATAGCCTTGGTGCCAAACTATAGTCTTAGGGCTGAAAATGTCACTGCTGCCTTAGGAGCATTTGGGAATTATAGGGCAGGTCCCGAGATGCTAGCAATTGATCCGCTCAAGCCATGACGTCCTGTGCAGCCCCATGTTTCTCTGATCCTCCTGTAACATTTGAAAGAAATTCTCATATTGCTTGGGAAAAAAAAAATCAGCAAAGCAGAAACCTTTTAATGACAATCTGAGTTAATGCAGTAACAGAGCCTCCAGCCACCCGAGTTTCCTATGAGGTTATCGATTGTAGAACAACATTTGTATATTGTGTTAACATCGTTCATAAGGAGGACAATCCTTGTTTACTTGCTTTGTTAACATTGGAAGACTCCAGGGCCTTCCCACACATATTCATTTGCATGTTTTTTCCAATGAAAAGTAATAAAATATTAATATCATTAAAGGAAGGGGGGAAAGAAAGGGGCCTGGGACTGCTCCTCTGACTGAACAAGTAGGTGAGCTGCATGTTCTCCAGCAGAAGACCAAGGGAGGATGGAGAGTAGAGGGTGCACACAAATTTTAACCTGGTCACCCGGCCCTTGTGACTGTGACTGCAGCAAAGACTTGCAGAGCATCCTGCAGCGTCTCACCTGCTGTGCCATGAGGCTGTGCTCCAGCAGACCTGGAGAAAACAGGGTGATGTTTTGCAAAGGTTCCCCTTCCCTGAGCCGAACGTCAAGACTGTGGCTGTCAGAGGTGGAAGGAAACACCTGAAAGTGGGTCTTTGGGGCCTTTTTGGTCCCTGCTGATTTGTTCTCCTTCTCTCTCATTCTGTTTCTCACCCAGAATGAATGGGTTGGACCAGTTTTGCACCTTGCAACAAGGCATCAGCTCGTGCCTGCACCAACTGTGCCATACTTATCAGCAGGAAGGTCTGCAGGGCTCCACTGGGTTGTGATCTCTCCATGCCAACACACAGGGCCTTGGCCAGCCATGCTGCCTGCAGCGATGGACCACCTGCTTTTATTTCCTTGGTGAGGAACAGAAACACCCTGGACTCCAGGAGCTGAAGTCATGGGCTAATCAGGATGTATAGCCAGCCACTGAGGCCATGTATATTTAATGAGCCCTGTTAAAGGATTTTTAGAAGTGCTCTCCCCATGGACATGACGATGACTTCTTTGTTTATAATTTTTTTCCCCCTTTCCTGTTGCCACTAATCACTAACTCTCTGCTCCTTAATGGCACCTTTGGGGAGCTCTGGAGATGATTTATCTATTTATTTATTTATTTATTTGCTCCAGACTGGAAAAATGCGCACTCCCTCCCTGCCACCATCATGGGCGGTCACAGTTCTCAATGTCCATCTTACAGAGGAGCCTTCTCCAGGGCAGTGACTCTAGGTTGCAGTGGGATGACAAAAGTAGGATCTGGATCCATTCCTTCCCTGGCTGACAGCTGAGAAAGGCTGAAGCAACAAGCAGAGAGCAAGAGGAGAGAACAACCCCTGCACTGGAAGGTGGCTGCAGGAAAACAGGCTCCTTCCTCCTGGGCACCTGGCCTGGGAGGTGAGCACTGTGGGGAGCTGCCTGAGAGCCCAGATGATGGCCCAAGAACACACATAGATGTTTAAAGTTTATATTTGGTGCCTGTAAGATGGCATAATAAATGCTAAACACTGCCAGTGCAGCAGAGTTGGTCCATCAGCCTCCTCTCTCCCTGCCTGTACCTGCACACCAGCTGGGGTAACCAGCCACTGCCTAGTCCAGGGGAGGGCATCCCCCCTAGCCCCACTCTCCTGGGGCTTGGAGCCCTCCTCTAGGATGCTGGTACCTGCCTCCTCCTCCTCCTAGTCCCTTGCACAGCTGAAGGCGGCAAAACCCCATCCCCTCTTGTGGGCAGCAGGCTCCATCTCCAGGAAAATCTCCCCTCCCTGCACATCACAAGGGTTGGACTGTCTGCATCTCTTCCCAGGGCCTTTCTCCTTCTTCTTCAGGGCTTTTCCAGTGAGATGAAGGAGCAGCTAGGTCCAGGGGGACCCCGGGGGAGGAGCGAGTGACTCGTAATGGTAATGTTAATGTGAATGTAACACCAGAGCATCCTGTTTCGCTCAGCCAGCCTCTTGTTGATGTGACCTACTTTGCTAGAGATACTCATGCACTTAATGATGTGTGCATGTGAGCGTGTCAGCTCACGTACTCTTTGACCACATCCTTCCCTCTTTCTAGGTTCTCTTTGAGCCCTTCGAGGGAACCATGCTCTGTCCATCTCCTTGGTACCATCCACTTGGGTTATGCTTTGATGCTCTGGGCTTCAGTATGACATAAATCCAAGGGTATGTCATGGGGGACCATCGCCCTCAAGCCTCCTAGGAAGCTCATAGGAAGCTGCTGCCCATGTCCCAGTGCAGACCATTGTAACCTGAGGTGGGAACCCCACCAGTGCCACTGCTGGGAGGCTGGAAGACCTCACTGCTAGGTATCCTAATGGTCCTTCTCTGAGCTGAAAGTCCCAGGGACAGTCTTCCTTAATCCCGAATCCAAAACTCTGGGGAAAAGCTGGAATTCAAAGTCTTCAAGAACGGTTTTGCTTTATTCCAAAGCAGGCGGGGAAGAGAGGCCTGAGAGGATCTGGGGTTGTGTAGCACTTCAGTAGTGATGGTTATTCTTGGTTAATTTAGATGGGTACATTGGGTCATCTAAACTCACCTGTAGGCAGCAGGAGGAAGAAGGAAGGCTCTAGCTTTTAGGAGTCAGTAGTTCTGAGTCATCTCTGAGTATTTCTCTTGTTCTTGGTCTCTTGGGCTTGTATTCCTTTGCTACAGCTACCAGACCTGAGGACAAGGCATCTATAAACCAGATGCAGGGGTACATCCTGCACAGGACAGAGGAGCCAGGGTATACCTCAATTCTTGGCGCAAAGACCCAGATAACAGCCCTGATGTCCTTGGTGACTCTAGATGGATACTTGTGTATGACATTTAGCTTGCTGGTCTTTTTCTGAAGTGTCTGAAAGTATCTTCTGTCTCACACAACATTGAACATTTCCAGTTGGGCTTGAAAATAGGTTCCAGGAGAAGATTTTCCTTTTTACTTGAAGATGAAAGGCAGAAAACTCTGTCTGCTTTCGGAGGAAAGTGTTGCATCTTTAATTTTGTGAAGCAGAAAAAGAGCCAAGAGCTGAAATTTGCTGATGCAGGTTCCCAGGCTTCTATCGCTGATACAGTGCCCCAGTGTCACTCAAAATCTTCCTTCTTGCAAGGTCACAGATACCAATTTGCTCAGGAAAGCTGGGGGTCTGGACCTCCCTCTGGCCCCCTGCTAACACTGCCCATCTTATGGCAGTCTCCCCCAGTCTCATGTAATGTAATGCAATTAGAGAAAGCAGAGCTGGTCCCAGCCCTGTGCTCTTCCCAGCTGAGGTTGCTTTACATTGGGGCTGCTCAGGCTGCTGAGTGGCAGAAAACTCTCCTTCCTCTGTGCATTAATTTGCACTTGGTTCTGTTGCTGGCTCTTCCTCCAAGCCAACCAGTAGTGCTTTTTAATTGTCTGGAGGGAGCCAGCTGAGCTGATGAAGGGCTCTCCAGAGCCCAAGCTTTTTGCCTTCATAGCCTTCTCAGCCACTGGTAGGTAGAGCAGCAGAAAACCAAGACAGGGAATTGAGCTGGCTCTTTTCTGTGAATGCTTCCATACCTCTGTGGTTATAAACTGGTTTTCCAGCCCATATCTTCATCCCTCTAACTGGAAAGGACTCCCCCGTCACTGCTGCTGCTGTGAGAGGTGTTACAAGGCAACCAGTTACTATTCCCAGACGTCCTACTCCTTCCCAGTATACTGCACTTTGACAGGGAGCTGTGGTCAGCAATGGACAACCTGTTGTCATCAGCTGAGCCAGATCTTTTAGTATTCCTGAACTTACACTGACCCTCCACATCTGTCTCTGGCCCCAAATTTGTCCCTGGCCGGGGATAGCTGCCCACAGAATCCAGGAGATGTTGACACAAGGGACCTGCCATGCACCCAGCCCTCAAGACCCCCAGGAGCCCAGGAGCTCACCCATGATCCTCAATCCTTGATTTAGGCTGTGGACCCCTTTCCTGCTCTCCCCCAGTCCCTGCTTTGGGGAGCTGCGGTGGTCCTGCTGCCTGGAGATGTACGTGAGAGCTTCTTGTACTGTGGTCAAGACCAAGGACATGGTGGCAGATGCCACAACACAGCCTGGGTCTTGTGCATTCAAATCCCTTTCTCTGTGTGATCTGCCTCATCCAGTCTGATTTCTGTGCGCTTGGTGTTTGTGCCATATGCCAACCTATCCCAGGGTGAGAAATCACGTCTTGTTCCAGCTGTGACCCTGGTGGCACTGAAGCAGATAACTGTGGAGGATTACCCCATTCTCTTTCTCTGCTCCCAAACTAGCATGAGGCCATTGCATCCTGCAAAGAATAAAAGCAAGAAGCACTCAAACCCTGGCCAGAATTTCTGTGTTTTACCCTGCAGGCTGCATTCCCGACCCAAGGAGGCTGGAGAAATGGCTGCACCTGAGCCCTGACTCCCAAGGCCCTGTTGGCTTCTGAGTGCGCTTGCGCGTGTCCGTGTGCGCATGCCATGCACGGAAAGTTCTGCAGCAATGCTAATGGCATGGAGAAAAGCCATTAAAGGAGGAAGAGTTGAGGTTACAATATTGTGCTGAAAAGTTTATTGCTGCCTGTAGAGACATCAGGTCTGTACTTCCAGGATTACTCAGTGCTTAATGCCGAGCGCCTGCACATTAGTTTTGCCGGGAAGCCCATTTGGGGTTCTTCCAAAACGGAAAAATTAAAGGGCTTCCCTAATATATGTGCTCTCCAAAAAAAAAAAGGCTCCAAACCCAGCCCAGGAACCCAAATTGAAGCAGCCAATGTGGAAGAAAGACAGCACTCTGGATCAGGGACAGGGGGGGGCAGTCCTGCTGTCTGAGCTGTGGATGGAGCAGCATTTGCAGCTGGCAGTTGTGGGAAGTGACATTCATTTCTGCTCCTTGGCACTCAGCTATAAAAGGATAAGATGTGAATTTTCACAAGAATTTGGGTGAACAGCAGGTAAATTTGCTTGGGAAATTCTTCTTATTTTGCTGACAAAAGGAAACTCAGATCCAAAGAGGTGCCATGATTTGCTTGTAGCCTTGCTCTCCAGCTCTCTGTACACAAGAATCAGAGGCCAGGTCTTTCGAGTCCCAGTCTTACATCCAGGCTGTTGGGCCATTCTTTTCCCAGCATTTAGTGTACATCTGGGAACACAATTAGTGCCTGAAATAGATACAGACTAGATGGTGTGGCAGCAATGATTTGGGGAAGCGGTAGTATTTCAGCCCTAAGTCAGGTGGTTGAGCTCACTCCTTGCTCCTGTTCTGGCACCTAACTCCTATCTGAAATCAATGAGAGTAAGGTGCCAAGATGCAAGTTAGACTCTGTGTCTCTTTGCAACTAGTAGATACTATAACTTCACATAGGCACTGCCTGGAAACTGAGTTGAGCGCAGACCAGCAGTTTTGTGCTGTTCTCAGTAGGTCCGTAAACTGTCCATGTCAACAGAAAAGCCTTGAGACTCTTTTGCCTTGTGTTGGTCAGGGGTAGTTTGGCTGCTCTTGCCTTCTCCAAGAGTGATGGGGTGGGGGAATTCAGGGATGTACATATGCTCCTAGGCGGGGATTTGGTTTGGTTTGGGATTTGGCCATGCTGGTGCATGCTGGGGAATGGCACTGTGGTTCATCTTGCCTTGGGAGTTGAGGCTGGGAGCTCCTCTGATCCTAGGGAGATTTATTCAGCAATGTCAGATCTTTCACCAAGAAATGTCATCTGCACAGGGAATTTTCTCTTCATGGTGTCTTAAGAAGGGACTTAATGGTTTGCCCCATTTTGTGAGCCCCTGGATGGGCCATGTGATGGAGCATCTTGTAAGACGTGACCTGGCTGATCGGTGGGACTTGTTTGGTACTGGTATGTGCTGCCTTAGCTGCAGGGCTGGTAAGGCAGTCGTAGCCCAGCTGTGCACTGCACTGCAGCTGTTGCTGGCATTGGTTAAGTAGTGCTGAGGTTTAGGCTTAAGAAAAAAAGAAGCTTGAGGCTGTTCTTGTTTCACAGTCAGGTCACAAGATATCCAGAGATTTCTTTCATTTGGTTTCCATTCTATTTCAACATATTATTTTTTCCTCCAAATAAACCCCATTGTTCTCGTTCCTGCTTCAATCCCTCTTTAGCAAGTCAATGCCAAGAAGTGAATTTGCACATATGCCATCACCCACCATTGCCAAACTACCTTTCCAGTGCTCTGGACAGCTATCAGAATATTGCTTATCCCTCTGTACTTGAGGAAAAGCAATTGGTGTAATGCAGACTTATTGCCTGAGCATGCTTTGGCCACACATGTGCAGCACAGTGAGCCATGGGCTTGGTGAGATGCCTCAGGCTCATCGCACTCATTGGATTTCCCTTGCAGAAGGTGTTTATCTCCCTTGGTACTTTCACTCCCCAATGAAGTGTCCTCTCCTTGCCCTCCTCTCTCACAAGGCAGCATGCTCCTGGTGGGGATGACACAGGTGATTGAGGTCAGGCGGGAATTACAGCCTGTCCTGGTCTTCAGTGAGCAGAGAAACTGCTGCTTCCTAGTCCTTCTGCAAACTCTGTGCTCTCCCATCTCCCAGCATGGCTTCTTCAAGGCTTTCTCAGTTTCAACCATTGCTCTTCCAAAGAAGAGCAGTAGGCTGGTAGGGAGGACCTGCTTGGTCATCCCTCCAGTCTGCTTGTTCCAGACCTCTCCATCCATACCCACTAACAGACACGAGCAGAAATCGTTTTGGTGAGCAGTAGAAGCTGAAAGTGATCTATTTGAGGTTGTGCACTCACTGAGCTATATACTTCAACCTGCTGTCCTGATCAGTTGGTGGTCTCATACATTTATTGGAGATTTGGCACACTCTGAAAGGTTTTGTGGTCTCTAGAACCAAAGAACCAGATGTGGGAACCAGATGTCTGCTCTCCTTTCTCATAGCGCTCTGGGCATTCCTGAGGCTAGATCCTCATCCAATACTTGGGGAGCTCCAGCTGTCTGTAGCAACTAGGAATCAGTCCTTCTGGTTTGGTTTTTGGCATAATTACTGTGCCAGAGACATTGTCTGCAGTGGGACTGGAAAGATTACATGACAGAAAAG
This sequence comes from Strix aluco, assembly GCF_031877795.1. Classification (NCBI taxonomy): domain Eukaryota; kingdom Metazoa; phylum Chordata; class Aves; order Strigiformes; family Strigidae; genus Strix; species Strix aluco. The sequence goes on along the minus strand of NC_133940.1, from coordinate 16,629,028 downwards.
TCAGGTGTGGGGATATTTTGGGAAGAGCAAGGAAAAGCAAAGGAAGAAGAAGAGAAAGGAAAACAGTACAGGCAAGGAAAGCTCAACCAGCAGCAAGGCACTGGGTGCCCTCCAGTGTAGAGACGAGGTGGGGGCCAGTGGGGCAACACTGATTGGTGTCACTTGGGACAGCTCCACTGCTTGGAGGTTATTTGGACTGCTGCTCACAGGTTCATGCCCAAGACTGTGCAGAATATCCCAGACTTCTTGGGTGGCCTGTGGGAGGGCAGCCAGAGCTCAGCGCTGCCACTTACCTGCAGAGCAGCCCATGAGTCTCCTGCTCAAGCTGCTGAGGGGTTCCTGGTGATCAGTCCTGTCTGAAAGACAGGCGTTCAAAGCTTCTGCTGTCAGCTGCTCCCTTGGCTTCCCTCTTGGTCACCCTGTCTCAATAAACAAGGCATCCCTGAAGGGCTCTCCTGAACTCACTTCAAAGGTCTTCTGAAGGCACCAGCCCCAATCAAACCTCCTTCAGCATGGGAAGAGCTGACATTAAGAGCCCAACTTGACAGGGTGGATGCTCACCTGAATGAGCTGTATTCAGCACCACTAGATGAAATTAGAAAAGAGAGAAATCTACTGTGCCCAAAGTTAGTAGAAAAGTGGTGGCAGTACAAGATGGTTGAGTAAGATTGCAGGTTACAGGGAAGCAGTGGAGCTTGGGTAGGGGAAAGAATAATATTTTAACCTCAGGGACCTGTGAATTTCCTTGCAAAGACAGATCATTTTGGAAAGTCAGTGCGACCAAGTTTCACTCTTCAGAAGTCTGGGTGCTCTGCCCACCAAGGGATCTTGAAGCCCATCTGTGTCTCCTTCTTTAATGCCTGAGGTTGCATTATTCTCCATTTACAAATCCTGCTGGGGAGAGCTGGGAGAGCAGACACTTTGCACTGCCCCAGGCAGAGGCTTGGCACACGAAGCCATCTGCATGGGGGCAATGCCAGCTTTTCTCCTTACCACAAATCCCTCTTCTTCTTTCCCAGGAGAGAAGCTCAGTTCTCTCTGAGCCACTTGAGCAGTAGGTTCATTAGTGCACATTAGACAGGTCTGTTCCAGAGCTCACAGCGTGAGACAAGGAGTTGTGAACTCTGGGGAATATGTTCCGGTTTCTCCACTCTTTCCTTCTCTGCAACTCCTTCCCTGGGCCTCAGTTTCCCAACCTGTGCAAAACAGAAACTGTCTAACCTCAGTGCTTCTGGCTGCTGTTTAAATCCATGACTTCTTGTCCTGTCCACCAAGGACTGTTACCTCTATCCTTGCAGGAACACCTTGCATTTTTAAGCATATTAAGGTGTCTCCTCTCTAGTCTTGTCTTTTTTACCATTGCCATTTTTTTCTAGATCTTTTATTTCTGGAATTTTTCCAATTTGTAATTCTTACTAGAGACAATCCTGTTTCTGCATCCTAGGTTGGTGGTTCATCGAGACCAGTGGCAGCTGAGTGACAGCTCTAGGCAGAGCTAGACAGCAAGAAGGGAGGGAAGGTCAGTATCTTAGTTTATTAGGCTATATACTGCCTGGGGAGGGGCCATCATGGCTGATATCCATGTGACTGCTATGCTATGAGGAGTTATTGTGATGGAGCTTATGGAGTTAAATTCAGCTTTGAAAAATGGGAGAGAACAGGGACCTGAAAGAGAAGCTGCAGCAGAAGTCACAGCATTGGACAGTCAGGGGTGTGGAGACAGTGCATGTAAGCTGTAGGACAGGGGCCCCTTCTCCTTTTTGTCATCAAAGGGAAATGTTCTGAGAATTAGTGCTGAGCATTTCTTGGGCAGGTGACGTGGTTTGTTAGTACCTGGGGAGATGAGTTAGAGATAGTTCAGATACAAGACCCCATCTCAACTGAAGAGGGACTCTGCATCATTTCCCACTGTAATCTGCTCCCTGCATTAGCTTTTCCTGCTTCTTCCTCAACCAAATTCTTCACAGAGAAAGCAGGAAGGTTCAAATTGCAGCAGAGCTCAAGCCCAGAGCAAGAAGATGCAGTGGAGAACTCCCCTCTGTCCAAAGTCTTGACTCCATCCTTGCTCCCTTCCTCTCTGTACCTGGTGGCTCTGGAACAGAGCAGGGACTGTGTTGACAGCTCATAGCCCTCCAGGAACTGTTGTGTTGTGTGTTATAAATTCCACCGGGGAAGACAATGTTGTCTTTCACAACTCATGTGTCAGCTCGCCTTCCTCGAGAGTCTTCAAGCCAGTTCTCTGATTAGACTGATGTAATGAGCTTTTAATGTTGACACAGAGCCTGAGATTCAGGCCAACAGGCTGAAGTATCTAGCACAGTGCTTGAGAGCTGGACTGCTTACTGGCCTCATGACAGTCAAAACATTGCCCTGAGAGAATGATGCAGGACTTGGGCTTGTCTTTTCTAGCATTTCTCCATCATTTTTACTCAAAAAACTCCCTTGCCTTTGGAGAAGAAGGTCCATTTCTCCTCTACTGGCTTCTTTCTGGGTGCTGCTGACCCTTTTCTGGGTCTGCTGACCACTGCAGAGGGTCTGCAGGCTGCCAAGGCTGAGTAACCCTGATCTATTAATCCATGGCTATTTTCCAGTCTCTTGTATTTGGTACTGCTGTGGGACAAGTTCCTGGTGGACTCGTGGAGACTGACTTCTCGAAAACAGCTCTTTTTACCTGCAAACCAAGGGCCACAGATATGGAAGTCATCCACAGAGGGGAAAAATATGAGGAGCATCCAGTCTTTTCTAACCAGAACTGCACTTTAAAACCAGGCATTTCCTTTCTCGAGTCAAACACCTGTTTCTGCTAAAAAACCACCCACCACTAGTCTCTCTGACTTGAGAGGCTAGTATTTTATTTAGGGCTGATCCATTTTTCTTTTAATTCAGATCAATGCAGGTTAATTGAGAGCAGCTTATTTTTACTTCTGCTGGTATCTGCCTGCCAAGATCAATACCAGTCATTTCCACTTAAACCGTTGTACCTTTACTGGAACTACCAGAGCACCCAGCTCTCCACGCAGCAGCGTATTACCCAGCCCCGTGCATGTGGTTCCTCGTGTTATAATTGAAACCAGTCTCTCGTCAGTCTGGCTGCAGCGGCATCCTCGTAATGCTGGAAGGAAATGGAGACATGCTCAGTCTCAACCAGGGGATATATATTACAGCATGAAACATTTGCACACTAAAAATACACAGCGAGGGGCAACCGTTCATTGATCTCTCCTGCATTACTGGGGCCGCAGAGATCCCTTTGCCACTAGATGGGGCGATGCATCAGCAGCTGCAGCCCCAGAGCCATGGCCTGAGAGGTGGCTTCCCCCTTCCCTGTCCCAAAGACACCCAAGGGGTGGCTTTGCTCAGCCCAGGAGAATAAGGAACCCTGTGTTCCCGGACTCACAGCCCCTTTTTCCAAGGGCTGGCTGAGTGGAAAAATCCCCACGGCATCCCCGGGGAGCATTGGGCATGGGTGGGCTTCCTGCGGAGGTTGGAGGTGGTGTGAGTGAGTGCTCTGTTGCTGTTTGTGTTTCTGCATCTCCAGAGGCAAATCTTCACAGAGGGACCAATGGGGTGTGAGTTTAGGACCAGTCTGTTGCATCCCAGGGTTTGTGCTTGCCCATCTTCATCAGTAGAGATTGCTGGGGAAGGCCCAGCTGTCTCAGCAGAGTGAGGGGCTGTGGCCAGGGTGAGAAACACTGAATTGTACAATAAGGGAGGGACAGAGCAGAGGGAGTAAAATGCTCTGCACCTCACCATTTCTGCAAAGCTGGACTGGTCGGACAGCAGCACTGGTGGGGAGGAGTGTGATGGCAGGGTTTGCCTCGTGTCTCTGGCTGTACAGGGACGGTGGCAGCAGGATGTACAGCCACAGCCGGGTGACACAGGGAGGACTCAACCTGGGGCGTGGCTGGGCTTGACTTTGGTTGAGTCTCACACAGGGTCACAGAGGACTTACAGCAAGCATTAAGGGAAGAAACCAGAAAAAAAATCAGATGGGAGCTCTGGAAACTGCATCCAGCCTGAACTCAGGCCAAGCCACTGTCCCCTCTTTCTGTATCGTTGTAGCATCTCCATTCCCACCATGTGCTACTGCACAGGGATGCAGAGCAATGAATAATCACAAGCTTGTTATGTCCCCTTGCCCCAAGAAAGCTGGATGTGGGAAGCATTGCCAGAGGACAGTGGAACAGGGGTGTACCTCACCTACATGGAGCCAAACCCAAGCAGGCTGCAGGATTTTGTGGCATAAAAGGTACAAGCTGCATAACTTATGATTTACATCAAGCCCTATGGCCAACCTGGTGGCCCAAACATGGCGGTCTCCACATTTGCCTGACACGGTCCCCTCAGTCTGCCTGCTCCCACCTTCCTTCTCGTTCTGCCTGGCCACTGTCCCTGGGTTACCCAGCTCACTGCTCACTCTCTGCTCTCACAGTGGTTGAGCCCCTGGTCCTACTGCATCAGCTGCTGTGGAGGAGTCCGTGGAAGCATTTTAAGAATTCTTTTTGGCATTTCATTAGCTGATACATCAATAGAGACCAAAATCAGATGAACACAGGGGAGGCAGAAGATTCTCTGTAGTGCATTAGTTTGGTGTTTAAAGGTCTTTTTCCTCACAATCTGCTTATTGGACAGAGTTCACTTTAGACAGAGCTTTGCTGGAGCAGCTTTCTGCTCCAGTGGTGGCCTGTCCATCTGTACAGACAAGGGCCAGCTCTGGAGGCTGCTGGGTCTTGTTCACATGGAGTGAAGGCAGGTGAAGCAAAGGAAGAAGGAACCATCCAAGTGATGGAAAAATAGTTCCCTCCTTCTCCTTCCCTTGTAGCAGTCCTTGCCCTTTGCTGCTCTTTCCAAATCAAGCAGGTTGAGATCTTCTAGCCCAGCTGTGGTGGCTGATGTTTGGGGAAGAGAATTACCAGTTTCCTGATGGGTAAAACTAGCAGGCTTGCAGAAGCCATAGGGACAGAGCAGTCAGTGAGTCCTGGTCATAAATGTCAGAGGATAATGGCTTTGGCCCATACCCCTCAAGCAGAACTGATTTAAAGGGTCATTAAAAACTGTTCATGTCCATAAGGGTGGGACACAGGGGCTCCAGCCCGGGTCTTTTATTCCCTCTGGTTGTATCAGTCAAGGCGATGGACTTGGAGAAGCCATATGTCAGCTAAATGTGTCTGTAATTGATTTGTGGATCTGCATGGAGTGTAAACATTTTACCAGTCAGAGAGCAGCTGATCAGGAGAGAAGAGGGTGGTGGGAGGGGAAAGGATGGGAAAAAGTCTGGTGTGAAGCAGTGGGGGAGTCTTGGAAAATGACTTTTGTCCGGACCCATCAAACCCCAATTTACTCTGCCCCTCCACAGGGTTCCCTGGTAATGGAGTCACTCCCAGGGCAAAAGTTAACTCCAATTAGAGGGTTTGAAGAGAGGATTTTCAATCCCACGTCTTCCCGCAGGAGCCATGTCAGCTCACGTTATGAAGATGGGCCGGTGGCGGGCAGGGAAGCAGCTGGAAGCAGCGTGTGGACAATGAGGGGTGTCCTGGGAATCCTCCCTGTGCAAAGATGCAGCCCTGTCCCTCCTCCTCCTCCTCTTCTCTCCCAGCAATAGATGACTGGCCGTGGACCTGCTCTCACTCGGCTTGTTGTTTCTCACTTTTGGGGTGCCATGTGGCATTGGGGCCCCAGGGCACACCCTGTGCAGCCTGTGTGCACCCAACCCACAGACCTCTGCAAGGGCATGACCTCCCCACCACCAAATTGTACCTTCAATATGAATTCTGTGTTCCCAAACTGTCAGATGACCCATAAACCATGTCTATTTACTCATCCCTATGCACAGCTCCTCTTTTTAACCCTTTTTTTGCCACCTCTCCTTGTTGCTTACAGGGAACCCCGCTTTCCAGCCCTCCATGTGACCAGCCACCCTGGTGACGCTGGATGAGGCTTGATGGAACCAAAGAGGTAAATCAATGAAAAGGCTGATGCTGCCCTGCAAAACTGATGATCAAGAAGCAGAAAACAGGTACAGGCAGTCAGGGGCAGCATTAACCTGTTGGTTCACAGGGATTTTTCTGGAGAGGTGGCTGTGAGGCAAGAAGGAGGACCAAAGCCACAGTGTCACCCCATGTGAGAGCCCCAGTGGCATCTGAGACCCCCTGGGAAAATCTTCCCCCAACGTCACCAACACCACCAGGGTGATCCCCAGGATGCCACTCTGTGTGCATTTTCTTTCTCACCTCACCTATTAGCTGTCACCTGCCTGAGGATGGGCTGCTCAGATGGTAAACAGAGATGGAAAACCAGAGGTCTTAGATTCCCTAGATGTAACTTTCAAGATTTTACTTCAGAGCCACAAAGAGTAGGGAGGTTTTGGAGGTTATCTTTCCAAGCATGAAAAATAAGGTCCATAAGAAATATCCTACTTCAATGCAAGAAATAAATGGCTCTAATGAGGCTTTTGGTAAAACCACAAAACTGAACAGATCTAGTTCTTTTACAGAATATTGTGGAACTTTTTATTGGAATAAAACACAATGAATCGTGCTTCAAACCATGTTTTTCTTTCTTTTTCCTCTCCAAACCTCTGTTATGCAAAGCTTACACTTGACTTGGATTTAATGACCGTGTTCACCTGAACAGAACTGAAACTGTTCATGAAACCAAAGTCAAGCTCAAAGAGAAAGTGGGGAAATTATTAGAAAATGTTAAACAGCATTTATTTAGGAGGGAGTTGGTTGGGGTTTTTTGCTTCAAATGGTGATCTCGTTTTTAAACAGTCCTAAACTGGGAAATAACAGACTGAAAACAGGTTTAAGCTGAAGTCCAAATAACTGTGAAATGAAATAGTGTTTTGTTCAGAAACCGGGTAAGGCATCTTTTTCATGGGAACATCTTTTTTTCCCCAGGTGGGGGAAAAATAAACCCAGCCTTCCTATGTATCCAAACTGAATTTTTTCCCCGATGTGACTCAGTGGGTTTCGCTATACCTGTTCGCACAGGCTGGGGCAGGAGCTGCGATTTCAGCATGTGCACAAGCTGTGCGATGCCTCCTGGCCAGGCCCCCCTCCGAAAAAACCCTGAGCTCCAGCCACGCTTTCACCCCCCTCGCATTCCCCCGGCCCCGTTTCATCCCCGCCGTCTGCGTCTGCCCTCGGGCCACCGGCAGCATCCAGGGTGGGTAATTGTGGCGGGTGGCTCTGCCTGACAGCTGACGCCGGCTCCGGTGACCCCACGGGCCCCCGCGCTGGCGGTGGCCTCCACGCCACATCCCGCCCCACGTCTGGCGCTGGACGGCGTTGCCTGAGGCCGGGGCTGGGATGGGCGTTGCGTGTGTGCTGGGAGCGGCACCCAGCACCGCCCGCAGCAAACCTGCCCCGCCAAGGCTTTTCAAGGCTTTTCAAGTCCGGGCTGAGGCGTGCAAGCTGCCGGCTGTCAGGCTTGGGGATGGGAGAATAGCTCTACACGGTGATTATCCCGGGTTGGAAATTGCCAGCAGTATGGGGAGCATGGCAGGTAGCGGTACAGCCCCCGAGCGAGGTGGCAGATGGAAATCCGTGCGGTTGGAGCGGGCAGGAGCGCAGCAGCTTCCAGTGTGTGTCAGGTCCAACCCAGCTTTCCCTGCAATGGGATTGCAACAGGCTCCTGGGTTAAAGTGCTGGCAGGAAGGATTCAGGCCTGGGTTGGGATTTAGCGAGAGAAACTGCAGGCAGGAGCAGTGACCGCTGTTGTTGAACCCCCTTCCCTGGTCTCCCCCCATCTCCTGGGGGAGATGACCCCTCTCTTCCCCTCCCAGCCACCCGCACTGATTTTTATTCCAATCTCACTGAACCACCCTCCCTCTGGGTTTGAAGGTGAGCATCTTCTGCTCCAGGAGCTGCTCTTGCAGCAGCTGTCGGCTGTGAGCAGCATGCAGCGTGAGGCATGGACGTGCACGGCCACCCGCCACCCCGTCACACCGGGCAGGATCACCAAGACAGGACAGCATCCCACACCTTGGCAGGTTGCTCCATGTGTCCTTGCTGTCCTGATGTAACTCCCGTCACTGTTATGTTTTAGAGTGTCCCAGTGTCGCATGGACCCCTTGCAGTGTGTGATGCATTTTGCAGAGGGTGTGATGGCCAGAGCCCACCTGGAGTCACGCCGTGACCATGCAGTGGTGGTGCAGAACCACAGGGAAACAAGGCATCTGCAACAAAGGGAAAGGCAAAGGGGGAGCTGAAAGTACTAAGAGGTGTCTGCACAGAGGGCAAGATTCCCAGAGAAATGGAAACTTCAAGACTTTTTTGCCCCCTGGGACTTGCAACCTGGCAGAGTCCCATATGGGTTATGCAGGGCTGCTCCTGTGAGCAGTTGCTCTTCCCATTGTGCAGCTGGTGGATGTGAACAGGCTGCAGTGGGGTGGGAAAGGGATGTTCAGCCCCATGACCTGAGGAGCTCATGGAGTAACAGGTACCAGTAGGGCTGGGATATGCCACCTCTTCTCCTGGATGCTCAGCTGGGTTATTTCACCCTCTGGCAGCTGCAAGACTCAGCTCGCTAAGGATCTGATGGTCCTTGGCTTTTCCCAGCTGTCTGCAATGTTTGGCAGTGCCCAAGCACCTGGGGACAGGAACAGAGACCTTCTGCAACTGCATTTCTTGGGAACAACGTTTTTCTGAACATCTCACCCTCCCAGGGGAGCATAAGCCCTTGTGCCCTGCAGCACAGAGGAAAACTGCAGGTTTGTGGTAGCGTGGAGGGTGCTGAGTCCCACACATGTCTGCCTGTCTGTGGGGGAGAGGAGGTAGAAGAGCTTGCTTAGGAGTTGGAGGTCTATTAAAAGAGGAAAACAGCACCAGTGAATTCCTTGCTGCTAAGAGCTCACTGCAGAGGAGCTGTGCCTGGTTTTATTATGCAGTGCAAAGCTGAAATGATATAGCTGGCTTTCTGCAAGCTTTGGAAAAAAGCTGTTTTTTTGTAGCAAGCCCCAACATGTGTTCTCCTTGAAAGAGACTGGACACAGCAATGCCAAACAGGCAAAGGCCAGTGCAACGCTTCAGCAGGAGCAAGACAAGGTGGTCACTCTGGCAATGGTCACAGCCCCCTCTGTGGAGGTTTGGGTGCCTAATTCTCCAGCAAGATGGTGAGGACAGTGGGATGTGCCATGTCGCCGTGAAGAAGCCCACCGCCTTCCAGCTGGAGAGCGTGGGGACCATGGCTGGGGGGGCCAGAACTGTCAGGGTGTGAGCAGATCATTGCTGCAGCATCTGCCCATCGCCTACCACACTTTCAGAGCTGGCGGGGGGGAGGCGAGCGTCAGCCGGTCCCTAAGAAACAGGGCTCTCATTTCCTCCCCAATAGACATCTATTGGCCGGGCACCAGATCGTGCTCGAGGGATGCGTATCGGGTGGCTGCGGCTCGCATTATCGGGCGGCTTCCCCGCTCCGTTTCTGTCCATGTGTCCCTGTGATGGAGATCAGGTTACGGGACCTTCACAAAGCACCAGCCATCTATTATTCAGCCGCTGTGCACTACTGTATATGTCGGTGTGTGGAGTTGAGCCGACCCGGCCTTGCGCCTGCTCAGGCAAGGTGGGCCTCAGTAAAAGCCTGCGTGGGGGGATGATGTTGTAAATCACCAGCTGTGAATTAGCAGGATGTGAGCAGAAGGCTGGCGGAAACCACCCGGAGGTACCTGGCTCCAGTAATGCTTTATATAGTGCGAGCAAAACCCGTCACACGAATTCCCGTCAGAGGGATGGGAGGGTGAGACCATCATCTTCCCGCGTGCATCGCTGAAACGTGGGGATCCTCTCACCGGGTCAGACCATGGGAGATGGGTCTGACCTCCCAGACTGCCAGGTAGACAGAAGGCAAAAAGCCAATCAGTGGGATAAACCTCAGCGTCAAAGAGGCTCTGGGTTCAGGAGAGCAGGAAGGAGGGAGTGGTGAACGGGCTCTTGGCTGTGGCTCTTTGTTCAGGACATCGTTCACGTCTCCTGGCTGTCAGCATTGAGAATCCGGAGGCATTTAGTGAATGAGAAATGCTCAGGACAGAGCGAAAGGAAATACTTCTGCACTGTTCCCCAGGGAAAAATTTCCCCCTGGGTTGTCTTTTGTGGGGAAATGTTGTTTTGTTGACACTGAAACTGAGTTTGGGGTTGGCGGGATAGATCTGTTCTGATTAAATTTCAGTTTGGAAGTAAACAGACAAATAAAAATGAGCGGAGTCGATGGCAGTGAAGTTCTGTTTTGTTACAGTTAGAATACAATATTTTTGTTTTGTTTCCACATCAACTTTGTTCTAATTCATTAAACTTACTTTGCTTTTACATTTTTCTTTCTTTTTTTTTAAGCACAGTAAAAACATATGCATTATAGTGCTATCAAATTGGAATATCCCATTCAACTCAAACATCAAGCCAGTCTTCCCCTCTCCCTTTCTCCAAATACCATCTCTTACAGGAAAACCTGATCTTAGTCTTTTCCACCAAACAGAAATTCAAGCACCTGCATTGCTCTGTGTTTCTCACCAAAGCACCTGTAGAATTAACTGTCCCAAGTAGCAAAGACATAAGAAAGCATCAGACCTCTGTGCAGGAGGGGGGTGTCTGGCAGCCCCACCAGTGGAATAACATCTCTTTGCTTCCCAGTTTACGCCATCCAGCTTTGGGCCTCAGTACGTTTCTCGCTTTCCTGTTTCCTTCATCTCTCTTTCCATTGGAGACTGGGATGTGGAGTAGGAGCAGAAGATGGAAACACCAGCAGGATACTCGGCTTTGAAAGATTTTAAGTGCTGCTGGAGATCCAAAATCCTGAGGAGATCAAGAGTCTCTAGATCATCAAGTTATGGAGAAATGCCTGCTTTAAACCAACGGTGGTTCCCCAAGGATCTAACAAAAATAGACCTCCTGCTCTTCTCTCCCTGCCTTCTAGGGGAGCCTGGTGGGGCTTGTGGTCTCTGTCACGACCCAGCTATCTTCTCCCACCCTCCGACTCTTGTTCCGAGGCTTGCTTTCTACGTGGACCTGTGCTTGCAGAAGGACTGAGTTGTCCACTCCATGCTGCGCTGTTCAGCTTTCCTGCCCGAGTCTCGCTTGCCCTGCATTTTATTTCTCAATGGACAAGCTTAACAGAGATGTCTTGGGTTTTTAAAAATAGTTAATATTTAAATATTAATTGAGCCATTAATTACATCTGAGCCCCAGAACAAAACAGCTGTGAATAATTAATGAGAGGGCCTATGGTAAATGCCTCTAATAATTCACAAAGCAACAGAACCAGGTATATTCAGAGCATTCAATGAGAGGAGAAGCGGGGGAGAGGGGAGGCAAGCAAATACAAAAATGTCGAGGGAAGGGGCTAAAAGGAGAGATGAAGCATTATGGGCTGTTTGGTGTTGTTCTTCCAAGGCTTTCTCAGTATTATGCATCACCATAACCTCCAGCTACTGGGGAGGGGATTTTCTCTGCAATTTGTAGTGGAGAAACTGAGTCACAGGAAGGTTGAGTGTCCCCCAAAAGCAGACTTAGGAAGACAACCAGAAGGCCTGGCACACTCTCCCACAGCTGCATCTCAGGTGTTTTGCACTGTGGCTTTCTGAAAAACGTCTCTGGCAGAGGTGTTGCACTGCACAGACTGCTGTCTAAAAAACCTGCACTGCAAAAGAAACCAGTCCATAAGCAGGAAGGAGATTTTTATTTGTGCCCTCACTTTCCCCCTCCTCCAAGATGTTTCAAACACTCATTCTGGAGGCTGTACTGAGGAAGATGATGCTCTGTAAATACATGCACATACTTTGCAGGGCCTGGTAATGGATCAACATAGGATATTTGCACTTAATAACTGCAATTCTTAATTACAGACAGTTTGAGCCTCAAGTAAGGCCGAGGGCTTCAGCACTGAACACACACGGCAGACGACGGAGACCTCCTCTCTGCCTCCTGGAGCTGGGCATCTTAATGGTCTCTTTGTGTGTCAGTTTGTTTGTGCAGGAGAGTGTGACTAATGACCCCATTCATGGACTGGCTTCTGGCTGTAGCTGGTGAGGTCTCTGAGGCAGAGATATTTCACCTCCTGTAACTGCCTGCAAGCCCCGTGTCTCAGAGGCAATCACTGGGTCTCCCTCCACGGCTGCTGGGGAGAGGATTTGTCGCAGCTGCCTCGGTGAGGCACGAATGGTGCTCTGGCAGTGCTGAGATCGCTCCATAGCTACAGAAAGCCCAGGCAGTGAGTTTGGACTTACCTGTAGGCACTGACGTTACCAAAGGGGAATCCCACCTCTGACTACGCAATAGGAAGCATAGGACAGCTTTCATTGCTCTCAATTGCAGTGAGTAATAATTTCATCACCGGCAGAGAGCAGACCCTTATGTATGTTTTATGATCCCATTTTCCAGTACCCCAGTCTCTGCTGTTGAGTAATAACCCCGTCCTCTCTCTGTGGTTGATTGACAACCATTAAATGAGCGCGGGTTGCCATCCTCCTTGATAGCCCTATAGATACATGACACACACCCCACTGTTACCAAAGCAGCTTCTCTTTGCAAGGGATGAAAATGATACAACTCACCATGTGCTTGAAAATTGTGACCCTCTCAACCATATTAACAACCGTGTAATCAGCAAGCATCAGGGCCTTTCTAATGAAGTCGTGCCATTCTCCCCGAGCCACATAAAGTGTTCGCTAAATGTGTCTTTGTTCCTTTTAACAGATGAAAAATTCAGTCGTCTTCCTTAGCTTATTGACCTTCTACAAATACAGGAGAGAATGAAATGGATCCCTTCCTGTCTCTAATAGCATGATATTCACAACTTTGAGTTATATAGAGAATAACAAAACAGATTGGAATAATTATTATCAATGTCTACTTCTCTATCTATGTGGATATAGCATTTATAAATTAACCAAAAACACTTGCAAATCTGCATAACCAGTTACCCACGTTCCTAATGCTTTCAATTTATCCTAATAGACATTTAATGAATACTTTATAAAGCCTTAGATGGGGAATTTTAAAATCAATGGTGCTATTTTATTGCTGTTTGTATTATCTTTATTTGGACGGTGTCTTAGCACTCTGATGCCCATCGATTTCAGGCCTTGATCAATGAAACAAGGTTTCAGCTTAAATACATTGAGATGCACAAGAGAAGCTGGATCTGGGGGTAAAGGGTTCTTTCCTAGATGAAGCATGGCTAAATTCATCCTCACAGCTCATACTAAGGGTAGTGCGAGGTAATCCTAGATATTGTCCTTGCACCGCTCTCCTCTTACCTTGTGGCTCCTGCAGCTTCTGGGATAACAACAATTAATTATCCTCAAAGCAGCTCTGCTACAGAGAGGGCAATCAGCAGATCTGTGCCTCTTCTTCTGATCAAGCTGATTCAGTCCCAGCCTACTGGGTGTTTTATCTGCGTTCAAATCATGGTTATTCTCCTAAATACCTCTGAAAGCCTTGTGCTAGTGCTAGCTCAGCAGCACTTACGTATTGTGGTGACTATGCCCAGAACTGATGGATAGATATGAAGCTTGACAGCTTCTCCCGTCAGTATCAGCTCATTCAGCTCCATGTCCATCGATTTCCCTTTTCTGTCTCTGGTTCCCTCCAACCTGGCTGAGTGTGGGTGAACCCTGTAATGAAATGGATGAGGTCCACAGTAACATCAGTGGTTTTTTTGGATGGGTTTTGGGGAAGCACTGCCTGAGCTAGGAGAGACATCGTAGAGATTTTTCCTTGGATTTGAAATAAAAATCAAATTGCAAGGCAACCTGGAATTTTTTCCCCTGTCTAGAGATGACTGCAAATTTCACTCAGTTTGTCAAATGATGAAGATGTTGCATGAAATATGAGAGAAGGGAATTGGATAGTGTCAGCTGGGGAAGAAGGAAAGAAACATCTTTTGGGAGCTAATACCACCAAACTGAATAGAAAGAGGTGGGTCCCTTCTCACCATGGACAGGTAAAAGTTCTCACTCAGACAACAGGAGCTGCTGCCTGCAGGCATCTGAATCCACATTCCTCCTTACATTGCAGGAGGTCATGGTGACGCACTTTCCTGAGAGCTCTGATTTATTTTGCATCAATCACTTGAAAATTAGCAAGAATAAGGACTGAAGTGGAGATGTCTTAACCACTGGACTCAAGTCCTGATCACATGCACCCCTGTGTTCCCAGCCAAGTGGAAGAGGTTTCATAGGAGTGGAGAGCTGTGAGTCCCAGAATAGCCTGAGGTCAGGATTTAGCTGTAGCATGAGTGACCTGAGTTTAAGCCCCTTCAGGAAGTGATGGGAATCATGTTCAAGGCTTCCCCTGGGATACTGAAGATTTCCATCATGAAAAGATAATCTTTTCTCATCATTGCCCTTGTGAACAGCATGTACCTAAGTCCTGCCATCCATCCGCCCTCCTTTGCTTTTGTGAAACTCACCTGCTTTGCTTGGCCATGCTGTTTTCACTTGACTTGGGAGGTTATCAGGTTTAGGCAAGAAAATCCCAAAGAAGATAATTTCTGAAATCTCCCTTCTGCTCTCCTGCAGTTTCTTAGTTCAACCAAGCACTATCTGTAGACCCATACTCTCACAACAGGGCTGTGGCTCAGCTGCACCCCTCGTGCTAATGCATTGCTGAGGGCACTAATTAGGGCTCCCAAGAACTAGTGCACAGCAGGTTCAGCCCATCACATGTCTGCTGGGCAAGGCCAGAGCTCACACAAGACTTTGCGTGAACCCTCCTTGACCCATGGGCAGCAGCTTTTCCACCTACCTCAGCCTGCCACTGAGCTCCTTGCTGGCTGCCTGGCTTGTGCAGCTCTAGGTTTGTTCACAAAGTCCCATTCCAGAGACTTCTGCACCTCCTCATGGGGACCTTTCTGCTCTTGAGTTGCTGTTGCCCTTTGGGAACACACGAGCTCCAAGGGATGAAAGCTCCCTCAGAGCAGAAAGCTGATGTACCTGGTTAATATTCTCCACTGTCCCTGCACATGCTTTCCCCTCCCAGCTCTCTGGACCTATTGTCCCTCCAGCCCTTTTCTGCCTCCTACATGGACATCCAAGCATTTTGGAATTCAAAGATCAGCCTCTCTCTCCTCTGCCCTTCATCTCCAGAGGGCCTGCAGGGCATAGACCAGGTTAATCTGCTGGCTGCTAATCTCCCTAGTGACAGGGGATAAAAAAAGGGACAATATGGGAAGGTCTGTGGGTCAGCCCATGGCCTGGAGGGCTCTTAACCCTTTCCTCCCCTGAGTTTTGTGGGTCCTGCCTGGAAGAATTCTGCCTGTCGGAAAGAACAATAAAGATTTATGCATGGAGGTCAAATAAACCATCCGACTCAGATATTCCCCCTACCATGTCCTTCCTCCTTCTCTCTGAAAATTGCTCTCTCCTGTAGGGCTTGTTAGACACTTTCCTCTCCTATGGCTGCAGAAGATCTCAGGGGATCCAAAGACATTTTGACACCTTATTGTTCTTACTGTTTTGGTGGGAAGTTAGAAATCTGTGTCTGTTGTGTGTCCAAGTCTAAGTGCCTACCACTGTCATGGAGATGGCTGTGGACTTTGGGTGAAGCCAGCCTCACCTGGTGTGAGACTTCTGGTTACCATCATGCGGTTGCTGAACAGGACAGCTCAGAAGTAACTTGCATGTTAAGTGCAAGAACTGAACCCATTTCAGAGGGTTTTCTTCCAAACTGTGCATTGCTCTTCAGTGAAGCAAGCTGTCCTGGCGTGGTGCATGAGCTCCTCCAGGCACAGCCTGGGGAGAGATGCTCCTATGTCAGGTTGTCATGTCTGGGATGGTCATCTGACTTCTACAAGGATGTCCACAGATGGGGAGGAAAAATGCTGAACGCCAGCCTCTGAGCCACCAAAGAACCAGGGAGGGCACTGGGAGTGCTGGTGCCCACTAGGACCAGAAACATGGGGTTAAAAATGGGGGGTTAGTGCAGTGTGAATACAGTACCTGAATCACAGGGCTGCTTTGATCCCATTCCCCAGGAGGTGCAGGTACACAGGCCTGTGAAAGGGCAGACAGCTTTGTCTCCTCTGAAAGGAAAGAAACCTGCCAAACGGATAAACTTTCCCCCCTTTAGATGCCTCCCCTCTGCTTTGCTGGCATCCTGTGCTTGCTTTCCCCGGAGGAGCAGGGACAAAAGCAGGCTCCTGTCACCAGATAGCCTTGCGAGGACTCCCGACTGCCCGCGTGGGCAACCTGCCTGGCCTCGTCCCACGCGGCCGGAGACGCTGGTGAGGGTTTGTTTGCAGACGGGCACTTACTGCCTGGAAAGCCCAGCTGAACTGCTGCCCAAGTGCAATTTCGGCTCAGCCCTCTTTTGTCCGCAGAACAAAACCAGCCTGTACCGTACAGCTGCTGCCGCGCGTTCATGGGCCATTGTCACCCACAGAGGGGCTCTGGGCTAAAATCCCTCTTGTTTCCCACCCACGGTTGTTGGTACTGTCCCTGCACCTCCGGAGTGGTCAGTTCAGACCACTCCATCCCTCAAGCTGGCTCGCAGAGCATCAGGCTGGGCTTTTCCTCCACCGTGACCTCTGCTGGTGTAAGAGGAGGGGGAGCAGGGCTTGAGGGGTGCTGGGGAGGGGGGTCGAAGGTGGGGACAAGTCTCTGGGACAGCAGTGACAGTACATGAATGAGTCGTGGAAGTATCTGGGACTGGCGGACGAGAGAATCATTTATTCAGGCAAGCTTTTCTGCCTGCGGGTCTCCCAGAAGCAAAGCAATTTCCTCAAGTGGCTTTGACACTTGGAATTAGTCCTTGATTTGTTTTTGCTAATTTCCCTTCCCTGCTCCAGGAGGGTCAGGATTCAAGATGCCTGTGTGTTTCAGTGGGGCTGTCTCAGATCGACATCAGCCTCTGCTCCCAGCCCAGCCCAATGCTGGCAGCTCCTCTAGGCTTTACTGTGATGAGTCCCACTGGCATCAGAGGATTTCGGCTTCAGCCCATGCTGACAATGCTCACTGAAGGCATCCTGTGAGCCACAGCCCATGCTGTCCAGGTGAATGAAAAAATGGTCCTGCCCAAACAGGAAAGACATCCCTATTTCAGGTGGTCTCGGTGATGCTGGTGTGGGTTCGGCATTGATCAGTGGCCGAGAGGGCAAGAGCAGAGCAAGGGGAAGAGATGCAGTGAGACAGGGTTTGCAGTCAGAGCTGTGGGGAAATGGCTCTCCACCTGCAGATGCTCAGGACACAGCCTGGCTCCATCGTTTAACACCACTTTAACAAGACAACCTCTTTCTGCCCTGGGTTTACATCTTGTGAACATTAAGACACAGTTGTCTCTGTAGAAACTGGGAGATTGTTCCCAAATCTTGCCTGAATCTGGGAGTGGCTACCAGGGCTGTGGACCTGGAAGTGCTCTGGAGTCACAGCAGAGCAGCGCTTTTTGCAGCCAGGCAGAAATGGTGCAGAAAGATCAAAACAAGTACAAGCAAAACCGTCTGGATGAATCTTTGCCAACTCAAAATGCTGCCTTGAATGCTGACATGTCCTGGTTTGATGCTTTTCTCAATAGCACATGTTGACGTGTTTTTTATTTCACAATGAGTACTTGAAATGAACGCTGCTGTTTCTGATCATAAAAATATTTCCAGTAGCTGGAAAAAGTGGAAACAAAGGTGGTGAGTTTCAAAATTATCTGATAAGCTTCATGTCAATCCCTGATGATTTATTTTATGTTTAAGTTTTTTCATGCACATTTGGGTTTTCTTTTTTATTCTGTTTAGAAACCAAAGAAACCCAAACCTACCCATTTTCCTAAGGAATAGAGAATCTGATTCCAGTTCAGAGGAACATGAATTGTGTGTGTGTGTAAGGCTGAGATATTTTTGGCATGAAAAGTACCGGGGTGATCTGTCTAGTGAGCACCAGAGCAATGAGTATTGCTCATGTAAAGATTTTTCCTCTGGTCTGGTTGCAAGGTGTACTGAATAACCCAATATTAGAATTACTCAGGACAATGAAATAGTTTTTACTTTCAGCAGATAATCACAGACTGATGTTTTTTGGGTAATTAAAAACACAAACAATTTCAGAAGAAAGCTAAAAGGAGGTTAGAAAATGTGGGCTGGAGGTCAAAAAATATTAGTTTTTAGGGTTTTGGTTTTCCAGTAAAGAAAGGAATTTTTTTAAGGAATCAGAGTGTTTCCCATGAACACTTCTGTTTAATCACAAGGGTATTTCTATGAAAAAGAAAACAGTAGTGGAAAATTTTTGGTTTCCCACTTACACAATTTCTTCAGGGGCTCAGTTTGGAAAGAATCAGCTTTCTAAAGGGAGTACTGGGATGTTTTGGCCGCTCTTACAGCTGGGTATGGATCCCTAATGCCAGGAGCCAGGTCCTGAGTCCTGTCTGGGAGGTTTCTGAGCCAGATCCACTCTCAAAGGGTGCAGAGGGGCTCCCCACCCTGGTGTGATTCCTGGTTTGCATGGGGTGGTTAAACCCAGCTCTTAACTGGTGTCAGCAGATGCTCTCATATGCCAGGGATGCTCTTGTATGCCAAGATGCCCTGGGGGTTCACCAGCGGTGTCCCACATGGAGCAGAGCAAAGGTGCTCTGATTTAAACCCATCAGCCCTGCTCCCATTTTTGGCATCTTCTCCACCCTCCCCACTGGCTTTGCTTCCCTTCCCCCATGGGCCCCTCCTCTCCTCTCCCCTCCCAGGAGCTGCACAAGCCCCGGCTCCTCCGAGGGGTAATTGAAGCAGCACGTAGAGCATATGGCCAAGCAGGGATCCCTGCTGGTGCACCAGCTGTGAACTGGGTGCTGGGAGAGAGCAGGCGGCGTGAGGCTCCCATCTCCCTGTCTGGCTGCCTCCCTCTGCCCAAGCGGTTATTCAAACGACACCTCTTAAGGAGGTCTGCTTTTTGGGGTCTCACTGGCTGTCTGGGTGCTGGGGGGGCTGGCAGTGGTCAAGGTTTTATCCTGGGCATCCCTGCATTGCTCTCTTTCCCTCGCCCTCAGGTCCCCTTTGACTGTGTTGCCCCTCCCTGCCCCCCCTTGCCCAGCCACTCTGTTCCCCCTTCTGTGATGTACCAGCTCTGCTACGGGATTCAGGGTCCCAGGCACTGCTGTGGGGCAGCTTGTGTGTTTGATGGTCACTTGCCAGCAACCATCCAGGAGTGAGTCGCCCTGCACCAGGCTGTTTCCCATCAGAAGACCCTGACCTTGCAAGTGAACTCACTCCAGCTGCTGCAGACCCCTCCTCTGCCCTCACAGCTGGGTCTTGGTTTCCCCAAAGTTGTGTCCTTTGCCACCCCAAGAATCCCTGAGCCTCTGTGGTGTGCAGGGTCTCAGGGCAGAAGCTGGGGTGGCACTGCTCTGTGGTGCAAGATGTGTCCCTCCAAGGATAGTCCTGCTGCTGCAGCTCAAGTCACTCCCCTCCTGCCACATGGGCTGAGGTGGTGGCCCTCCATAAAGTGTTTTCACATGACATGGAAGAAGAAGCCACAGGAGATGTCCAAAATTCCCTAGTGCCCTTGCATTTCTTCTCAAGTCAGCTGTGGGACTGTCCAGGCTGGATGAGTTCTCAGCCGCTTCACTGCTGTGGTATAACTCGGCAGCTCCGTGCCTCAGAGACCAGCATAAGTGGTGATACAGTGATCCACCCTTGTTTCACATCACCCCTTAGACGAGGAGTGGAACAACCTTTCAGCATGCGTGTTGCACCAACCCACAAGGTAGCTCAGGCTGGCGCTGGGGTTCAGATCAAGTCCAACAGCTGCTGCGATGCTTCCATTCTGCATCTCAGTTTTGGGATGAACCAGGCAACGCTGAGGAGATGTCTTGTCCTTAGGCACAGACTCCAACAGGTATTGACTAGGCAGAGATCTGAGCGCAAGCCGATTCTCACCTTGCTCTTCCCCACATGGATCTTTTTTTTTTTGCTACTTTCTAGCCTGCTGCAGGACTGGAGCCTTCATTTCCTATTTTCCACATGATGTGTCCCATGAGGCAGCTACCTACCATGAGTCACATACTATCGTGTATCCTCTTGTATGTCTCCTCAAAGGTCCCCTATAGAAAAGACTGAATGAGAAATCACTCCACTCCCAGCCTTCCTCCCTGGTCTGTGCAACCCTGCAGTCGTCTCTCTGTGATGTGGGCTGACAGGGAGAGGGAGACCTGAGTATAAGGGACACGTGGATAGTACAAGCTCTGCAGAACACACTGGGGAACATCAGTCAGAAACATCCGCCTGGGGCCACCTCAGACATGGCAAAATCTGTTATCTCAGAATCAGTTTTGGCAGCACAAGAGATTTTCAGAGATGGTAGGAGCTCTGGCACCAAATTTACCATTTTGGGGGCATCTGAATAATATGGATTCTGTTCCTGCATGGAGGGGCTTGGGAGATAGCTACCCTCCAGCATCCTCCCCTCTCCTCTGCCCAACTCCCCAAACACCCTTTTGTCTTCAAAGCTTCACCCCTGCCTTAGGTAAGGAGCCATGGAAGGAGAGCAGCCAAAAGCAAGTCCTCAGGACAAGGAAGACAGCAGTCCTCCATGCATGGAGGGGGTGTCCATAGAGGTTTGAAGGACAGCAACCCCCACTTACTGCAATGGGGATCAAACTAGGACAATGGGTGGAGAGAATGCCTGCCCTCCTGCCTGCCAGAGAAGGGAGATCATGCTGTCCCTGCAGGGGCCAGCTGGCTCTCTGGTGTCCCTTTTCAGGTGTGGCTGTGACACTGGGAGGGAACAGCCACTCAGTGCCACTGTTCTGTCTAGATCCAGTCACCATTCAGCCTTGAAAAACCACAAGGGTTACCAGTGGGTGACATTTTACCACCAACATGTGAGATGATTTGAAAAATCATGGGGAAGATGGGGAATGGGTGAAGCTAAACACCCCGGACCTCAGGTCCGTCGACACTGGCTCCCATCCAGCCTTGCAGACCTCAGCACACTTAGCTGGAGAGGACCTGTGACCACAGAGCATTTTGGGGGAATCAGACCACCTTCCAGCCCAGAGAGGCAGGTCCTGACTCACCCATCTTTCTGCATGACTATGAAGGTACTGTGGGTTGGTTGGTCCCATCCTGAGATGGGATATATTTGTATGTGGAGTTGGGGATGGTGGTGGTTCCCCTTGTGGTGGATCTGGCTTTGAAATCTAGGATGCTTACAGGTGGCTGGGCAGTGTTAGGGCTCCCCTGGCTCCCCATGGTGCTTGTGGCACCTGCCCTGATATGCATAACCATCTCCACCTGTATCCTGCTGCTCCCTGCCCACCTGACCCCTTGGGGAGTCCATGGAGGCTCTGCTGGGCACTGACACCACCCCTACCTCCTATCTCTGTGTCTGGACAAGAGAATACTGTAAAGCACTGAGTGCTTGTCTGTCCCACTCCTGTGACAAGGAGTAAAAGGTTCATAGGGTTTCCCAGGGTGACACAGTGAGGTCCCTGCTCATAGTTGCCATGACTGTTTTGTGTTCGATAGCCAACACCATTCAACCACAGACGCTTACGAGACATCCCTAGGAGATGCACCTGATCTGAGGAGGTGTTTGGGATGGATGTTTATACCCTGGATCCCCTCCATCACTGTCTTCAAGAGCTGCATGAAGAGTAAGGTCTGTGTGAGTGCTGGGGTAGGAAGGTAAGAGCTTTTCCATGAATCCTCCAAAGAATTTGTAATTGTATCATCCAGGATAGAGACCAAATCTTTCCCCACTCATTGCCCTGAAAACAGGCTCTGGTGTCTCTTTCTATCCTACACTGAGTACATTGCCAACACTACCTTTGATGGAGGGACTCACCATTTCTTCTGTTTCCAAGGCTACCACAGCCTTCCACCTAGCCTCTGGTAATGGCTTCATCTTCCTGGTCAGGTCTGAGTTTCCCCAGGCAGAGGAGATGTCTTCTTACAGCTTCTGTCTCT
Source organism: Strix aluco (assembly GCF_031877795.1). Taxonomy (NCBI): domain Eukaryota; kingdom Metazoa; phylum Chordata; class Aves; order Strigiformes; family Strigidae; genus Strix; species Strix aluco. The sequence goes on along the minus strand of NC_133940.1, from coordinate 16,607,158 downwards.
CCTGTCTCTTCCTGTCCCCCAGGACCGAGAACCAGGGAGGCTGGGTCTTCTCCCTTGTTGCTCAAGTGGCTTAACCTGGGAAGGGTGATGTGGTATTTCACCACCTCCATCCTTGCTCCACCACTGTCTGGGCAGCAATGAACCCCTATACCTGAATACATGTGATATACACTTAAACTCACTAGCTGGTGGTGCCATGGCCATGCAGGCTATGAGATGGAGGTGAGTGATCAAAGACATCCAGGAACCAACCGTGGACCACCTGGCTTACAGCATAACTGGGATTCCCTCCAGAGTGGAAACATTTGGGATGGGACATCTCTAATTTTCAAGATCACATGTCTGTGTCCTGTCAAAAGCTGAGGAGGTGAAAAAGGCTCCAGTTCCTACAGCACCTGTCAGGCTAATCTTCTAGGATGATCACAGAGCTTCTCCCTCTGGGTGTAAGGACAATGTCCCAGCTACTCACGCTGGGCTCCCAGCTGGTTCCCCATGTAGGGGAGGGGGCAGGGGGAGACTCTGTTGCAAAGAAAGGGGCTTCATTTGGACCAATTATTCTCAAACTGAGGTGGAGGAAGCCGTCATTTCAGCGTTTCCTTTTTTTTCCCCCCTCTTTTTACATTTGTTGTGTGTGTTTTTCTAACACTCTGGCAATGGCTGAATATCACACAAGTACCCTGTCAAGAGATATATTCAATAAACACTTGACACCCAAGCTCAGGAATACATGGCCCGTGGCAAACATGAATTATTCAAATGGAAATCAAGATAATTTTGCTTCTAACTCAGAAAACCAAGACTCTCTCTTTCCTTCCTTATTTTTCCTCTCTTCCTCTCCAAATTTTCTTCCTTTTCTTTCTCTTTTTTTCTTTTCCTTCCTTCCTTCCTTCCTTCCTTCCTTCCTTCCTTCCTTCCTTCCTTCCTTCCTTCCTTCCATTTCTTTCTTTCTTTCTTCTTACAATTTCTTTCTTGTTCTTTCTTTTTCCCTCTCTCTCTTACTAGAAATCCTAACTGCATTAATTTCTAGGGAATTTGCTTTGTTAAATAAACCAAGGTGAGGACCAGAATGAATCTCCTTTGGATGAGGAGATAGCCTGCATGTTTGTTCCCTGTGGCTGCTGTATCCCTTTGGTTAGAGCTCATGAGCAGTGGGACCCCTGTGGCTGGGTGCCATGGAGGTGCCATCACAGCTAGACGTTGGATCATCCAGCCAAAAACTCACCTTTTAGTCAAATGGAACTTGTTTCAGAGAAGCAGAATGTCACAACTGGCCTTTGGGATGCCTTTCCTGCATGACTGGACCTTTCCTCTGCTCAAGTAAGTCTCCTGCCAGTTGTGGGAGTTGGTCAGGATGGAGTGGGTTTATGGCATGAGGGATCTGGGATGCTGGGGTTGCATGGGCAGAGCTGCCTGGGGACCCCAGCTCTGGAAGGACCTGAGCTGGACTCATGAGACCAGGCATTAGCAGTAGGCTGAAGAGCTGAAAGAATGTAGAATGGGGCCACAAGTAGAAATGGTAGTGATACCCAAGGCTATAGGAAAGGAAGGGACATCTATTCCTACCTCTACTCATTATCTCCCTTCCCCTTCCTCTCCCTCTCTCATTTCTCAGAAATGTGACATCGAGCTGATCAACACCAGGTGGTACCAAAGGCATTACTGGCTCATGGCAGCTCTTCCCCAGCCTGGCACTAAACAGGACATCGAAGCCCTATTGTTTACTGAGCCAGAGGTAACTCTTAGGAAGGCTTTAGAAATGGGATGCCTTGACCAGAGTCATGAGCAGCAGAGGGGTCATTGTCCTGTTTCCTCCCACCATCTGGAAAGACTCTCTCCAGCTGTTCATGGACTTCTCTTCCATTGACTGATTGAGCTTTGGCGTCTCTGCTGACTAATGACTTGGTGCTGGGGAGTGCTGTCTGCTCAGATGTGGCCTGAGATTCTCCACTGAATCACGGCACGAAAAAGAACTGAAAGAGTTTGTCTCTGCACAGAAACACAATGGGTTTTGATTTGGTGCTTTGGCTTACAAAGAAATACACCATGCTTGAGCCCTCCAGGCGCACAAAGGACCCTTCAAAATGGCACTCCTGGGCTGTTACAGGCTTTGAGGTGTGCAGACACACGTAGCAATGCTGTCCCCGTCAGTATCTGCAGTGCTTTAGGAGCCACAGGGCTGCAAGAAGGGTCAGAGGAAAAGCAATCCCACCTGCTGGGGTCTCAGCCACCAGGTCCTGGCAGACCCTGGTAACAGGTAGGACAGTGAAGATGCTTCCCATGTCTGCTTTCATCTGGTCCAAGCTGATAACTATTTTACATCTCCCCTTCCTCCCTTCCCTGGTAACATCTCCCGTGGGTGGGAGCAGGCTCCAGACAGTTCCATCCTTTCTTCCTCTCCCTTTCTCCAACCCGGCTGGCAATGCTGGAGTTTCCCCGCTCCTGGTGAATGGCCGTGGTTACTTGTGAGGTTGGGACTGGCTGTCAGCCAATCACAGCCCAGCAGCAGGGATCTAATAGCCCCGGCGCCAGCCATTTAAGAGGAAGGAGAATATAGGTCATCAGTGACATCATCTCTCGGAAAGGTGGGGGGGGGGGGGGGGGGGAGGTGGTTGAGAGGAGAGGGGGAAGCAATCGTTTAAATTTGGAGAGGAGCTAACTGGAAATTTGGGCCATCAGGAGAATAATGGGCCGAGAGGAAGAGATGGGGATATTAATAGAGCTGGTTTCTGTAAGAGCTGGAGCGAGCAGCAAGGGATGGAGAACCACAGAGAGCCTCTGCGTCGGCAGGCGTGTATGTGCCAGAGCAGCCTGGGAGCCCCCAGGGGCCCGGGAGCATCAGCCTGGATTCCTGCGTGGCCACACTGTGCAAAACCTCCCTCTGCATCAGGTCTCTCCTCCTGCTTCTCACCTAGTGGTCTTCCATCCCCCCTCCACCCCATTCTGAGCCTGCCTCCCAGTCATAGCAACCACCACCCTGAGAAACCCTCTGAGAAACCCCAGTGGGTTCATGGGGACCAGTGTAGGGTTTGGTGTGGGTCCCACTTGCTCCTCTCTGTCCGGCTGCTGGTGCCATCTGAGCCCAGTTCCCTCCATCTGCAACCTGCAGTGTTTGCATGCTGAATCAGGCAGATGCAACACCCCCAGGCAAGTTTTGGTTGCCTTTGTAGATTAAGATCCTAGACAGCCTCTTCCTGGTCACTTCAGAGGGGCCCAGAGATACTGTGGTATCTCCATTCTTGGAGTCACTCAAATCTGACTATGCAAAGCCCTGACCAACCTGTTTTAACTGGCCCTGCTTCAAACAGGGTATTGGACTGGAGACCTCCATATATCTCTTCCAAATCTGGGACTCCATACCCCTTCAAAGGGCAGAGGATCTGCAGACTCCATCCCTCCTGGGACATGACTTGAACATCCTTTTCCAGAGGGTGGCACAGCTCCACCTCACCCCATCTCCCTCCCTTGAGAGACATCTGAGAAGTAATCCTCAGAGCAGAGCTGTGTGTCTGGCTGTGTCAGCAAGGGGAAGGGTGCTGGGGATCAGCCCTCCTGGGTGCCAAAACTCAGCAGCATCTTACACTATCAGTGCGTTCCCTGGTGTGGTTTGACCTGAATCAACTGGTTCCCTGCCACAGCAAACTGGGGGTGCACTCAGGGTGTAGCACAAGTCCCAGAAAGCAGCCTGCGCAAGTCAGGGGTGTCCAGCAGTGGGGACACAGGCTATTACCCATTCTTCTATCTCTAGACTAAACACCCTTCACAGGCACATTTAATGCTCTTCACTCCTACCAAGCTCTCACTGCACCTGATCTGTGGCCACCTCAGTTAATTCCCCATGGCCCATGAGTGTCCATGTTGCTGCAGGGCTTGGCTGCACTGCCCTGGCACTGCAATGGAGGAGAGCAGGAGAGGGGCAGTGCTGCCAGCTGAAAGATGCAGGAGTTGAATATGTATGAAGAGGGGAGGGAGAAAGGAAGGGGGTGTTCCCCTTTTTAAATATTTACCATCCCAGGTGGGTGATGTGATATATGCTACCCTCTAGGAATTCCTAGGGACTGGCAAGGTTGACCAGAGAGGAACAGGAGGCTTTCTCCCAGCCTTATCTGAGCAGCAAAACCTTGTCCCCATGCCAGAGGTGTTTGAAGTCTTGGGGGCAGCACTGTCCGTGGAAAGGTCTGACCTTTCAGATGGGGCATGGAGGCAGGTAATCCTTTGCTTGTCAAGGCAGCTGGTGGTTCTGGGGTAGGCTTGGACAAGCTCTAGCAGAGCTGGCCAAAGCAGGAACCTGGGATTTCTTCCCAGCTGGGAGAGGGAGAGAAGTGCTTTATTCCTTGTGGAAGAAAGTAATGGGGCAGAGTTTATGAATTCACCTTCCCCCTTTCCCTCCTCCTTCTGCAACTAAATAGCTACGGCAGCCATTGTGGACTGTCTTCTGGGAGCTATTTCTTCTTTGGTTGAAGGAGGAGGTTAACCACCTCTTTCCTTTTCTTCATCGGCATCCTCCAGTGACCACCAAACTCTGTGTACCAATATCTGCCTTTCGTTCCTGTACCTGGGTAGAGCTGGTGTTACAATGGAGCTGCCCAGACACATGGTGTGTGAATCACTTTTGGTGTGCATGCAAGTAAAGTATTACTAGCATATTATTTTTAGGAAAACAATGCTACCCACTGTATTCTTTGTTTGTCTCAGGACCTGGGTCAGTTATTGTAAGTCTTAATTGCTCTTTGTTGACCTCGATATAGTTAACTGTGCTCACAGTGAGTTCCCAACCAGCAGTGCTAAATTCCCCAAAACCCACAGTCATGAGGACAGTCCAGTTGGCAGACTCAGGTCATGACCAGAAATGCTTTGGTTGGTGGCTTGGCTTGGTAGAGGGGCATCAGGACATCACTTCATCTGTAATATCCAGGTCAGACTGGCTAGGAAAAGAAATTGAGAAGCTTCCCAAGCTGAATAGAAATGCTCATTAGCCTCTTCACTGCTAGAGGACTCTTCCTGGTCACTACACAGAGCTTGTCTCATCTTCAGTAGTCTGTTCCTGGCTGCTGTGTCTCTTTTTTCCAGCTCCTAATTTCATGATATTTTGTGGAGGTAATGTTTTGAGGTCTTTACTGCTAGTCTCCAGCAGTGACTTCAGGAAGAGGGCCAGCATGTGAAGGTCCTGGTTGACACACTGGGCTGTTGAACTGCTTTCTGACTGTAATTCAGGGAGGACATTTACCTAGAAAACAGAAGGGAGGTGGTGGGAGCCAGGCTCCCCAGATGGCTGGTGCTCCAACCATTTGCAATGCAGGTGTTACCGAACCAGCTCCCTGCTCCAGGAGGGAGAAGGGCAGGCAAGTCTCATTCATCCCCTGGATTTTCCTGAGGGTGCAAATGTTCCTGAGTGAGTGGCATATTGCAGAGGAAAAGGTGCTCTCTGTCTCTTCCCAGAGGCTCTGCCAAAGTAATTGTGCTACAAATACACACAAAAAGAGGAAGAGTGCAAATATTCCCAGAACCAAAATGTTCCTCAAAGGGGATCATGTGAGGTGATGTTGCCTGCTCCTTCAGCATATCATCAAACAGCAGGATTCATCTCCTGTGGCAGTAGAGTCCTTAAAAGAGAGGTCCCCTTACAACCAGGGAAGCCTTGTGCATGTTTGCCTTTAGTTTTCCCACCGAACTTAGCTGCTGAACTGTGCAAGGGAAACAGCGTGAGCTGGGACAGATCCCCAGGTCAAGAAACGGGCTTTGTAAGTAGCTGAGCATCTCCCAGGGGCAGATTACTCAACCACTTTGCTTTTCTCCTCTTTCCTTGGGCTGTAAAAGGCCAGTTTGGGGCTGGGCTGCACAAGCTGGACTCTTGAACTTTTTGCAGTCCACCTCTGCCACTGATGCTCACAGGCCTCTCCACTGTCCTTCCCACATCCTGTGTATCCCCATCCCGCTCACTATCCTGCAGCCAGGGTTTGAGCTAAGGCTAGACCATTCTGTGATTAAAGGACACCTTTGCACAGACACTGTGATCTAGGGCAGGGAGCTGCCTGGGAGCCAACATCTCCAAGCCATGGGCATAGCATTGGCAATAGCAAAAACTGCTTTTCCTGCTGTACAGCTGAAGAAAATGGTCCTTTTGAGGCATGGAAAGAGAAACTTGTGCTTCTTCAGTAAAATAAAACTGTTGGTACAGGGGAAGAGCCCCTATTTTCCAGTGCAAAGTACACGATCCCAGAGAACTCAAACTCACACTAAAAATGGGCTAAAACATGCCCTTTACAGCCTGTGTGGGCTTAAAATGAGTGTGCTTAGCACCGGTTACACAATAGAAAGGGCTCAGGTACTCTCTGGCTGCAAATACATTTGATACACTGAAAGGGTTGTGGGAGCCTATCAGACGAAGTTCCTTACTTTGCTCAGGCAGCCTATCAAATATTTAACGGGCTGCCATAGGCAATTACATTAGAGGAGATAGTTAAACACCCCCTACCCTAGGGCACCCCCCTGCAATGTAAATCAAACAAATTGGACTCTTTTCACAATTGACACACACGATTTTACTTATTGTAAATAATTTAGTATTAAAAAGTCGAGCTACACTTTGCCCCATCTGGATTTTCTTTTCTCTTGCTCTGTCTCCTGCTCCACAGAGTTGAGCAGCATGGACTCCGGGCTCCTAATGCAATAGATGGAGTGGAGGAATTTTGCTGCCTGGGTGAGCTGTTAAAAGATTCCCATTTCCTAATGGAAGAAACCACACTCAGGAAACTTGTGAAGTTGCCCATTTAAAACAGAGATGTTCCCTGCCAGCTAACAAGGGATGGGAAAAATCCCTCCCTCCGGAAGGAGTTTAGTCTATTGCTGGTTGGCATCTCCTGGGGTCGTAGCAATCTCCTATAAAAGTTGGCTGAATGGTTGCACTTTTTAATTAAAAGCTATTTTTCATGATTAGGCTCAGTGGGGTTTTAATAAGGATCTTTACAAGCTGGCTTATAGCATTGGTCTGCACAGATAGTCTTTCTCTTACACCTAAAGTGCTGGACCTGTGCATTAAAATACGCTGTGCTATTCAAGCTAAGGAAGAGATCTCATCATCAGGAGCTATTTCTGTATTCCTCTCCCAGCCTCTAGAAAAACAGTCATTTTGAAAGCAGGATATTTTGCACCATGACTTGATGTCTTGTTCTAATTCCAGCACAGAATTTGGTCTCTGTTGAGCCTTCTCTAACGCCACTGTGTCACAGAGTAGCATGGGGTATCACTCCAGCATATTGCAATTGTGTTTTGGATCTCACACCAAGCTTAAATCAGCACAAGTACCCTGTGCAAGAGGAATGTTCTCCTTGCTGCCATAGGCCTCTCTCAGAAGTGAGACAGCTTATAGATCTTAGTTTAGTTAAAAAGCGCTTGGGGCTTGATTTCCCATTCTTGCACTCAAGCGGGCAATTTAAACCATCACCCAGTTGCAGTGTATGGACCTCTGGCAGGTAGAGCCGTTTACACAGTTTCTGACAAGACCAATTTTCATCAGAAAACATCAATTCTGATGAGATCGAAGCATTTAATCCCCAAACATCTTAACTTTGATGGATGGATCCTCCCCAGGGTTTCCACAGATGACGGCAGGTTGTGTCAGACCTGCCAAGCGTCCGAGCAGGGCAGCAGAGATGTGCTAACAGGAGCTGTGGCCCTGGGACAGCAAGGATGCTGCGAGGGGCCAGGCAGAGCGCAGACAGGGACTGTGACGGCTGCCAGTAGCAAGAACTATTGGCTGAAATGAAGCGTAAGCCTAAAATTTCCAGTGCTCTAGAAATTCACCATTTTTGACTGCTTCCACCTGCTCAGGCCCTGGGAAGGACCGCAAGGAAATGGGAGTGGGGGAGAAGGGTCCCCCTACTTGTCACACGGACCGGGTATGGGGATACCCTCTATACACTGATTTCCTGATCTCTACATCACCCCACACAACGTTTTTCAGGAGCAGTCCTGACAGCCAGTCCATACAAGTGGGTAGCTATCCCCTAATGTCCCTACCCACACATTGGGGTGACACCCACCCTTGGCTGCCCACCAGCATCATCACGTTTACCAGCCCTGCTGCTGAACAACATGTCTGAGCTTGAGCTGAGTGAGCCTGGGACAGCTGAGCTGGACCTCCACTGATGAGAAGAAAGTGGCAGCGGTCACCTGGGGACAGAGCCATTTCCAGCCAACACAGCTGTCTGCTCAGGAAGGGCCCCTGTGCTCCATCATTCTGTGGAAAGTCGTGTCCCTTTTCCACCAGATCTGCTCCCGGAGACCTGGAAAGCCATGTCCCCTCTGCCCTGTGTTAGTGTTATGCTGGAAGCTGTTAATCGCTGCCAGTGGGTTTAATTGGTAGCTAGAACACACAGACCCCATTAAAGCCCACGAGGGTGCCAAGGGCTCTCATTCAGGCACAAATGAAGGAGCAATCAAACCCACTTAGGTAATAAAAACAGCTGGAGTCTGGAGGCAACTGCCTGAGGCACCAAACCACATGGCAGGCAGGACAACCCTCTAAAAAGTCTGCATTGAGTTATCCTTTGATTGAAAACATGGGGATTAGGCGGAGTGTTGCAAGATTTTATTGGTTAGAGGCAGGAAGCCAGACCAAGAAATTATGGGTCATCTTCAAAAAGCAACAGAGGAATGGAGTTTCTTGAACACAGAGCTTGCTGGAAAGTGTCTCCAAGATTATTTTTCCAGTGGGAATGACAAACGAGCACCTAATGCACTGGCTGTAGGTGTCATGATGCCCAAAATAACCCTGGCCCCTTTTGCTAATTTTTCATGCCACAGCAGATAACCACAACATCTGACCATCACAAGGAGCAACAATAACATGAAGAGTTTTCTGGATCTTCATTTCTGCATAGGGATTTATCTCAGAAAGGATTCCCAAAGCCACCAGCCAGGCTGGGGTGTCAGCTCTTGGCTTGGAAGCTGGGCTACCCCTGAAAAGAATTTGTTTTCAAAAGATTCAGATCATGAGGCTCTTTATTCAGTGTTTTTATTTGGTCTTAATAGGAGAGAACCTGACTTTCCTCTCTTTTATCCTGATTCTATGAAATACCTCCTGCTTCACAGGAGTTACTGATACGGTTGGATAAGAGAGAGGGGTCTGGACTATTACATTTATGGAGCAGTTAGGGAGGAAAGCTGGTATATACATGAAGAGACTACAGCAAGAGTTGCAGAGCTGCCCCACGTTACTTCAGAAAGCCGTAGATGAGCATTGGCAATCACCTGAGAGTTTGGCCCATTCCTTGCAAAGTATGCTATCAAGATTCAGAAGTGCAGAAGACTAAAGAAACAGCCCGAACACCATTGCTGTGAAAGTGGTTTAGACGTTAGTTATCATCGCTGCTGTAGAAACTTTCCTCTTTGTTTGGTGCTTTGCACATTTTTGCACATCCTGGTTGTCAGACAGCTGGTTTTCCCTACCCAGGAGGAACCTGGTAACTCCTGAATAAATTCAGAGACTTTGAAATAGTTGAAATGGAGGGCACTTGCTCTCTTCCCTGATGGGGCCAGCCCACAGATCCATGCAGAAGCTGGTAGGAGGACAGGTTCATCCATAGAATAGAGTTGGGAGGGGGTTCCTGCTGTCACTGTGGTGCCCCACCATGTCCCTACTTGTGCATGCAGGCGTGTCTGTGCTCCAGTGTCAGTGTGTGCAGAGGTGCATTCGGGGATCCCACCCTGAGTGTCTCTTGCTCAAGAAGTTCATTGCCAAGATAAAGCAAATCCAGGGCAGGTTACTCAGGGATGTGACAAGGAGACACTCAAAGGGTAGAGGCTTGGCTGTTTGGAAAAGAGATCTGCTAAACTCCGATATACAGGGGAATGAAAGGGAGGGAATGCCATTTACTTCACCTGTTTCTTATCTAATTTTTCTAGATGAACACCCAAGACTCAAGGCTAGCTGTTCTGCTGCTCCAGCAATCGTTTCAGTAGTTGCAAGTGTGGAAAATGAGATCAGAAATGTCTTTGTGCAGTGGAAAAGATATTTCTGTGCTTCCTGCTGAGCTCACTAGTCTTGTGCTGTGCTCAGGGTCTGAGTTCATTCAGTTCCTGAGCTTCCTGGAGGTGTGGAAAACCAGCTGCCGAGCCCCTCAAAGAGGAGGGTCTCACTGATTTCCCACTGCTCCAGCTGACTCTTTGAGCGATGTGCAGAAGAGGAACGTGCTCAGGTCTAATCCCAGAGTCCCCAACTTCCTGGGCATGTTCTGGGACAGAGTCTGGAGTCAGGTCCTTGCAGCAAAATGCAGCTTGGCACAAGATTTGCTTCCTTGGGGAGACTTAATTCCAGGGCTAGGAAGTGAAGTGCTCTCTCCAACATTCCTCCTTTGAGCTGGTGAAATGTGGACAGTGAGGAGAAAGGAGGTAGCAGGCTCACCAAGAAGAGCCCAGCAAAAGAAATTATGAAATACACTGACAAAAGCTCCTGGCTGTCAAGAGAGAGTTAACAAATCCAGGGGCTGTCAGCTGAAAGGGAGGGAAAGTGCCTGGGCCCACTGCAGAGCACCCAGGAGGGACAATTCCCCTTTGCAATAATTCTGCCTGAGTCTCTGTTGCACAGAAAGCTTCCAGTGAACCTCCCTGGCAGCCGCTCTCCTCTGCCCATCACCTGATGCTGCAATCTCTCCGCAAGCAGCAGAGGGGAGACCGTGACTCAGAGAGCTGTGCTGATAGAAAGCAGAAGGGGAAGAGGCTTCAGAGCTCCTGCCTGCTCTTGCCTGGGGAGAGACAGGGCATCAGCACGTTGACAGGCCACACTGCTGGGTCTGGTGGCCTCTGGCACGTGTAGGATGTTTTAATGAACAGGAAGGTCTGCCTGGACCCTGGTGCGTAGGGACAGCCCACTGACCATCTCCCATCTCTTGGGCCACCAGCAACAGGGCTTTCCTGACAGCACCGTAGTGCTGATGCAGTTCTTTCCCCAAGCAGACAACTCCAAAGCTGGGATTCAGCCCCCTCTATCCCTCTGCACAAGTGATGTGCTACATGGGTCTAGTTTAGGGACATTCTCACTGCAGAAGCGTCACTGTTTGGTGACTGTGCCTGAATCTGGACAGCAACACACATGGTGATGGTTGCTTTCAGTCTTCTATCGCTGGATCTGACCTTTCCCCATGCATGTCCAGAGCCAAAGACCCATCTTTTGGGAGACACTTCAGCCTCTCAGGTAAGGCTGCAATTCGGTCAGGATTTTCCTTTCCATGTGACTCTTGTTAACCCTGACTGACCCAAGGTCCCTGGCAGGGTCTTCATGAGACGGGACATCTCAGAGGATGCTGAGTGAAGGCTCTATAGAGGAGAGGATGAGTGGGAAGGGGGCCAGGAAAACTGATACTAACCCTGACTCCTAAACCACCTGCACCATGTATAATCATCCTTACAAGCATTGCTGGGGCTGGATTTTCTGGGCTGGATAAACACACTCTGTCCCCTTGAGAAGATGTTTGCTCTTGAGCATGACCAAGCTCCCTCCTATCCTCCATCAACCCCACGGCTGCTGCTGCCCTCTCCAGCAGGCGCTGGGGTTCCCCCTCCCTCAGTCCCCCTGCTATGGGCTGGCAGTGCTGCTGCCTGTCACACTTCTCATGGCCTTTCAGCAGGGTTGGAAGCAGCTGGAGTAGCTGAGGGGGGATGCAAAGCCCCCCCTCCCAAACCAGCATGCAACCACCAAACTTCACCTCCACACTTTTTTGCAGTGACAGGATCTGAGCTTGGTGGCAGGCAGGGAGGAGAGGGAGGGAAGCGCCATGGGCAGCAGGCTGAATGGAGATTCATATCGATGGGTAAGTTTGAAGGCAGAAAGACTGTCAGAGACAGGCGGTGATGGGCTGGAGAGGGGAGGATGGAGAGGTTGCAGAGAGACAGACAGACAGATGTGGAACCCGTGGGACACTGTACTGACAGGAGGATTTGGGTAATCGAGACAGGCAGCTTCCTCGAAACAGGGAAACAAAAAAAAAGTTCGTGAAACTTATTTCATTGTTCTTACAGTCTGTAACCCAAGTTACTCACTCCTTCCCTTCAGAGAGAGAGGAGCGGGGTCGGAAAGGTTCCCGTTCACACCCGGGCTCGGGTCTGCTCTGCTCCCCAAATCTCCCCGGGGCAAACCCAGCCCGGAGCCGCGGGCAGGGGCCGGGCAGGGAGTTGGGCAGAGCCGGGCGGGGCGGGCAGGGCTCGCGTAGGGCTCGACAGGGGCCGGGCAGATGTCAGGCAGCGGCTCGGCAGAGCCGGGCAGGAGGATGCCGCCGGGGCGCATCGCCGCGGGGCTGCTCGACGGCCGCGTCCCGGGGCAGGAGCGGGACCCGGCAGCAGCAGCACCAGCCCGGTGCCGCTCGCCTCCCCCCGCCGCGGGTGCGGGCTGGAGGAGCCCGGAGAGACACACCCCCCGATCCCCGAAACCGGGGCGGGGGGCACCGGGACGGAGCGCGGCGCAGCTGCCAGGACCCCCGGGGATACGCAGTGCCGGGCCGGGGGGGGGCCGGGGGGTGAGCCCCGGTTTTGGGGGGGGTGGTGTACAACCGGGAGGGGGGGGTGAGCTCACTGCCCGGGGGCGGGCGGTGGGAGGTGCCTCCCGAGACCCGTCCAATGAGCGGGCGGGGGGGCGGGGGGGCCGGGCTATAATGCCATTGATGCCGGGCGGCGGAGACAGACAATACCGCGCCCCCGGAGCCGGGCTGCCCGGAGCGCCCCTGCCCCGCTCCTCTCCCACCATGATGTCCATGAACAGCAAGCAGGCGTTCAGCATGCACCCCATCCTGCACGAGCCCAAGTACCCCCACCTGCACACCAGCTCCGAAGCCATCCGCAGAGCCTGCCTGCCCGCCCCCCAGGTAAGCCCGGAGCACCTCGGCGGGGGTCCCCGCTCCACCCCTCCGGATGGGTTTCGGGGGGGTCCGCGGACCGCGCTGCGCCTTCCCCAACTTACTTCGGCAGCCGACGGTTTCCCTCTGGGTTTGGGTTTCGGTTGGGTTTTAGACGGAGGGTCCCCTCCATCCTCCAGAGCGGTTGGTCCGGCGGGCTGGGGGCTGTCCCTGCCGCCGGGGGTGTTGGGGAGCGGGGAGAGGGGCTGGAGAAGGGCCGGCGGGTCCGTCCCGGGCTGGGAGGGAGCAGCCGTCTTGCCCAACTCGGCCGCGCCACCCGGTAGAGCAGAGGTGCTGCGGGACGCCCGCCGGCTCCGGCCCCCTCGGCGGCTGCTCTCTTTTCTGGGGAGGTCTCCCCGGAGGGAAGGGTGGGTGCCCTGGGTCCGGCACCCTCCTCCTGGTCCTTTTATTTGGGGGGTGAGTTGGACTCCATTCATCTTACCTGTCCCGGGCACTGCTGGAGGGGCAGAGTGGGATCTCCATAACGCTGCTTTCCTTTTAATCCTCTCCCGCTCTTTCGGTTTGTTTTTGCTCCCACTTTTATCCCCCATCCAGATCCAGGGCAACATTTTTGCGGGCTTTGACGAGACCTTGCTGCGGGGTGCTGAGGCTTTGGCCGCTGTGGATATAGTATCGCAGAAAACCCACCCCTTCAAGCCGGATGCCACCTACCACACCATGAGCAGCGTATCCTGCACTCCTACCTCGTCCTCCGTCCACCTGCATCACCCATCTGTGCTGACCACACACCATCCCCACCACCACCACCACCACCAGCCCTCCCAGGGCCTGGATGGCGAGCTCCTGGACCACCTCAACTCTGCCCTCCCGCTCGGAGGGGTGCCGGGCCCCGATGTGGGCTCCACACCTTCGCACCCTCACTCCCACATGTCGGCCATCAACCACATGGCCCACCACTCCCAGCCTATGAACATGTCCCACCCCCACGGCCTCGCTTCCCACGCTGTCATCTCTGGCCCTGAGACGGAGACGGACCCCCGGGAGCTGGAGTCCTTCGCTGAGCGGTTCAAGCAGCGGAGGATCAAGCTGGGGGTGACCCAGGCAGATGTGGGCTCCGCGTTGGCCAACCTGAAGATCCCAGGGGTGGGCTGCCTTAGCCAAAGCACAATCTGCAGGTTTGAGTCCCTCACCTTGTCCCACAACAACATGGTGGCCCTCAAGCCCATCCTAGAAGCATGGCTGGAGGAGGCCGAGCGGGCCCAGAGGGAGAAAATGACCAAACCTGAGATCTACACGGGGGGTGACAAGAAACGCAAGCGCACCTCCATCGCTGCCCCCGAAAAGCGGTCACTAGAGGCCTATTTTGCTGTGCAGCCGCGGCCCTCCTCGGAGAAAATCGCCGCCATCGCCGAGAAGCTAGACTTGAAGAAGAACGTGGTGAGGGTCTGGTTTTGCAATCAGAGACAGAAGCAGAAAAGGATGAAATTTTCTGCCACCTACTGAAGAAGGGGCTGGGAAGGCAGTGGTGGGGAGTGCCTGCACCCGCAACCAGCCCGCCACGGTCCTGGCCCCCAGCCCCTCCGAAATGGGCAGGGTTTGGGGTTGTTGGCTTTTTTTTTTTTTTTTTTGGTTAAAAAAAAATAATTGGAAAACAACAAAAAAAAAGGAAAAATAAACCTAAAAAAGGGAAACCCGCCCAAAGCGAAGCGAACAGTTTGGTGCCTGCTCCTCATCCACGGGCAAAGTGGCCCCACTGTTATGACTGGTACAGACTGCTTTTGTAGATAAAACTGGAAAAAAGGTGGAGAAAAAGGAAAAGACAGAACGAACGGCCTAGGGGGAAGTTTTGGGGTGCCCGGAGTCAGGGCAGCAGCAGGGAAAACCCAGCGGGTCTTTGTTGCAGCTCCTTGCCCCTTCCCGGCTCGGCTGGGCAGGCGGGGGCTGTGGCACCGCTCTCTCCTCGGTGCCCAGTCCTCTTCTTTTAAAAAATAAAAAATTAAAAAAAAAAAAAAAGAAAACAAATAAGAAAGAAAACGAGCTCGAAGCCGCCCCGGACGGCTGTAAATATGGAGGTGCCGGCCTGTGCTCCCCGCGCTCGCTGCCAGGGTCCCCACGCACACACACGCACACACACGCACTTGCATGGTTTTGTTCGCTCTCCCCTGCCCCCAGCAAACCCATCGCATTTTTGCAATAACGTTTCTGTTTCTACCTCATCGGCTAAATTAAAAAAGAGGGGAAAAAAAAAAAAGGATTAAAAAAAAAGGAGAAAAGAATAAAAAAAAAGAAAGAAAAAAAATTTGGCACGTCCCTGGAGTCGCGGTTTGTTCGGGGAAAATGGAGATTTATTTTGCTTTGGTTTCACTCAAACTGTTCGATATCCGTATGATTTCACTGTAAAAAATATCCTACGCTTCGACAATCAAGTCATTGGGGCTCACAGGAGCGGCCCGGGGCAGCGGAGGTGGCCGGGCAGCCCCGGCCCCGGCCCGGCCCTCCGCGGGGGCGGCTGTCTTTGCAAATAGTGAACTCTGCACTTTCTAAGGCAAGAATACTCTTTTTTTTTTTTTTTTTTTTTTTTTTGCTTTGCATATTTAATAGAGAAATTTGCCTCCGTTTTCTTTCTTTTTTTTTTTTTAAGTTAAACGAGATTTCGTTTCGCTGTGTGTGTGCTGAATGAAATTTGGTGTCTGTGTACGCTGCAGCATTTCAAATAAATCATGCACGTTTTACCTCACTCTCCTGCCTCCTGGAGTTACTGCGGCCGCCGGGCACGGCTCCGGGGACCCTCCCGCCCCGGCCCGGGGAGCCCCTTTCCCGGGGTGGCTCCTCCCGCCCATCCCCGCTGTCTCCGGCCGCCGGCTCCCGTCGGGGTAAAGGGGCTCGGTCCTTCCTCCGTGGGAAAGAAAAGAAACGCAACGAAAAGCAACGAAACGCGGGGCAGAGCTGCCCTTCCCCACCCGGGACGGAGCGGGGGGGGCTCGCCCCGGGCCACCCCGCCGGGTTTCAGCCCTGCCGGCCGCTCAAGCCGGGTCTGGAGCCGAGGGGTGTTTTGGTCCCTTCCCCGACACCAGCCCAAACTCGGCGTGTTTTGAAGCCCCACGTGTCGGTCCCCGGGTGGGTTTTGCTTTGAAGCCGGGACGATGCTCCCACGGGCTAAATCCGTTGGCCGGGGGCGAGCGGAGCGCTGCCCGCATCGCTCGGGCGCTCCCGCAAACGACTGCACGGGCTGAGCCCCTCACCCCCCACTCCTCCTTCCCCGGGGGGGTGCCCCCAGGCAGCCTCTGCCACCTGCCTGGCCCTGACCGGGCTGCCACTCGAGACGGCTGAGAAAGGAATATTTTAACTCCCAGCTCTGCTCATCCTCGAGTTTCCTCTCCCGCAGCCGATCGCATGGAAACCTCTTCCGAAACGAAGTGAAGCCGCTCGGCGGCGGGGGGAGCGGGGGGAGCGGTCCCGCGGGGTGTCCTCTCTGTCTCGGGGGGGGGGGCGGTGAGCGGAAAAAAAGAAGTAATTTGCGGGACGGGGGGGTAGTTTGCGGTGTTTGTTTTTGTTTTTTTTTTTTTTTTTTTTGGTAACTTATTCGGGCGGAAAAAATATCCAAAGACACGGAGCCGGGGGGAGCAGGGGTGTCGTGCTGCACCCCGACAGTCGGAGCCTTGCAGCTCCCGAATCCTCATATTTTGCAGGAAAAAAACCCAAACAAACAAACAAAAAAAAAAAAAAAAAACAAAACCAAAAAAAAAAAAAAGAGGGAAAATTGTGCAGCGCCCGAAATAACTGTCGGAGGAGCTGCTTCACCTGAGCGAGCGGGGCAGGCTCGGCGGTGGCCGGCAGAATCCTGCCTGCCCTGCCTGCCCTGCCTGCACCGTGGGAACGGGAGCAGCACCACGTCCCGGCCCCCTCGGCCCGCACACCCGCTGCCGCCCGGCACTATTCCTGGGGCTCTTCGCAAACCCCATCCCCGCCTTTGTTCTTTCGCTCCGTTCTTGTTTTTTCCATGAAGCGAAAAGCGCATTTTCATAAATAGACCTTGGCCAAGTGCTGGCGATGAAATTTTAATGAAGGCTGGATGCTGAGTGCTGCCCGGGGGGGCCTTAGAGAATCAGCTCCGCGCAGCATTAGCAGGGCCCTATTCGCTTTCCTACCCCCCCCTGCTTTCCCCAGCTCTCCCTCGCAGACATAACACACTCCCGTCTGCTGCTGCTCCTGCCTCGCAGCAGCCCCCCCGGCCGCCCCCTCCTCAAAGCCGAGAGCCCGAGCCCTGCCTGGGATGCGGCGAGGGGCACCGGGCTCGCTGCGTGGGGTTGGGGTCGATGCCCGGTGCCGGCAGCTCGCAGGTGCCGCTCTGTCCCCGCTCTTAAAAGTTTGCAAAAGCGAGCAATGCAATATTTATCACCCGCGATCATAAAAAGGCGAGTCGGTATTTCCCAGGCACAAA
Source organism: Strix aluco (assembly GCF_031877795.1). NCBI lineage: Eukaryota > Metazoa > Chordata > Aves > Strigiformes > Strigidae > Strix > Strix aluco. Next base: position 16,589,872 of record NC_133940.1, on the reverse strand, counting down.
TGCAAAGCGCTCGGCTCGGGAGCCGGAGCGGGGCTGGGGGAGCAAAGCCCTGGTCCCCGGACGGCGCTGCCGGCCGCCAGGTAAGGGGAGGGGGGTGTCCGGCCGGGGACTAGCACGAAGGATGGGGCAACCCCGGACAACGAGCAGCGGGCGCCATGGCCCGCAGCTCTGGTGGCTGGGAAGGGTGGGCAGCGGCTCCGGCAGCAGTGTTGAGGCCTGGCAAACTCATCACACAGAGGGGACTGGGCAGGAGGCGGCCCGGGAACTGGTCCTGCTCCTGCTCCAGCAGCGCCCGCTGTGCCCATGTCGGGTGCGATGATCCAGGACGCATGGTGGGGTGGTCCGGGAGGAGGTCGAGAAGGGTCCCTTTTGTATCCCACCCCCTGCTCCTGAATAGCCCCCTCCTGGGCACAGGTCGGGGACAAGCTGCTGGTCCTTCCCGGCAGGAGGTCCTGGCAGGGGGCCAGGACAGCCTGGAGCCGGGTCCCAGCCATTGTCCTGCATCTCGGTTTCTGTGTCCGGCTCCTGCTGCTGCTCGCCAAGGTGCCATGGTTGAGGAAAAGTTGGGGGACAGGGGTGGTGGGGGAGAGGGGGGGGGGGGCCCACCCCAGAGGCTGCAGGGCTTCCCAGCTGTCCCTCAGGCCCCAGGAAAATGTAAACAGAACCCAAACCCCTCCAAATTCAGCCTCTTTGCAGTGCACTTTGCACGGGGTGAGACTGGGGGAACGGCCAAGGCAAGGGCAGCAGGGAGAGCTTTGGAAGAAGGGAAGATACACACACAGAAGTGTCATGGGCACAGGCACACTCCCTGTTCCTGGAGTGCAAAGGACACACCTGAACCACGACCCTATAGCCAAAATAGCATTAAATGAAAGGAATATTGATTGGACTGGACACTCAGCTCTCACCATTTTTTTTTTTTTTTTATTTGAGGTTTGGTATATGAACTAGCCTTGAGATTTATCAAACCTATCGCTTTGGTAGCAGGTCCACCTCTAAGGGTACCTGCTCACCCTACCACTGATGCTAGCCCAGAGCTCAATGAGAAGGTGACAGCCACCTTAGGGGACTTGGTTCCTAATCTACCTCCAAACTGGTGAAACAGATGGGGTGAGCCAGGCCTTCTCCCTTCCCCAACACTCCAGTCAGGAGATGGGGCATCCTGGGAATTCAAAAGCACCACACAGAGCTAATTCACCAGGGATCTGAGCCTTGATAGAGATGCATTTGGGGTCTTCAAAGCAGGGGTGCACAGGCAGCTGTAGACCTCTGGGCTCGATCATGGTCAATGGAGAGGAACCAAGGAGCCTATAGTGCAGTTCCTCTCTGTCTACCATTTACTTCTGAAGTGGGGCAGGTGAATGGTACTCTAGAGGCATCTTACTCACCTTAAAGCCTGTAAGGATGCTGAATGACCAGCTCAGATGGAGATATCTATAAACGGGGACATGACAGCTTAGCAGAGATGAGTCCTACCCCTGGTGTTGCAAAGGCTTCCTGTGGAAAGTTGCCCACCAGTTCTGGGCTGCTGAAGCTCTCAGACATCAGTTCTTGGAGCTCTGCCCAGTGAGCCCTGGGAGCTGGTGCGTGACCCTGTAGCAAGGATCTCTCTTGCAATACAGTGCTCACCTCCAAGCTGTTCACCTCCATGCCATGCTCTTTTATATTTTTTTTTTCATGCTATAAAATCCAAGACCCTCCAAGAATTTGGACATCTAAGCCCCTTGAGCATGTAGATAAATGATCCAGGACAGTGTGTCCATGCCACCATGCACCAAAGTGTGCAGGAACGTGTTTAAAGTTATCCATGCTCTGCTGAACTTGAGTCTGGTAACTCCAGGCAAATGCAGACGTGTTTGAAGAAATCTTGAGGGAAGCACTGTCCCTCCTTTATGTTTTAGAATAAAGTAATTCAGGATGGAGTATGGCTGTAACACTGCACCAGATCCCTTTCACTCCACTTTGTTTCACAGGCACAGGGACCGACTGTGGTTCCTGAGTTGCAGGGTGACAGGTGACAGCAAATGGTGCCAGCACAGCTCATGTGTCAGTACCGAATCACATGGCTGAGGGGCTGATTTCCCCACCAGGAAGGGAAACAAGGCAAGGAAAGCTGTTGATTGTTGAACTGTCTGGGGACCATCAGTGTCCCATCTCTCCATCCATGGAGCTTGTAGCTCTAGTCCTCGTGCGAGCTTTAAAGGATGTGGGAAATCAGCAAGGTGGCCACCACTATCAGCCATCCCCTGTAACAGCAATAGGCACTGCCTGATCCCAGAGGGATAACTCTGGACTAACATGTCTGTTGCTGCAACCAGTCTATACTCCAGAGGAGGGATATGTGAACCCCCTCATTCAAATATTACTAGCACGTCACAGCTTTGCACTCAGCTTTGGGTCTAGAGGAGAGAAAATGCTCCATGTTCTTTAAAAGATTCCTGCCTTTGAAAGCCATACAGGTAAAGGGTGCCCCTGCTGACGGACTCTCTTCTATTATTCTATGTGTTTTAGTGCAGCGCAGAGCAGATGTATTTTTAAAAAGGCCGATGCTTGAAGTAGGCTCTGTTCCACTACAGGGGAAAAAGGAGTAAAGCAGTAATTAAAGGCTTCAGAGATGCCCGAGTGGGGAGAAGGACAGCCGGGCTTGAGGGGGAACCCAGGAAGAAGGCTAGCAATTAGCGGTCTTTGGAAAGAGTTTGGGAAATGGGGCAGGGTATTGCATGAGGCAAACCCCATGGCTGACTGCAGGGTGGGGGAGCAGGCAGGACCACTACCCCCTTCCCCAACTGATCCGTTGCTTTTCACAAGTAATAAGTCCTCAGTCAGGCCATAGGTTGCCCATCTGTGCTCTTTGCTCTCTGCTACCAAATCCTTCCCCCAGCTCCGGGAAGTTGCTGGGGATTTTGACTGAGAAGGGAATGCAGGATCAGGCCCCATATTGTATGTTCCCATGGGAGCTCAGCTACGCCAGGTGAAGAAAGGTCTTTCTGTGTTGTCAGATCAGGTCAGTGGTAGGGGTAGGTTGTTGACTTGCTCTGAGCAGAAGAGAAGAGGAAACATTTTGGTGGGCAGAGGAGATGCACAGGGAAAGCCTGGGGAGAACTCACTGAGTGGGGGAAAGCTAAGATGGATGGGCTGGTCTGTGTTACTGCAGCCTGACATGCAAATGGGGGTGAATACTCACGGACCTCAGCTTTGGGACACCTGGGTATCCCATTCTGCACTGCAGAAATCGGGCCACCTTTCCACCCAGTCTGGTCAGAAGAGGGTGGGAATTCCAGAAAGCAACAGGAAAAGCTGGTTGACACTCACCTTTGAGACATCTCCCAGTTTGCATTTCCAAGGACCAAATTCTGATTTTCCTCTTCTTGCTACCAAAATCAGGACTTGGGATGCTGAATCTGCCTGCAGTATGAGCAGCTTTAACACTTGATTCTAGTGTGCAAAAATAGACCTTCATTCTCTGTACACTCATCCCAATGACAGTAAAGGATCCTAATAAAGTTACAAGTTGTTTTTTTTTTTTTTTAAATCTGTTAAAGAAATACTTCCAAAAATTTAATCTTATGTGTTTCCCATTCAAAGACCAAGGTCTTCATCTCACCAACCCTCACCTACAGGAATAACCCTCTGCTTACCAGCAGTCCTGCTGAAGCCCTGTGGGAACAAGTCCCTCATTTTTATCCATAAGCTCTAAGGAAGTGCTGTGGGATTTGGCTTTGGATCATTGGGTGCATCAGAGAGTAGGAAAGCTTACAGGGAATTTCAGAAAATTTGGGATCCTGGAGACAGAGAGAGATCAGAGATAAAATCTATATTTCATCTGCAGCATCTCACCAACATTTCCAGCAGCTATAGGAAAATAAGAGCTCTCTGAGAAATATGAAAATGTCAACTAAGGATGATGTTTTATTTATGCCAGGCAAGGAAGGTTTTTTGTTTCACACAAGGAAAAAAGCATGTGTATTTGTATAAAATCTTGCTCAACTATTCTGTGACTACCCAACTGCTACCTGTGAATCAGAGGGAGTTTATTTCACAGAGTGGGTTTTCAGAGATGTATAACATAACCCTTGTCTCAAGCTAGTCAGCAGAAACTCCTCATTCATCACCAGCTCCAGCAAAGCACTTCCCAGCCTTACTGCACATTACTGTTGGCTAAATCATGGAGCAAAGCCACGTTTGTCTCTTCCATAAAACAGAGTGCCCAACTCAAGGAGGAAACATGTTCGTCCACTCTGGATCTTGTGATCTATCCAGACTTTGAACTAGTTCCTAACACCAAGATTAACATTCAGTGCAGCATTTTTCCTGTTGTTTATCGATATTTTCACTACATACCTTGGGGTCCCAAGTGAGATCAGCATTCAGGATCCTCAGATTAGGAATGGCAAATTCATTGTCCCATTTTTAGCCATGTGCTGCTGACACTAAAACATGAATGTAGGGCTGGGTCAGGTTCCCACTGGTGGTAGTGGAAGTTCAGGGCAGGAGTGTTGCTTTCATGCAGGCACCAAAATCAGTTAATGTAATTTTGGAGGCCCCATTTCTCACTCTGAGTCACACTGTGAGTGAGTCTGTTCCCTGTCATACCTGTCTTTTGACTTTCTTTCTTCCCCCTTCATCTTATCCTTCCACCCCCTTTGTTGTCTCTTCTCCAATTCTCTCCTCCCTCTTTCCCAGGCAGGACTCTCAGTCCTGGCTGTCTGCCCTCTCACACGTGGTCCAGCCCACCAGGGCTCTTGACTAGCCTACCCCTGGGAAATGTTGGCAGCATGTCCCAGGCTGAGCACGGCTCCTGTCGTGTCATGGTCTGTGCCGGCTGAGACAAGAGGGGAGAGCTCTTTCCCTCCCAAGCCCACCCAGCCTTCCTGATGTGGGGGACATTCACATCTGGGGGGTTTCCCTTCTGCTGGGAGGACCATTTGCTCCTTCACACCTCCCTGCTTGGAGGCAGCGGATGCTGGACGTGCCTGGCCTCTGCTCTGCTCTCCCACCTCCCACACCAGGAGCTAAGCAGATCTGCTTGGGCACACAAACTGTGACCGAACCAACAGCAGAGGGGCACCGAGGGAGTCCCAGGCTCCAGCCTCTCCCATTAGAGACCCAAACCTCCCCACAGGGAGCCAGGGAGGCAGCACAAACTCCTGTCCATGGGCTAATGGCTTCTGATGATTCTTCCCGGAGATGCTTCAATCGTCTTTGCCCAGGTTTCTCCCTCACAGGCTGCTCCGCTCAGTGCCTCTTATGCACTGCTTCAGCACTATACCTCTCTCCTGCAGCCAGCATACGGGAGTGCTGACTACCTCCGGGTTCTCACATGGATTTTTTCTTACCCTTGCTGTGCTGTTTGGTTCAGATCTAAGTGAGCTTTTCAAGCATGCTGCCTGTATGTCTTTATTAAAAAGCACAGCTTAAGGAAGGGTTTGCAGGGGGGATGGATCAGCTCTAGATGCACTCTGTAGCCAAAACCATGGGAATCTTCTGCTCTACAACTGTTCACAGTCCCCAACAGCTGCGCAGTACAACCAGCCGGATCAGCAGGACACGGGGTCAGTTCTTTGGCCGTGACTAATTCATTACAAAGTGCAGCCCCTCTGCTTGTTACCTTTGTGCTGCTGTCTCCTCTGTTGTAAAGGCAGGTGGACAGACAGGGACATGTCCCCAAGGGGTGCGAACCAGTCGGGGGAGTGAGGGGGGTGGCAGGCAAGCTGATCGAGATGCTGAGTTTGTATTCCCCATGGTTTGTGGAGGAGCCCAGATTTGTTGTGAGACAGGGAGTGAAAAGTGGTCAGCCTATTCATGATACCAGCTTATGAGGTATAGGTTTCCCTTAGGAAACTTTTAGCCCTGGGTCAAATTTTGTTCTCAAATACCTTGAAATCAAGGCAAGCATTCCAGATGGTACTGACATTGCCAAAAACCAAGTCTCTAGGAGTCCCTCTGCCTGAGATGTGCAGTCACCTCTGGAGTGTAGGCAGTGGTACCCAATGCTTCCTGGCCCCTGGGAGGTGGGAGTGAGTAGGATCCTAATGTCTGGGCATGGATTTCCAGCCTTGACTTCTTGTAGAAGTTGCCAGGAGCTGTTAGTGACTGCAAATGATGAGAAAAGCAGACTGGCCTTTCACCCAAGAGCTGGAGTCGCATCAAAACAACACGCTGACCAGCATGGTGGTGTACCAGCCCAGAGGAGGGCAGAGACTCAGACACAATTACGGACTATCCTTGTGATGTACTAACCCTCAAGCCCTGGCCAAAGGCTCTTGACCTTCTGCCACCCCAAATCGACCCTGCAATCCAGTTTAGACATAATGTTTTCCTTTGCTCCGTGTCTGGAAGAGTGCTGTTAAGCAGCTGCCATGCTCTGCACCAGAAGCAGCTGCATTAAGCACTCCTCTTGCCGGGGGAAGTGGCTGATTTTTGCCATGATGGCTGTGCATCTCCCCTGTGAATGACTGGCTGTTGTAAGATACTAACTGAGCCAGCCACATGCTTCATAATGTCAATTGTAGTTCAGTGTTAATTATTTATGATAAAACTTCATAATGTGCTGTTAAATGGGCTGCAGGATATTTTGGTTAAATTAAGGAAACCTTAAAGCTCCCTCTGTAGGGCCTTGTTCTTTGGGCCTTGCTGAGAGCAAAGGTTCAATTAAAGTTTAGGCATTGTGGCCTCTGTCTATTGGCCTAAGATTATTGAAATTATTGGAGTGTGGAGATCAATTTAATAGCTCAACATTGTCATTTTCAACAGTAAAATTCTAGGTGAAGTGTTTACCAAGAAGACTTCAAGTCCGGGTCTGCAGCGTCTCCTTGAATCTGCAGAGAGCCTGAAACACTGGCTGTGGTGTTTCCTGAGCTTGGGCTTGCCTGTGCACACACCACATGGCCACACAGCCATGCTTCAGCATGCCTGAGGGTGCTGCTCTGGGGACAGTGCTCTCACAGATCTCGCAGTGCCTTTGCATGGTCAGCTCTGGGCAAGCAAGTTGACCTCGGTCTCCTACATGGACTAGTCTGGCAGCCTGAGCTCTGGCTAATCATACACCCTGTGGAAGCAGAGAACCGAGCCACCCCAGTAGGGACAACCTTGCTGCCCTTAGTTGCTAAAGGCAACTGGTCTCCAAGCCACTTGTCCTGCCCTTCTTGGGATATGGGTCCTCTGTGCATCTCCCCAGGGCCACCTCTGCCAAGCTAGGGAGCAGGCACTTGGTCTGCTTGGCCCTGCAGGGCTCAGATGCATGCAGTGGCCCTTGCATAGAGGTGGGAATAGATGATGCTTCCAACAGACCTGAGAAGCTGCTTAACTGGTACATTTGTTCATTAAAATCCTCAAGTGATTTGGAGTCCTTCAGAAGTGAAAGAGGCCAAGATGTGACCTCCCCTGACCACCCCACAGGCAAGGGGATGAGCTGGTGTCTAGCAGCTCACAGGAGACTTATTGAGCCCCCAGAAGGGACTTTATTCTGACTGTAAGAAACTTGAAAGAACAGGGAAACCAGACTTGTGATCAAAAACAACACTCAGGGACCAGACTCTGCACTCAGAGGTGGCCGCTCTTACTTCAGTGCCTGCTTTCTTTAAATATGGCTTGACCCTACTTCTGAGCAGGGCGGATGGGAGCCTCAGAGAGGGAGGAGAAGTTCCGGCTGGCTGGCTGTGCTTCCTCCACAGCCTTCCTTTCACAGAAGGATGACCTTTGCACCCTGAACACCCAGACAACCTTGGCCCTTCTTGCACGGTGACTTGCATGGGGCAGGAGAGGGCAGGCTGGGGAGGTCTGAGCATCAGCCAGCTCTGCCAGGGCAAGTTTTCTTGACCAGCACTCTGCACAGCTCTGAGCAAAGGCATCCTACTCAGTCTGAAGTGAGGTCTCCACAAGCTTCTCCAGGCTCCCTCTCTCAGCTTTCATCCCCTTGCAAACGACCCAGATTGCTTCCTCAGCTTCCTCATTCACGCACTGGCCCTGCTGCCCCTTGTGCCTCAGGCTCTGCATAGCTCTCACACCAACTGTTTTGGGGACCAGAGCTGCTGCTTGGGTGACCCCTGAGACAAAGTGGATGTTGAAGCTTGGCTCTCTAGCACCCTGCCATTCTCTAACTTCTGTGCTAGTCCATAACAGGGGACAGCTGCTATGCTTTCTAAAAGCTAACAGGTCCTGCTCAGCCTTGCCAGATAATATTGGTCAGGATGTATCTGGTAAGGAGTGCTAGCTGGGCAGGCTTATCAGAGTCCCTGACTGATGCTTTGCTGGAGATGGGGTTCATATACCACTCAGGGATGGGGTTTCTTTTCCACTGTGACTCATTCTCCCACCTTACCAGAACAACCTTCTCAAGTACCTCTATCTCTGCACAGAGTCAGGAGCCCAACATGCATATGGGATCTGTCTGAGAACCAGATGCCTCAGAGTGAGGTTTCATAGCACTTCAGTGTTTAATGGAACCCTCCACACCAAAGTTGTATGGGGCACTTGAACGTAAGCAGGGACTTGAGGCCTGCTCCCCTGCTTCCACCCTTGCCTTCACCTCATTTTTTGGGTTTTTATTGGGGCTATAACTTGGCAGGACAACATGTTGGATCACACCCTTGGTGATTCTTGACTTCACCAGCCTTTTGCAGGCTGCATAGATGGGCCAGTTCGCTCCCAGATTCTCTTCTCTTCCTTATTCATGGGCAGATGCACTGGATTTTCCTCTCACCTGACCAAGTGCTTCCCAGCAAATGGTTAAGAAGCTGCTTGAAAGACCTGTACCTCCATTCATTTGTTAATGGTGTTTTGCTCTGTGTGCTGGCCGATGGTTTAGACTGTGATGTTCTAGCTCCCTGCCTGGAAAAGGGCCAAAGCCACAAAATTCTCTCAGGGTGACTGGGTGAATGCACCTTGCATTGATCCCCCTGCAAGCCGGGCCATGCACAAGTGCTCCCTCTCCTCACTGGAAAGCCCATGGGTATGCAAATGAAAACAGCAGTAAACCCCATGGTGGGCTTTACTTCTGCAAATACCTACACATTTTCACATTGACCTATTTGCTCTAATAAAGAGCACCATATTTAGCCTTGTCCTTAAGCTACCCTAAAGCCTCCAGTGGGCAACCACCTGCACTGCAAAAACTTATCTGAGACCCCACAGCCCCCTCCATGTCAAGCACCTTCATGAGATTTTGCTTTTCCCCCTGTTTGTCCCTTGGTCCTGCTGTATGTTCAGTACTTGTGCAGCTGTGTGAGGCTCAAACAGAGGAGACCCTCTGGCTGCTGCCCCAAATTCCCTGCATCCCTCATCTTCTCTTCACAGCCCACATCTGAGCATAAACTCATGTGATGAGAAGAGTAACCTCTAGAGGGTCTTTGACATCATGTAGTGCCAGGGAATGCATCTGTGCAAGGTGTAAGTACTTTGTGGGTGGCTTTGCGTGGCCACAGGCTATGATGGAGATGAAGGTGGTTCTTGTAGCTCACTTTGGGAGAAGGTTGACTCTGAAATCAAATTAGGCTTCTCCAGTACCATAGCTCTGACACTGAGAGTGGGAGGGAGGAGTGAAGCCTCTAGTATCTGGAGATCAAAGGCTTTTCTTGTTTTGGGTATCATTGAACAGCAGTTTAACCTAAATTAGTCCCTTCCACTCACAAGCCCCTTGCCATTCAAATCTCACATCCTGAAAACAACATGTCCCTGCTCAGCTTGACCACCTGACTATACACACCAGGTGTGTGTCAAGCCTTGAATTTCCTTTGTTGCATCAGACAAAATCATGTCATTCAGCATCAAATTTTAATTCCCTCTGCTCTTTGCATGCATGAAAATGGGAGAAATGGCCTGCTGTGGTGACTCCTCAGCAAAATCAGGCCTTAGGAGAACTCTGGTCTGGAAAGACATGGACTGGTGGATTCACTCTCTGCTTTCAGGTCTTCCACAGCAGATAGGAATCATCTCTCATTTTCCCACCCCTGAGATGCAACTCAAGCCACCATCTTTCTTGTTTCTCTCCTTTTTTGTACTTTCAGAGGTGATGCCCAAGTCCACAGTTTCTGGCTTTGTGCAGTTCAACTCTGGAACCATCCTTTGCCCTGCTGACATGATGAAACAATGTTAATTTTCAAGGTCTGCTTGCAACTTCTTCCCTGTACAGAAAGAGATTAACTGGCACACAGGGAAGTTGGAAAGGAGTGTGAAAGGAAGACATGAACTCCTGTCTTCCTATGAGGGGCTTGGTCCGATTAGAGCCATGCTGGGCTGGCACAGATTTATGAAGGGATGAAGTCCAGGCTTTGAAAAGGAGAGAGGATAGTTTCTTGGATTCATGAGGGAGCACCACAGAAGACCATTTCTTGCTGTAGCTGTTCCCAGAATGGTAGCCTTCCTTGTGCATGTCATTCTGCTCAGCTGAAATCCTCAGCTTTCTCCCACTGCAGGTTACACCCCATGGAGTTCCCAAGGTCTTGAATCCTTTGCCATGGGTTTTCCATGGGACCAGAAACTAATCCAGTAAAGCACGCTATGTTCCCAGCTGGAGAGCAGGGAAGGAGAGAAAGTGGGGTTAGGAGAACCCTAAAGGATCCCGTTTCATTGGGTCAGTCTCACACTCCTCCAATTGTTTCAAGCCTTGGAGCATCTCAAGCCTACTATGAAGTAGTGGTGGAGCAGCTCCCACACGCATCTGTCAGCAGTGTCATCTCTTGACCCCAGAGGTCAGACCTTCCTAAGGCTGATGCCACTGCCCTGACACACCCAGGTCTGCTATCGTAGACTTGTCAGTGTTTGTGCTTGCAGGTCCGCAGCAAGAGGTGGTATTAAAAAGGACTGAATCTGTCTGATGATGCAGAAATAACCCCCCACCTGTACTGTATCTTCTGTGATGGCTACAGAAATCTACAACGATTTTTAGCCAGACTTTTTTTGAAGCCTTGTTAAAGAAACCGATTGACACAACTCTGACAGAAGAGACATTTTGAACTCTTATCTTTGTATCCCCTTCGGCCATGCTGTTTCTTCCCATTCTCCCACCATTTATTACTAATGTATCATATCGACATGGCTTGCTATACTACTCATGAATGAGGGAACATCTCCCTCCCTTGACTGATGGATCAATGCCTTTCCAGACCGACTTTCACACCTACAATTTCAGCCAACCTTGATGTTTCCCTGATCTTTCTACTGCCAAGAAAAACCTTGATTAGTAAAGGTTTGTGTCTACACCATGAGATGAGGCCTCCTCTGTGCAGGTAAAAAGATCTGCAAGAGATACAGATCACAGATTGGGCGGTGTGATGAACTTGCCAGTGGGGCCACTACAGTGTCTGCTGGTGTCCCTATCCCACAGTAATGCCCACATGGCTACCTTCCCCACTTCTTGTTGTGCCGTTTGATACTGGTACCATCATCAATTAGAAAGCTGACCCCAGCTATCCCTGGTTTATGAAGTATATGAAATTGCAGACATAGTAGGAGCAAACACAAACAAGTTATCACCTCCTCTGCTATTGCTAGAGTACTTGCACCCAAAGCATCAACTCTCACCACAGCTACTGACTGAAAAAAATCCCTGTAGGAGGTGTGCATAGTTATCAACAGACTGCCTTGCGATGCCCAGGGCCAGCTAGTTAAAGTGTCCAATACAGCTAAGCACTCAACTGCCTGAGCACTGAGTTTATGGGAATAACAACCCCCAGAAGCATGGGCAGGGTGGGTCCCAGTGGTGAGGTCGCAGTGTTGAACCAGTCATGAGTCTAGTCATTCTCAGACAAGACCCTCTCTAGATCATCTGTGCTCCCTTTGCCACATCAGCATTTACACACTTCCTGCAAGACAAAGTCCCTTGTGCATGGCACCATATTTTTATCTCAAGTAGCCTCATGGTGCAAAGAGTCTCTTCTGACAGGCCAGAAATATAAATAAGCCAGTTGCAGAATGATGACCCTTTGGCGTTACCACGTTTATCTACCTGACCTAGCAGGTGTTTTCAGGCCATCTCTGTGAAAACCTGTTTAGTTCTGCTTCAGTTATTTTTTACCTCCCTCCCTCCCTCCCTCCCTCCCTCCCTCCCTCCCTCCCTCCCTCCCTCCCTCCCTCCCTCCCTCCCTCCCATTTCCAGTTCAGCTCTTGCCTGATTCGGCAGGTCCACTGCAGTACTCCCCTGGATAATGCAAGGACATCTCCTCTGCCTTGTTTTCAGTCAGCAGCAGGGTAAGGGGCTGCTGGTATCTGATGAGCTCTGGCTCCTCTGCCTGCTGGGCTGGATCTGCCCCTCACAAATGAGAGCAGGTGATGTGGTGGCATCACTCTGGGACGGTGCCAGGGTCCGACTCACCGCCTGTGAGCTGGGGGCTGTGGCTTCAGGAGGGCAGGGAAAGAGGGGAGGTCACCCTGCCAGGAGTGGAGGTGGAAGGGAAACAGCTTGTCTGCCTTTTTTCAAGCACTGACGACACACAAATATTTGGTGGCTGGGGACAGATCACAGCATATAGTACTCTTTTTGCTGGACAAAGTTGGAGTCAGGCAGTCAGTTGCATGTTATAAGCCATGACCACCAGCATAGAGGATTTGATAAAAAATGGCTCCTGGGCATCTTTCCAAAGTCAGATGCATGGAGGAGAGAGGACTCGGGCTGATTGGCAAGGAGTTGCTTTCTGCTCCTAAAGCAGCCTTCCACTCCAGCAAGGCAGCTTGCTCCTTAAAAACAACAAGCACCTAAAAAGCGAGCATGGATACAGAGAATACAAGAATCCATTTAAAACAAACAGGGAGGGAGTCGTGAATGAGTGACTGTGCACTTTGCAGGAATGGAAATACAGCTTGCCTCTGCGCCAAGCCTTGATGGCTTCATTCTGCTTCGTAAGGCTCTTAGCTCCTGTGAGCTGGAGCCAGCCTCCCTCTGAGGGCTGGAGATGGAGGAAGGTGGCCTCCTGCAAGCCACTCCAAATATTTAACTCAATAAAAGCCTCTCCTGTTCAGGGTTCTAAATTCTGCTGTAGGTTATCATGACAATAGATGCTAATGGCACTTGTAGGGATCCAGGTGAAGCTAAACACTTCTAAAAACAAATACCTCCCAGTGCTCCAAGTCCCATTGCAAAAGCACAACCACTGCCTCCATACTAACTTTTTATGGAAATAATAAAGCATCCACCAAACATTTCCATACAAAGATATTCTGCCTTCATGGCTCCCTTTGCTAAAATCCTCATTAGATAGCAATTTTCCCTGATGGCCTTAATTCATCAGCTCTGAAACCTTCCCATGAATAAAAGGAGATCTTCAGGAGTATGATACCAGGTGAAGAGAGCTGGGCATGGGAAGTGCTGGGGGATTTGAGCTGCTGGGTTTATTTACTGCATGGTGTCCCAAATCAGGGTACTTGCTGGTCCCAGGCAGTTTTGGGGTAAAAGCAGCCCCCTGAAATCACCCTGCTATCCTCCTCCTGTCCTTATTGCAGCTCTGGGGGAGGACATCTTGTCTACACCGCTGTGACCACAGTTTCCACTACCAAGCCTGAGCCCAGGTGGGGACTGAGGCTGTGGTGTCAGGAAGAAAAGTATGGTCATAGAGGCTGCCCCAAAGATGGCCAGTGCAGGAGATTTGTGGATGAGCCAGCTGTGTCCAAGCTTGGTGAATAAGATCTGTCACTTCCCCTTATCACAGAGATGCTCCTGGTCCAGAATCTGAAGTCCTGGTTTATGCCTCTTAATCATGAACCTCAAAAGATATGGATAATTGGGCAAGGCAAGGCAAATGTATCCCCAGATCACTGCAAAAGAAGGGTTCCTGTCTTCACCCTTGACTGGAAGAGGGTGGGGGTCTGTGCTTCCATGATGGACAAAGCTTTCCTTCCCCCCCTCCCCCCGCCCCCCCCCCCTCAGTGTAAGAGGACTCAACCCTGCTAATATTTAAGCACTTCTGAGTACAGCACAGCCCTGCCCAACAAGGACATCTCTTACGATGCCCAACTTCAGACCTCTCCTGGCTCTTTCCTACTGCCCTCTGGAAGATGAGCTCACAGTATGGGCAAAGGCAGTGCAGAAGCTGCTCAATTTTGACTCTGGTTGGAGAGTAGCAAATGGCAACTGCTCCAGCAACAGCCCCTGATCAATTCTCTGTGTGCCTCACTGCAGCAGTGGAAGAAAAAATGCTCCCACTGACAGTGTCAGCCTCTTCTGATTTTGGAGGGCTCTTTCCTTTCTTTTTCTCTTGCTTTTTTTTTTTTCCCCTCAAGCTTTTCTCTTCCTCTTTTTTTTTTCTTTTTCTCTTTTTTTCTTACCCCCCCACCCCCCTTTGCAGCCTCTGTTCTTCATCCATTATTTAGGCTTTTCTGACTGTAACAGCAACATTCACCTTGTATACGTTGTGTGGGGTTTAAAATATAGATAAAAGCAGAAGGTCGGACTTGAAACACAGATTCTGACGGTTGCTGCTGACTTTGTCTGGAAGCTACAAAATCTGGAGCTATCTATGCCTAGTGATGGTATTGGTACAGTTGTGGTGTGGTTTTGTTTTTTTTTTTTTTCCTCTGGTTGATATTCCTGCAAACTGTCTTGGTATTTGATGTTTTCATTCAGCCTTTCAGTTTCTAAAAGTTCTGGGGCCTGGTTGGCTTCAGGACAGGGGAGCTGGACTCATGCAACTTTTGCTTTGAGGCTGCAGGTCTAATCCTGACCCAATGTGGCAGTGTCTGCAAACGCCTGCTGCTCTCCTGTCCAAAATGAGCTGGGGAGGAATAGGCAGGTGTCTCCATCCAGGATCCAGCAGTCTCTAATTGGCACCTCCGGTAGGAGATTCAACAAAGCTAAGGACTTTCCCTTTCAATTATAAATGCCCATGTTTCTTTTATGTCTGCTTTCTTTAGCCATGGAAGCAATTGGATTTCGAGGACAAATGTTTGTGGGAAACAAATTTCAAAGTCAATGTGTGAACAGTCCCAGGAAACATACTTTCTATTTGAACGGGCAACAGGGCAGCCAAGGCAACCTTCCAACCAGGAGACAGAGATGTGCCATGTGATATAGCTGACCAATTGCAAATGAGCTCCAATTTTGAATATTCATGATGGATCCAAAGATCTAATAATGAGACTGAGTACAAGTGACAAACAAGGAAATTGCTCACCTGCTAGGGACATTTCTCAAGCATAGAAAAAGTGGTGAAAGTCAGTGAACAAGATGTGATTATGCTTTATTGACCAATGTTTGCAGTTCAAAAATATATAACACATAACATTAGGAAGCAGCAGGACCATCCTCCCAGAGCCTAATATCTTAAAGTTAGTTGTACTGATTCCTTTATTCACTTTACTGATGCCTGAATGCAAAATCTTAATGGAAGACATCTGTCCTGCAGAAGGATCTCAGTCAAGAGGCTCCATCTTTTGATGGCTAGGAGGGGTTCTGGGGAAGAAATCACCTGATAAACACTATCAGATATCACAGCACTGAACAACTTCTAAGGGCAAGAGCAGCCCAGCTGTAGCAGGGACCACACAAAGGAAGAGCTACAGTTAAAACACAAAATATGGTGTTTTTTCTGTATAAACTTAGTGAGAGAGAATGTTCTCACTCTGCACAGAGTATTTACAGAGAACAAAGGGACTGGCTCACTTAAAAACAGACCCAAGACTTACAGTGACCAGCCAAAACAAGAGCTCTCTCAAGAGCTATCTCTCTCCATGACCAAAGCCCACACCCTTTGTTATCACTATCAAGCTGGCTTAGGCAGCGCTTGACCTTGCAGGGGTCTGCAGTTTAGGTGCAAGTTTCAGCCTGCTGTGTGCCACCAATCATGTAATGGAGCTAGATATTTTAATGGCAGGTATTGTTAAGATGTCTCCATAGCCCATCTGGCAGTCTCAAAATAACTTTTTTCACTGTAGCCCAAGGGAAAATGTATCTGTCAGGATAAGGCTGGCTGTGGTTTCCTTCCAGGCACTGTCCTTATCCAAACAGGATTTGGAAGGAAACAGAGAAAGACTCATCAACTTTGATGGCCATTGGACGATATGGGGCACCACTGACCACAACAAGGCTATGGCAGTTAGGGTGAGTGAAAAAGGGTGGACAGTCTTGTTCCTTGATGCTAGTGACTGCAATCTTTGTGTCTGAAATGCATCTCTAGAGGTCAAATGGTGCACTAGATGAGCAATATTTGAGGCATGGATCAGTCTGTGCTGTGTGGTTACAGCAGCTCTGGGAATGACTGATGAGACATGGTCCATGATTGAGTCCATCACCAGGGAGTTGTACTCTTCCTCTCAGCTTCCTGAACATCGAGCATTTCCTTCACTGTGCCTACAACTACAAATCATCTGACAGAGGCATTACACTGAACATGAGAGGGAAGATGCACAAAAAGAAATACAATCACTTGCAAGAGCAATAGAAAAAAAATTGCATTATGAAAAGGTATCCCCAAGATCAGCAGCTGCATGTCTGGATTGGGAGACCACAACAGCACTACATGTATTGAAATCAGCCAGTTATAGGTTTATGGGGCCTTCAGAAAGAGCATTGAGGAGCATCGCTATGATCCTTGAGGTGATATCTTTAATTCACCAAGTGGTTGGCCAAGCCATGTCCACAATTTGCTCTTCTCAGGATCTTAAACATCAAAA
The DNA here is from genome assembly GCF_031877795.1 of Strix aluco. Classification (NCBI taxonomy): domain Eukaryota; kingdom Metazoa; phylum Chordata; class Aves; order Strigiformes; family Strigidae; genus Strix; species Strix aluco. The sequence continues at coordinate 16,573,273 of NC_133940.1, read as the reverse complement.
AGAGATAAAGAAATAAGAATTCCAATAAATGCAGGAATCACAGCACTGCTAATCAGACCAACATCATTAAACTCAGACAGTTTTGCACTAGGACTACAGGACTCTATATCTATACAAATGTCTCCCTTCACATCTTACTAAATTCCTGGCCTCAGTGGCAGGTTGGCACTGAATAACTATCCATTTTTAAAGTGTCTTTTTTCCATCGATATTTGGGAATCTATTTCCACTCTGATGTTTTGAACGTTTGTTTTCTGACACCTAAAGCTAGGTGACTTTTCCCGGGCTTAAACACTGAAATACAAAAATCACTGAATATCCTAGTGCTCCTGATGAGGTTGATGAGAACTGTGAGTCCCTGGTGCTCTGGGAAGAGAACTTAGAATTTTTACCAAGAGGACTTTCCTCTGGGTTTTGGTGACGAATGACCGATGTCTCAAGTCCAGCCTCATGCTTTTCTACTGCTCCCTGTCCTGACAGATACCAAGGGCTTGATGCTCCCACTGATGGCTGTAGGGGCTGAAGACACCCCAATTTTCCAAAATCAGGTCCTCTGCGTGCAGTAATCTCTCAGAAGCCTGATAGTTACTTTTGTTTTCTTCCACCGGTACTGTTCATTTTGCCTTTGGCAAGCATTGATTTTCCACAATTCCCCGAAGCCCTTATAAAGCAGCTGCCAACACGGCTCCCTCGTGGGCCACTTCTTTTATTTGTTGAACAAAAGGATCATCAACATTGTCTTCAGTGATGTTTGGCGAGTGGAGTCTGGGACTAGGATGCCGAGCTCCCTCTCCTGGCTGCTGGATCAAAAAGAATAGCTGAAAAGTGCTGTGTACCTAGCAAATCTGAACTGCCGGGCTCTGGCTGAAGGAGAAAGAGCCCTTCCAGCTGTTTTGCAGACTTTCAGATTTCTACATTTTTCCTCCCCATGAAATGTGTTGGAAAAAAGTTCAGGTGGAACATTGTAGAGAGAAGTATTAATTATCCGTGTGCCGAGCCTGCTTCTCCTTTCCTCTCATCTATCACTATTAGTGAACAGATCCCAATGGGAAAATAGCACTGAGGGTCTCTGCAGAAAATCCACAGTTGTCTCTTGCTGTCAATTATCAGTAAAACGTTACTCCACGGGGAGAGTGTGGAAAAGGACACCCACATGTTGCCTGTCCTGGTTTGTCAGGGCAGAAAAAATCCCCACTTTTCTTCAAAGAGAGAGAGTTAACTTTTCTCTCAGTTCCTGCCTGCAATCACACCAGCTCTCAAATGCACAACAAAGAGTGAGCAGAGCACAGGTCAGGCTGTAGGGTCTGGATCAGCCTGTCATGAGGTGTGGCCAGTGAAGGTCAGGGCAATGTGGCCCCAGTGAGTGCTGAAGTGCTTATGGGTGGCTATGCTGGAGAGTCTGTCTGTTGGACCAGCATGACCTGATGGGAGGCAACCAGCAGCACTGGAGCTCACAGCAGGAGAGCAGGGAGCTTAGCTGCCTCAAACACTCAAAATCTTCAAATCCATGTCACAGCACAGGTGGTAGACACAGCTTCATTCCACAAGACCATTAAATACCTCTAATTGACTTTTGCCATTTCCAGAGCATCTTCCTCTCTCTTTAGCAACATGTAGTGGCCCAGTACATGCTGCAGACTAGGGAAGTCTTGAGCTGGGATCCTGTAGGAATACTCACGGCTCCACATTCACACTGAGGGGTAAAAGCACTGATGTCTTTTGAAATACCATTGTGAGACTTGTGCATGCATCCTGTTGCACCCTCCGTGAGCAAATGTGTACCACAAAACCAGTTTTTAAAATTCAAGAAGCCCTGGAAAACTTTTAGTCTCCCCACAATGCAATTATGTGACCCTCCAGGTTGGTTCAGGTCTAGGGAGAATACCGGTACTTGAGTCCTTAGAAACGGTGAAAGTCTCCTCTAGTGACACAGGTCTAGCAATTCTCTGGGGCACTCTGTGGGTTTGCCCAACCATCCTAGTCCTAGCAGTCCCCACGTATTATATTACAGCTGCCTCCCCTCTCCAGCCTCCACACTCATGCAAAATCAAGGAGCAAGTAAGTTGCCACCATGCTCCAAGAACAAGTGGCATTATCCTGGGAGCTGTTTAGAAAAGCTTCAGGCCAGGACACTGCCCAGATTGTCCACGGCATAAAAAGGAACTCCTCTCATCCACGAGCATAGGTGAGCCACTGTTCGAATCATTTGTCATCACTGACCACAAGGCATCAGTCTTTGCATAGCCAGAGGGTGGGCCAGTGCTCTGCTGGTCACCTTACATGCATCAACAGATGCAGGAGTAGAGAATACCGTGAAAGTCTACACCTTAGGTGGACCTGTGATTACCAGCTCATTTGTGCAGATCTTTTATTTCCTTGAAGCAACTCCAATGCTTCAACCCTGTTCTCAAATAGGACCTAGAAGAATGAGGAGAGGTACAGACAGAGGTAATAAAGATGGCCAGAGGTACACAATGGTCTCCTGTTTGAGCAAGTAAGCTGCCATCCTTCTTCCATCAGTATGGGTAACTCTGTGGCATATGCTGGCCACAGATCCTCCCACCTTTCTTCCGCAACTGTCCAACACCCTACACCTCTCAACCCTTCTTCCACTGCAACAACTCACCCTTATCCACCTGTTTTACCCTTTGTAGCCCACCTCAGGGGCTTTTGGGGCAGAAAGGACCCGATGAGAAGTGTGTGAGCTGGAGGCAGATGGGTGTCCGGGAGAGGGATATGTGCTGATCCTGGAGCTGGGTTCAGGCATGGCAGAACATGGGTCCCTTAATCCATCTTCAAGAAAGATCCCAGGCAGGCAGACCGACCAGTTGGTGGATGCTGATTGCTACAACACCCTCTCACTGACTTCTTTCATAGCCAAATTCTGCTTGAGTGAGACTTGTTCTGACAAGACGGAAAATGAGCTTCACAGCATGGTGATGAGCGGCTCAAAGGAGGAAGAAGATTCCTATGTAAAAGGGAAACGAAAGCTCAGCAACAAGGTCACCTCCACTGCCTCAGGCAATCTGAGGGATGACAAAAGTTGAGACATGTAGCACATCGGTAGAAGACAAAAGCCATCCCTGGAGGGCAGAAAGACATGGGGAGTGCACAGCATACAAGAAATTTAATGTAGGAGAAGCCACAAGGATTGCTGCCATTTAAAGGACACACTCCTGTGCGCATAAAGTCATATAATGGTTCACAGGAGCCTTGACCAGGATTCTTGAGAGCCATTTATGCTCCAGACCTGACACTAAATTCTCATGACTACTAGTGGTGGGCAGGTGGCCAAACAGTACCCAAGAAAACAAATAATTGTCAGAATTTGTATCTTGTCTCCAAGCCTACCACTTCTTTCTGCTCTGCCCACACCATCTGAGTCCATTGGAGATGGATGGGAATTTGTAGTGAACCAAAATACAAGACTCAGTGAGCCTTTCCCAGCATCTGAGCTGCACCAACAAGTACAGAGGGAAATAGTTTGGCCTTGTCTAGGAATTAGATTATTTCTCTTTGCTGAGGGCTTGTGATTGTCCCTTTCCAAAGATCCAACAGTTTCTGAGACCAGAAGGGTCAGGGCAACTGCTGTTTTGTTAGGTCTAGGAGAAATGCAAATAGCCTTAAAGCCAACAGCATGCAAGATGCAGATGGGTCTAATGTGAGAGAACAGCTGGGTTGTGCACATGTTTTCCAGAGACGGGGGAAAACCGAATGGAGGGTGTCTAGATCTGTGTTGCAAGTTTGAGCGGAGCAGAAAATTGGACATTATTCAGTGCACAGTGCTTGGCACAGACAGAGTAACTGGGAATATGTTTCAGGGTGGCACTGCAGACTGCACCAAGATGGTGCACCTGGAGTCGAAGTCCTGGGTACACAGGATGGCCCTCATCATTTTATTGCTGGGAGACAGACTCATCCAAGCTCAGCTCCAGAGCAATGAAGAAACTCAGTCTTGGAGGTGTTGATTCAGTGTTTCATAACCATGAGTGCTCTGAGGGCAAAGTGGAGAGCAAAGAGAAACCAAGTCTGAACTCTGTAGAGTGCCAAGACATCCTGTACTGGGGTGCCAGTGCCTTTATCCAGTGTTCTGGGGCTCAGCTGGCTCCAGGCTCTCTTAGCAGCACAGGGTGAGCATCTTTCATTCATGTCTTGGGTGGGTGCAGTGTGTCAGCACAAATGTGTCTGCAAAGAAAAGTGGCTCTGTGTTTCTGCTAGAAACTCCAGAATGAAGGACCTCACCTGGCAACCATCAGAGGACAACAGTAAATGCAAGGTTTGCACAAAGGAGTTGGATTCCAAATAGCTGTGGCATTTCAGGCGAATTCATTCAGGCACCCAGATAACTAAGGAGCACTGAAATCTTCCCATCCTCTCTTATCATCCATATTCTTTTGAAATCCCTCTCCTGGGTGCCTGATTCACTTGGGGTCCTTGAAGATCCCACTGTGGAACAAAGGTGTTTTTCAAATCCAAATAAAAGAAGAGTTAAAGCGGTGTGTGGGCAGCTTGGAAGCTGGTACCACAGCAATATCTTTCAGTGAGGCAGCTGTATTTCCCCTTTCTATCACATGCATTTAAAAGCTTTTAAAACAACAATCCATCCCCTCTGCTGGCAAGCCCAGTGCTGGGCTGTTCTTTGGGTTCTTAAATCATTTTAAAATACAGAGCAATATTGTTTTAAAAGCCTTTGCTCTCTCCTGGCTGCAGGAAACCTCAGTGCAGTTCAGCAAAGCTCCCTGCACTTGTGAGACACCAGCTCAGGGGTTTCTGGGGATCCATTATAAGCCAGGAAATGGCTGGGCACTGCCTGACAATGACATTGTATTGGTACAAGCAGGGATTTTCTCACTACGTCATTCCTAGACATTCAATGGGACTGCATATGTAGCCCAGACATTCCTTATTTTTGTCATTTAATATAATAGATTTCTGTGCTTAGGGCAGCATTTCACATTTGCTAAGCTGCTTAAGGACAGGGATGGATGGCTCAGCCACAAAATTCACCTTCAGAGAGTGATTGTACCCAAATTATTGCTTGTTTAGGCAAGTCTTTGGCTGCAATGTCCTTTATCCTGCCATTCTCACACAGGCTTTGATTTCAAGCCCAGGCTATTCAATTCTCCCACTTTATCTTTCGTGCAATACATGGTCATGTGCTCTCAGATAGAAGAACCAGGGTGGCCAACGGGGCACAATGGGAAGACTCAGAGGACAGTACTCCCTGTGCAGGGATGGGAATGCATCTCCTATTTCATCTTCCCCTTGCCAACATCTGAAACTCTTGGCCATTTTCTGACCCTTTGGCAGCATTCAGCAATGCAGAAGCCAGCACGGTCCTCCCCAGAAGAGTCAGCTACCCCCTCTTAGTGCCAGAGGTAGAGTCAAAGTTCAGCTACCAGAAGAAAAAACAAGATATTTTGAGAATTCTGGATATACTTTTTGCTGGCTTGTTGTAAGCATGTTTGGGAGCTGTTCCTGAACCATTTAAACAGCAGGCATAACACGTGTGGAAGGAAGAGGCTGGAGGAGTCACCAAGGCCTGTGCAGTCAGGGCAGCAGTGCTCCTAGATGGCATCCCTTAGTGGCTGTCCTTGCCCAACCATCCAAGAGATGTCATCTCCCTGATTTCCTGACTCCCTTCCCCTATTTCTACTACCCAAGATACATGGGATGGGTGACGGGAGACTGCCCCTAGTGCAACACACACACCCAGTGCTCGCCTGCCCAGCACATCTCTTACAGGGAATTCCAGTCCGTTACCTACTCACCACCCAGATGAGAAGAAATTCTTGCTGTTTTCCCACTAGGCTATCAACCAGCAACCAGCCCTGGAGTCAGCCCATCCTCCTTGTGCAGGAGGGGAACTGTAGCCTTTGATTTTTATTTTTTTTTCCCAATGTTTTGCTCTGTTCCTGGTGGGTTTATATTCTGGGTTCCTGTGACAAGCCTGCAAGGCTACTGCTTCCTGAGGAGTCAGGGTGCCTGTGCAGAGCAACAAGTGACCCTCAAAGCAGGACTGCCATGCTGTCTCAGATGTGAAGCCATGCTCGGGTTCAGGGTTCAGGGCTTGACTGAGATTTCACAGCCTGGAGACTCTCCTGCAAGTCTGGAGAGGCAGGGAACCCTCTGTTTCCATTTTGTTTCCCACACTGCAACCTCCTCGGCTCACAGAGGACAAAGCTTTGTCACTGGAGCAGCAGTCTGGCAAGAAAATTGCCATGGTTATAGGGTGCAACACGGAAACAGCCCAGCTCAGGCTGGGAAGAAGGCAGGAGGAGCCCTGAAGGTTAACATGGGAGACGAGCAAGAGGACGTTTCTGCCAAGAGCAGTCAGACCTGCACTCACTAAATCATCCCTAGCAGAGAGCAAGGAGTCTGCTGCAAACACAGCACTGTGCATGCAGAGGGTCTCTCCTGCTCATCCCCGGGCTTTCCTGCGCCCCAGGTTGTTTGCTGAGTGAGGCAAGAGTCCGCGTTCCTTCCTGCCCCGCTCCAAAAGGGCTTTGAGCTGGCCCGTCTCTGCCTGAGTCCTTCTCCAAGTTGCTGAACTTTCTCTGGGCTCAGCCGTGCCAGTACCAGGGATCCTCCCTCTCGTCAGCGCTTGCCGCTTCATTTATCTGCAGGATCAGTTGTAGCCGTATTGATTTTTCCTCTCTCCCTCTCCTCTCTGTGTTTGCTTTTTGAATTATGCAGCGGTGCAGTTTTTCCTCCTTGCGAGGAGTGAGTGAATTGCGGAGGATCAATTGAGCCCTGCCATAGTTTAGTCAGGAATCCCCAGTAGGGGCCAGAAGAGAGAAAGGAGAAGGGAAGATAATGAAGACAGGGTCGATCAATCCAATCGCGGTGCAAAGGAAAGAAAGGAAAAGAAGAGAGAAAGGGGTTTGAATAATCAGTCAGTTTTCCTCATGCAGTTCTCAGATCCCCCAGTCTCAATCGATAATCAACTTTGACACTCATTGCTTCAGAAACAAACACAAAAAAATCCCCCTAAACTCAAATAATGTTGTGCTTTATAGCATGAGAATAGCCAATGATGCCCTTGTAAAGATGAGGATAGGGATAAGATTTCTTCCCCTTCTTCCTCTTCCTTTTAAAAGTACATATTATGAAGGCTGGCTAGATCTTGGCTGAGCCGAGATGAAAGGAGTGCGAACAGGGCTTTTAGTAGTCTTGTTGTTGCAATTATTTTGCCAATAATAATGATTTCAAGACAGGATGGAGGATCTTTGATGCTGTGATGGTGACGTGGAAGGGTGGACAGAGAGTTGCTGGGTTTGTTCCAGCACCACACGCAAATCTAGAAGGAGATGAAACCTTGAGGGTGTAACCAGACATTAGCTTTGCTTAGCTCAGAGCATGCAAATGAAACATGAGAAAGTGCCCAAGGGAGGCACAGGGACTGAACTTACCATCTGCATGTTGGGACAGCACACAGCAAGAGATATCCTTAACCATTTCCCTCCATGATGTGCCTGGAGATCTTAACCAGACTTTCATGCCTACCAAGCATTTCTGTGCTAAGTCTCCACAAGCAGAAGAATTTCACAAGGTCTTTGGAGATCTTGCTCCATCTGTGTCATCCCTGACTCTAAGAACACTGGGAGTGGCCCAGCTCTGCCTCACAGCCAGCAGTTAACTCCCATGAGCAGCCAGTTCTGGGCTCATGTTGTGCCCACCACACTTCCCTGGGGCTTGGGGAAGAAACCTCTGAGTTCTCCAGGCTTTGGAAATCAAACCTCCCCAAAGTCCTGCTAGGTGACCTGTGGGAGAGCTTACCTGTCTCAGGGCCACCTTTCTTCCAGAATAGCCTGGTTCTGATATTTCATTTCAAAGAGAGCAGCTCAGGTCAAGTTCAGTTCCTTGAGAAAGCATTATTTAGATCTGGAAGCTCAAGACCTGAAGCTACGAGTCCATCATCTGTTGTAAAACTGTGGGAAAAATTTGGAGGACCACCAACATGCAGATCATGGGACAGACATCTCTGCAGCTCCAATCCTTTTCCATCTCATTGAGAGCAGCGCTCCAGTTTGAATCCACATGTACAGGACAGAACAGTTAACTTGAGCTCACAGTGGGACCAAAAAATCAGGTAAGCATGGCTTCCATCTGAGTTATTGACCATGGATGCTCGGTCTCTATATCAGAGACTCATGTAAGAAGAAAACTGAATTTCCTACACTCTAGTGCCTGAAATCAGGACAAGCCTTTCTTTTCCCAAAATAATTTTAGCCAAAGAGAATCTCTTTTTTTGGTGACAAAAATACATTTTACAATTTTTAGAAGAAACACTGATAGAGGTAATTATTCCTTCCCTTGTCATCCATATTGGACTTGACAACCAGGAGTTATATTACCCATCCCATTCAGCGTTTCCCACAATGCAGGAGTTAATTTAGTCCCTCTCTTCTATATTCACTTAGATTCTGTAGGAACATTATAATCCCTGAGACTCCTCACCCCAACAGCCTGACTTCAGCCAACAGGTTCAGAAGTTACTAATGAGAAAGGCAGAGCCTGGCAGACACGAGGTCAAAAGCTATTGATGGAAGGCCAGGATTGGAAAGAGAGCGGAGCTAGCAGAAAATAGTTCAGATTCAATGGCTTGCCTGATTAGACTCAGATTAATCTAAGAAAAAAAAGTAATTTCTAAGATCTGTTCTTCCACCACCCTTTGCCCCATAATTTTACTGAAGGATCAGCACAAGGATCAGTCAGCTGTAACGAATTAACCCTTAGGTTAATAGGAATGGAGGTACAGCTCAACCTGCTAGGAATGGAGGTACGACTCAACGCTCCCTGACCCCATCATGACGCAGGGAAGAGCTGTGCCTGCCTGCAGCCCCTGCAAGAGGACACCCCCCACTGACCACACAGACAGGACCAGGAACCTCCATGGAGATCCTGACATTCCATAAGGCTTCGCTGGTCCATCCCCACAATGCATGTGGAGAGTGCCTGGCCACAGCTGACCAGATGGGTATCAGATGGGATGGACATCCTTTATGCTTCACCAGATACAAATGGATAACAAAGATGTTGAAAAAATCACCAACAGTTTGCACACAAGTGTCTGCATGAGGGGGCTACACCCATGAAATCATGTACTACGATTTAATCTTTGGCAGTGCTGCCTACTGCATCCTTAGACAGACCTTAGACAGACCTGCACCAACACAAGGTGCAGACAGGGAAGACTGAACCTTCACTTTTCACCAGTATAGGCACAGGGACGTTTCCTTGGACATCTTCTGTCACATCTGGCTGGTGCTTTCCCTGCTGGTCATGACCCCTGGCATTTAAGATGGTTCAGTCTAAGTTGTTATATAGCTTCAACAGGCTTTTCCAAGTCAAACTTCCCTCTTAGCTTATTGCCCAGTCGCCCCACTAAGGGAAGGTCACCTCCAACCCATCCTGGGAGCATTAATCACTGGTTATGGATGCCTGAGGAAGGCAGGGGCTGGTCCTCAAGCAACATTACGGAAGTAGCTCCTTCCTTGCCTCCTCCCAGAAGTTGTTCCACATTTTCTGCTAATAAGGGCACGGGGAGAGAGAGAGACAGAGAGAGAAGAGGAGAAAAACTGCTCTAAATTATTCATTGACAATATCATTATGTGTCATAACAGTGTGTCTGTGATGGGAAAGAGTGAGTGTGGCAGGGGCTGGGGTAGCACAGTCCAGGCTGCACAATAGCGAGATCTGATTAAATATTGATGTGCACTAATTGGCTACAGGGTTTCAGGACAGCTTGGGCTTTGTTGGGATCATTTGTATTCTTGCTTTGGAAATGGACCCCCCCACACACATAAACCCAACATTTTCGTGTGCAAGTCTTCTCCCTCCTCCTCCTCCTCCTCCTCCTCCTCCTCCTCCTCCTCCTGTTTTCATCCACCCTCCCTCTCTCCCTCCCCTGTTTTCAGTCCTCCCGATCCCCCTGTGTGTGTACAAATTAACATGATCTTAACCTCTCCTGATTTTCTACAGCACTGACATGCTGCCAACACCTCTGTGCAATTAGGCTAAGCTTGCAGAACTGCCTTTTGGTGCAGAAAACAGGCCTTGCTCTCATGGACTGTCCTCTTTCTGCATCTGTGTCTAGCCTCTTCTCTTAGCCCTTTTCCTGCTTTTGCCCCCAGAGCAGATGGAAAGTCCTTCCCAGACATTTTTTCCTTCTGAAATGCTCCACACCTTGACATGGAGCCTCCTATAGCTTGCATCCATAGATCTGAGTGCGAGCTTGGGAGATGTGAGCAGTGGGAGGGGTAGTAGCTTGAAGTTTATAGGCCAGGTCATTTCATGGCTTAACTTAAACATCACAAAGTCTCCAGCGTTTGGGCTGCTCTGCCCACAACTCCAGCTATTCTCAGTGTCTCCAATGGTTCTATCAACTGGTGGTACCACAGTAAGCTACCTCTGCCTCTCCCCTTGCATCTAATAAGCAGTTTGCCACAACTTCTCTCCTCTGCCCATGGGCTGTTCCAAGCTAAGAGATCCCCCACAAACATCAGCTTTTCAGACACAAGGACCATCCCTTCAGGATGTCCCACTGAGTCTCACGATCAACCTGTAGTCCTTTCACCATCTGATACTTCAACAAGAGACAGGCTGAATTGTCTGGAGCCAGTAGCTGCTCCCAGCAGAACAGTCTCAGAGCAAGGGATACTTCCTGCAATGCCTCATGCTCTGCTAAATACCTTTATCCAGCCTTTTGGCATTTTAACAATGCTGTTTGCAAAGAAGAACATCCAAGTGAACATACCCAGTATGAGATCAGATGAGCTAGAGACCTAGCTAAGGAATTAACTGGAGCTGATGACTTTTTTTTTTAGTTCTCTAAGCTCCTGTTTTTTGATAGTTATGATTAAAATTTTAAAGAAAGAATGACATGCATGATCTACACTATCTTTCAGCTGAATGGCTGAGAGGTATAGTTTGGGGAAAAGTACTTGTTAAAGATATTTCCCAAGCTGCTTTTAAATAAATCAGATGGCACAGAGTGAGGTGAGGACTGGATGAAGCACCTTGTGTGCTTCTGTGTGTGCTTTGCTGAATGTGTTCAGTAACACCCTGTTGAGTTTTTACTCCAGTGAAAGAAGACAGGACTTCCCAGACTTCCCAGAGGGATCTGGTTAATCCAGCCAGGATAGCAAGAACAAGACATAAGTTATCAAGAGGATGGCATACCAACACAAATCAATTTGTAGGAGTCCACATTCATTTTCACTGGGGGCTTGCTTCCATCAAGATGCACGATCTGGCTCACTTTGATAAAGCACAGTGAAATAGGATTTGGGTGATGTGGATTCAGTTCTCAGCTTTCTCACTGACTTGCTGAGTGACCTGGACATACGCCTGTATTCCTTAGTTTCCCTAGGATTTAGCTACCCTGCAAAATCTGGAATATCTACAGTCCAAAGCTATCCTGTATCTGATGGGCTGAGGAGTAATAGTCTGAACCAGCCAGGCACAGTAATCTACTTGGATGAATATCCCCACGCTTTATGTTATTATCCATTTCTCGTGCTTCCCAGGGAACATAACTCTACTGATGTGTCTCTGTATTCTACAGAAACCTTCACACAAAAACCATATTAATATTGATACCACTTACCCCTGGAATTGTGCAGTTGTCTGTACAGGAGACATAACAAAAGCTGAGATGTGCAACCCAAACCAGCCATTTGCTCTGCCTGGTTCGGTCCCTGCCTGGAAAGCAGCGTGCTGCGGTTTCAAATCCTGTTTGCTGGAATATGCAAGAACATAGTCCAGACTAACCATAGAGAGAAGGAGCTGCTAATTTGTTAACACCCCTTGGTGTCTTGGAGACAGCCAGACACTAAATGAAGGACTTTAGTGTTGCCTGCAAATCTGAACAAGGACCCAGAAATTATCTCCTCTCCAGTAAGAGCTAATTAAGGATTCTCTGAGAGATGTTTTTTGCACAGACAGTCTGAGATTATCTTGAGAAAATGAATAGTGAGTACGTGAGTCTGAAAAATGCCAGCTGTGCTTTGCAAACATCATCCTTTCTATCAAAATCTCACATTGTTAATTTTAGGATCACCCTCTGAAAAGTGCTTGCCCTTTCCAAGGCCATGTGTGGCTCTGAAGAAGAGGGATGCAGTTTTTCAGATCAACACAAAACAAAAAAATCGTCTGAGTAATATCTCTGGTAAATTTTTCCCCTCTGATTTTCCTATAGAAAATAGATTTGAGAAAAGGAAAGTATCACTGGAATAAACAAAAAACACAAAAAGAAAGATCTGATAAAATAAAAGAAAATAAAGAACATTAGTCTAAACCACTGTGAAAAACAATGAAAAATTTTGGACAATTTTACTGGGAATCTGGAGAAGAATCCAAAGTCCTTGCATGGTAAGGTATTTTTTCCACTAGTTAGAAGGAAAGAGATAAACTGCCAAAAAGCCATGATAATCCTGGCTGATTTTTTCAATCCTGATTCCCACAGTTGTATCCTCACCCAGTACATCCAATGAAAGGACACAAGTTTAAGCTGGTCTCCATGGAAGGAGCTGGAGACCTTCCAGTGATGTTAGTGCAAACTGGACTGGTGGACAAATTGGTGTTTCCACCTATTTAGAGTGACTTCTCCCTTTCCTTACCAACATACACAGCCCCACTGTGGGCAGTACAAAGCCCTAATCTTTTAGGTCAGAAGTCACTTTTTATTCTGCCCTAACTGGAGAAGTATGATTCATTAAGAATTGCCTTACCGGGACATAAAGTAACTTACTACTCTCTTGAGTGTCTCATTCATCCCAATGCCTAAAGTGACTCCAGCTCCAAAGCGATGAGTTTGAAAGGTATCTAAACAGCCATGAGAAGTGGTAGATTCTCCATCTCACAAGGTCTTCAAATCTGCCATAGCGCTCTACAGAATGATATGTCAGAGTCCCATCAATGGTCAGGCCTTAAGAGGCAGCTCCTTTGGTCTGCCAGGTCCAGGACTGAATCCAAGGCCCAGGGAGATACCTGCCCATGGCACTTTCCTTGTCTGCATCAACATTTGCCTTGGGGACTTTCTCAGGAGACAGTGATATTTTTATATTTAAATCTCCCTGTGGATCTCTATTGCCTGATTTGTCTGATCACCTTCTGAACCCATGCAAACCTTTGACATGAGTGTTGCAGCTTCACTCTGCCACATGAGTTACCATGTCCCCTTACTTGTTTTGAACCTGCCACCTGCATGTGGAGGGTCCCAGATTTCTCTTAGGAGAGATGTTAAACAACCATTCCCATGTCCAGCCAGTGACTCTGAGGGTTAACATGGAAAAGGAGAAGTCAGGTGCTGTACGTAACGGACTTGGCTGACCTGGGTGATTTCTGAAGTGCCTGTGCTCTCAGGATGAAGCTTGGAGTGTTTGTTCTCTTTGCTTTAATGATTCTTTCCCCTCTTCTTTGAAATCTTTTGCATTATTCCTTATAGGAATAAACCAAAAAAGAGTATACTTATTTAGTTTGTTTATTTATTTAGGACTAACCCTTCCCTTCCCTCCCACATCGAGTAGTGCCCACTTCAAAAGGGGCCACGTGCAAGAGTCTCTGGTGGATCCCACGATGTGAAGGAGATGGAAAAAATGCCTGATTGATTATCAGAAAGGAACTAAGTGAAATGAAAAATAGAGTGATGGGATTCATTTTAAAGGGGAACAGGCCTATCTCAGAGACTGAAATGTCATCAATTTTTTATTAAACAGAATCTTTTCAATAGACAAAATGAGCTCTTCTGTCCTCATTCATTCGCTTGTGTTTTCTCTTTCTTTCCCCATTTCTGCTTGCCACTGGTGCCTCCCATGTGGGGAGATTCTGCTTTTCCTTTCTTTCACACTCTTGAATTTGGTAAGAGGTGCAGGGTTAAATGGAGACCTGGACTCCAGATGTCTGAACATGTGTTTAAGGCTATTACTGGTCCACCAAGCATTGAAATGTGCCTAAAGCTATGGTCATGGCTTCTTATCAACAGCCTTCTAATCTTTTTCTCTGGAAATATTTTCCCTGATCAACACAAAAAGCCACTGGCAGGGATAAGGCTGGGGAAAGCAAGGTCTGCTCTCCACATCTTCTGAAGAGCTCCTGGGTGACCATTAGCCACTGTTTCCTACTCCTGATGGTGGTGAATGAGATTTTCTGTCTCTTATCTCCTATGTTTCTTGCCCACTAATTTAATGAGACCAAGGCCCCTAAGACAAATTTAGGATTTAAAAAAACTTTTGAGATGAAATTTTTTTCTTCTTCTGTGTGTCTTGCTACCTACCACAGTAGAGCTCTGGACCATTGAAGGATCTTGTATTATAAATATCTGAATGTGACATTCTCCCCTCCCCTTGCTCTGGAGCAAGCTCATCATCTGAAGGATGGAAAGAAGGATGTGCTACATGATGCTGCTCCTGAGAAGGTGGGGGATACTGGGTTGGCAGTGGTACCGTGTACACACCCCTGTGACAGGGGAGCGTAAAAGCAGCAGGAGCTGCTGCTGCACTGGAAAGCACACAAGAAAAAAACACAGGAATGATTAGAAAACATAAGAACTGGACTCCCAGTATTCTGTCTGGATCATCAAAGAGACATTGCAAAGATGACCTGATCAGGTACAGCAAGTGCCCACAGCAGAAAAGAAATGCCTTGGTAAAGAGATATAAGTTATAGCTGTGGAGTGTGCACAGAGAACAAAGTGAAGGCTGATGCAGAGATTATTCAAAATATCCTGTCACCAATGTGAGTGACAGCTGGCATCCTAGGACACATCATCAGGACATACCATGTGCCCTAGTGTTGGTATAAAAGTCAGAAGAGTAAGAACAAATGTAAACTCCTGCCCCAGGAGGAAGAAACCCCTGCAGCAGCACTGGTTGGGGAGTGACTGCCTCTGCTGAAAATGTCTTGGGGTCCTGGTGGATGGCAAGGTGGACATGAGCCACCAGTGTGCCCAGGCTGTCAGCAAAGGAGTTTGGCCAGCAGATCAAGGGAAGTGCTCATCCCTTTCTATCCCTTTCTACTCAACACTCATTAGACCCTCGACGACAGGAAAGACAACAAACTGAACCAAATTCAGTGGAGGACCGCCAAGATGGTTGGGGGGTTGAAGCACTTGCTCTCTGAGGACATGTTAAGGGATCTGGTCTTGTTCATCCTGGAGAAGAGACAGCTTTGGCCATCTCAGCTGCTGCCATCCTACTGATAGCAGCTTTCTCATACCTACAGGGAGGTCATCAAAAAGATGAAGCCAGACTCTTCATGGTGGTACATGGTGGGAGGATGAGAGACAGTGGACACAAGATGAAACAAGAGAAGTTCAGACTGGATATAATTTAAAAAAAAAATCACCATAAAATTCCCCAGAGAATCTGAGCAGTCACTCAACACCTGACTAGATCAAGCCCTGAGGGTCATAGCTGACCCAAATTCAAACAAGACTTTGGACTAGAGACCTCATGACGTTCCTTCCAGCCTGAATTATTCTGTGATCCTGGAGGTAAAGCTGTCAAGCCCCTGTGCACAACAATGGCAGTGAGTTGGTGGCATGGCTGGTGTACAGACTGAGGTCATACTCTGCAAGGTCAGTTGTTGGTCAATGTGGCAGTGATCATAGCTTCTGCGGGAGGATTTGGTCTGAGGAAAAGGAGAGGAAGGAAGATGCTGGTGTTTGGTCTGGGGTATAGTTAAGTAGGGGAGGCATGAGTTACGATGTTGGCATGGGACAAGGAAGGAGCTTTCAAGAGGGGAGAGGAGCAGGGAACATTTCCTCCATTAAGAATAATTTGGAGGCTTGCTGCTAAATCTTGCTGATGATGGCTTCCTTCTACCTCAAAGCAGCCATGCCTTAGAACCCAGGAGTGTAGGCATATGGCAAGAGCAGCACCTCTGGTTGATGCTTCCCAAGACTCAGGGAGACACTGAGTGTTGCACATTTGTGTTGGAGGTGCAGAGAAAGAACGGTGGCCAGACACAAGATCCAGCAGGTTGGAGCAGCAGAAGAGATGACTCTGCAAAACAAAGCAGAAGGATGGAAGGAAAGAGGCAGCAAACAGAAGTGGTGAAGGCATGGGAGGCAGAGAGGAGGGGATCGAGAAGTCAGGGGAAGGCAGGCAGAATAAACCAGTTTATTTCCAAACAACCCAAGATAAGACTGACTGAGATTCAGAGCAGCTTTGTGCTCAGTTGTCATCACAATATCACTGGAGATGCTTTAAAAGTCACTTTACATGTACTATAAAATATACATATAGTGCAGCTCCCCCACCTTACTTGGCACCACGTTACAACCTGTACAACAACTCCTGCTTCTCCTCCCAACTTCTGCCTTGCTTCCCAGTGGGATTTCTTTATTTGCAGGTTTAGAAGCAGGTCCCATCACCTGGGCAGCCCAAGCATCGCTCAGAGCCTGTGCTAAAAGGTTAGCAGAGTGGCAACAACCTCCAGCACTGGTACAGTCTAAGAGGAGTTTTTATAAGCCCCCACACACTGAGACATGTCAGAAGAGCTCGACACTTCTCCGTTCATCTGCAGAGACAGCTGTCCGCCTGCAGCAGGCTGACATCTCAACGGATGGCTGCATCTCGGCTGGTGTCTCTCAGTCTGTCCTATGAGGGTGGGCAGAAAAAGACTGATTCAGTAAAAAGGCCTGTGTGGGTGACCATGATTTATTCTAACACATGCTTTAATTTATAAACCATCCCACTGGTTTTCTGATGCCCGTGCGTGACAAGGAGCAATCCAACCTCTGAGTCAGATCTGCCTCTGCAACCACCAGCGCTGCTGCAGGTTGCACAGATCAACACTGCATTTATATGCTTTGTTCACTGCTAATTGCTGCTTAGCAAGGAATTTAATGAGAAAGTGTTATCCACTTGTGTTAAAATCACCAAAGTGTGAGGAAAGCTGCTTAGTGGCAGGTATATGTATATGCATGTGGGGCTGAGTTGGAGCATTTGCACTGGTAGCTGGGGAAAGCCTCAGTGCACGTATGTGAATACAGGTTTGTGGTCCTTTATCCGTGTGTGCTGGTGTGTTGAGGGTCTGTGTAAGTGTGTGTGCATTTGTGTGAAGGTGGTTTTGTGCATGTCTTTGTGACTTTGAGTGCTGCTTCCCAAGCCCCTGGGAAACAGGGACACAACCAATTTCAGCTGTGCACTATATTTTTGTGTGTGTGCAAGCGGTGGGCTTCTCTATTGGGGAATATGTGTGTGTTGTGGGTATTTGTATGTGTGCAAGAGATGCAACGTACAAGGAGGTTGGTGTTTCTCACAGGAGCTGCCTCTTATTTGGTGCGTTACAGCTTTATCCATGAGTTCCTGGTGTGGAAACCTTGCTACGACTCCAGAATGTATCAGGGAAAAAAACCCACTGACAACAATGCGTGTTTAGGATCCATTTACCAGGGGGATTTTTTTCCCCCCTTCTCTTAATCCCTCTTGAGCTGAGCGAACGTGAGCAAAAGAATAAAAAAACACACACAAAAAAGAAAGGGCGAGAGTGAGTGAGAAAGAGGATTTCCTTCAAATCTGCTCTTTCTGCCCATGATGGAGTCTCATTCCCATAATCATTTTGACAGGTGTGCAATGGTTGAAAAGTTGGGGGGTACAAGGGCGAGGTGGGGAGGGGGAGCGCCAGAAACCCGCTTTCTTGGCGCGGGCGGCCCAGTGCGCCCAGCACGCTGATTAGCCATGACAAGCACACCTGCCGTCCCTGCGGCCCTGCAATTAAAGCCTCTTTGAGGTCCCAGGAAGTGACCGCATTAGAAAAGCCCCTCGCAGCCAGCTCCTTAGCATATTTCCAGTGTCATTAGCAAAGCGGCAAAGGCAAGGCACATCGGCGGAGGGCTCTGACATGACCCATGCTCCCTTCCCGCTCGGGGAGGGGATGCAAAGTGACTTTTAAAGAGGAGTCTCTTCTTTTTTTTTTTTTTTTTCTCCTTTAAATTTTATTTCCAAGCCCCTCTCACCGCTCCCTCCCTCCTGCTCTTGGATATGTTCCATCTTCTCCAGGGTCGGCAGGGGGAAGGGAGCCAGAATTCATTAAAGACAGAAAAGGACTTTGCTAAAACTGGGCAGCTTCTGGGAGGGAAAAACCAGTTCTGGATTCCAGTGTGTATTCTCACTCTGCTCCCTGCTTTCCCTTCTTCCTCCTAATTTCTGCATCCTTTTCCTCTTCTCCATTGCCTCCCTGTCCCTCTTTCCTCTCCCACATTCTGCTCTTGATGTTTCCCTCCAGGGTGCCCCTTGCCTGGCTGGCTGTGGCCATTGCAAGTGGTGGGGACCAGAGTGAGTGGTGGGGACCAGATGGTGACCGCCTGGTGCACAGCATGTAGACTTTGGTGGGACCCGGCTTGCCCTTGTAGCACTGCGTGAGGCCAGTGTCACGGGCAGCCACACCAGGCATCCCTCAATCCACCCATCTTCCAAGGGCAGCCCAGCCTTGCAGCTCCTCTCCAAGAAAGGAGAAGTCCCCAGGACCAGAACCCCTTCCCCTCTGACACAGGAGACAGGCAGGACTTTTCCTGAATATACCATGGGTTCATGTGGCTGTGCAGTTCTGAAGGAGATTTGTGATCTTGTCGTGCCCCTAAGCCCTGTTTCCACATAAGCTGAGAGGTCCCCAGAAGGAGATTGCCATCAGTCTTTGACATTTATAAGAATTCTGGGGGAGGGAGGCTGTGTCCCTTGAAATTCCTCAGTCTTCATCACAAGTGAAGTCCTTAAAACCATCTCCATTCTTACTCTCTTCACCCTCTCTCCCTGAACCTCCCAAGCTTGCTCTAGAGATAGGAATTCCTCACTAGCCTTCAGACAGAGGACTTTCTGCCATGCTGTGGAAGATGCTTAGGAGAAGATGCTTTCCCTTCCCTCTGTAAACTCTCCTCACTGTCTCCCTTCAGGCCATGGCCTCACTGAATGCTTTCCTTCATTTACCTCCTAAAGCAGCGCTGACTGCAGCATCCCTCACTTGTGTAGACACCTGGACCTTCTCTTTGACCAAGAAAGACCCTGATCTACCATGACCTTGCCACACTCATACTAACCCTTCTATCACTGCAGGACAGGACTGTGCGTCAGCAGCACCAGAGCTGTGAAGGCATCATATCACTCTGCAGCATGCAGTGGGCAGGTGAGTGTGACTATTAAGTGTAACAATCCTGACAATAATAAATAATGCACAGGGAGCTTTCCTGCAAAAGCATTCAGGGTTGTTAGATTCAGCTAAGAAGCCCAGGCCTTGACAGCAGAACAAAAGCGTCCCCCAGGGACCGTTGCTGATTCCTTCGTGAACAGCGGGGATTAGCAAAGCCATTTTAGCAAGGTACTGATAGGTCCTTCAGCTCCAGAGTATCAGAGCACTGCGGAGACTTTAATGGATTCATGCGTGCAGCACTGCAGAGGTGGGGTAGGACCTGCCTCCGTTTTGCATAGGCAGAGGAAGCATGCAGCAGATTAAATAACTTCAAGAGCAGAGCCCCAGGGCCGTATCCTGGCATGACTCAAGGCCAAAGCAGCAGCTGGTACCACTCTACCCGAGGACACTTCTTCAGCAGGTGGCACTCACTGTGGAGCAGCATCCAAGCCAGTTCCACCTCAGTGGTCCCCAGCTCTCTGACGATTAACATCAACCCAGATGTGCCTCCTAGTGATTTTGGTGGCACCTGAGCAGTAAGACAGGGCTGCACATGCTGTGGCATGTCCCCAGTGCCACCAATTCCTCAGCCTGAGTTAAGCACAAGGGTGTCTGGAGGGGAATTATTTTGGTAAATGATGTGCCTGGCTCTGCCTAACATCCCCTTTGGGGCACTGCTCTTCTTCCAAATGACACTAGTTGTACTCCTGGGCCCTTTACCCTCTCAGAGTGATGATAGGCTTGGAGCAAACTGGTCCATTGATGGGGTGGAAATGAGGGGCAAGGAGACTCCCTGGCCCTTGTCTGCTCTGGGGATCCTAACAGGGAAAAAGAATCAGAAGAATGGATTTGTTGAAAAGCTTCAAGTTCAAATATTCTTCCTTATTTTTTCTCAATTCATTCCAAGTATCTTTGCAGAAATCTCAAAAATAAAATACTTCATGCACATCCCTTGAGGCTTTCCCTTTGTACCACAGCAAGCACTGGCTCCAAGCCTAACAGACCCAAACTGCACAGAGTGAAAGAAAGAGAGGAGGGAGAGCAATAGCTGTGGAAAGAAACTCAGCCATGAACCTAGAATAATGGCACCAGATGGCTGGTCTTCAGCAGTTTTGGCTGTCCCACAGTCGTGTACATGAAACCCTTTGTATCCACTTCAGGTGCAAAGGTCTGGATTATCTCCTTTATAATGCTCATGACAACATCCATAGTATGACAACCCCACCAGATAGTAAACCTCCTAATTCTCCATCCTTTATGGTCTCTGACTTACAGGCTGCCTGGGGAAAGTTTTCTAGGAAGGACATGTTTTACAGGTACAGGGATAGGAGAAGAGAGGAAGGTCCCCCTCGGAATAGATATAACTCTGCAAACACTGATACTCAATTTCTGAGAGCTTCCCCCAACCCATGATGTGTGGATTTCACCATATAATGGTGCCTGATTCCTCTGAGAGCAGACCAGTGCCCAGGTGCTCCATATGCCAGCACCTGCAAGTGTGAGCAGAAGCCAGTACAGCAGGTCCCCCAGGGTGGCTTGAGCTTATCTACCTCCAACGGTTAATAGTGAGGGGTCTAAATCTAAATTAGCCAGTTGCCTTCTTATCCAGGGAGAATCAGCTCCAGGGACCTCCCCGGGGAACCCCCTTAGGATGTCCCTGTGGTAACTGCTCTCTCCTTAGATGATGCAAAAAAAAAAAAAAAAAAAAAAAAAGCAGGTCTGGTTGCTCACACACCTTTGGAGAAGAGGATGCAACTCCCACCCTTCAGGTCCACAGACACCCCTGGTGTATGGCCACCTCTTGTCACCACTACCACTGTGTGCTGAAAGCTTCTGCAAGAAAGCTCCTCTGGGAGCATCCCTCATGACTGTGCCGGAAGGGAGGCAGGGATGCTCGCCAAATGCAGGGGGTGATCCTTGGAGCTGCTGCTGAGTCTGCAGAGCGCGAGGCTGGGGCAGCAGACGTGGCTGTCCTTTGCCTGCTGCTGAATGCAGGTGGCAGAAACGAAGGGGACAGAAAGCTGAATGGGAGTGGGAGGTGGAGCATGAGATGAGCAGAGAGTAAAGAAGAGGAAGAGGAAAGAGAGAGATGAACGGAAAAAGAGGAGCTAGAGGAGGGGCAAATACTGCAGGAGGAGTGAAGCAGAGCCTGAGGATGAGCTCTGAGACCGCTTCGTCACTCCAGGTCTCCCCAGGGGACAAGTATCCAGCCTGTGGAGGAGGCAAGTGCTGTTCCAAAGTAATGGTTAAATCAATGTGTTTACGGATGATGACACTAGAGTGACACACAGTGGAGAAGCCTCATGAAAAAATAAACAGGTAATAATCACACTGCGATGTGCACACTCCACTTCTCATTATTGCAGAAAAAAAGCCCACCAGGGTTCAACGCTTCAGGAGATTAACCATTCCCTCCCTGGATGGGACCCTGCCCAGGGGGTGCTTGCTCTCAGGGGTTCCCCAGCTCCTGCTTCCCCCATCACAGAGCAAAGGGGTGCAGCAGTACTTGCAGGTGGTGAGATCTTACTTAGCATGGGTTGAGGGATGTGACTTATGGGAAAGTGCAGGGAAGAGGCACCCACAGCCTGGGTAAGCAGGAGAAAGGCTTCAGTTCCAGAAAGGAAAGGCAGCTCCAGTAAGAGCTTGCTGGCCTCACACAAGAACAGCTTCTACCACTATTTCTGTGCAAACCAGTTGCTGCTGTGGCATTGCTGACCTCCACATCTCTCCTGAAGCCCATTTCTGTACCCATGGCTTCCCATGCACTCATGGGCAGGCCCTGGGGACCTGCTCCCACATATCTCAGTACAAGTACAGACTCTCTGAGCCAACTTGTCTCCTCAGATCCTCCCCTCTGCCTTCTTGCCCCACCTGCCCCCAGGGTCACAGAGGTCCTCTGGCCAAGTAAAACAGAAGGGGATCAACTTTTTAGATGTGTTATTTAATACACTCATTTGCAGACAACTTGAGGAGAAACATTTAACAAGCAAATGGTGAATAACACCACTTGGCAGAGTCAGCACAAACAGTGACTCATCCACTGGAGGCAGCTGGGGAGAGTTGGTGGATCACACAGGGATCTGCAAGACCTTGAACACTAGTGACAGGCTGTCTCCATAAAGCAATGGTCAATACAGACTACCTCCTCACCCAGACCTGCCAGAAGTGGGAGTGTTGGCTTGAGGTTGTGAACTGATCACCTACAGAAAACAGATTGACCTGTTGGACCATGCTGCCTTTTCTTGACAGTAATGGGGACCCAGGGTCTCTGGGTTCTGGGTGACTTGTTGCTCATTTGAAGCCTGGGTGGAAGGAGATGGTCCAACCATGGCCCTCATTGCTTCTGTCACAACCCCAGTGGGGAAATTACAACAATGAATATGTCCTGTGATCTTCTAAAATGGATTCACAGGCAAATGGTTCCTGCCACTGGCCTGGGCTGCTCATTCATTCATACTTTGATTGATGTATAGAGAAAAGGTGGGAATAGATTACCTGTACTTGTGTGTGCCTCGGTGTCCTTCACATGCCCCTTCACTGGGGTGTGATGGCAGGAGAAGAGAGTTGCTTTGATTCCTTCGTTATTCAAATTTCTGTAGCAAGAGACAGAAAAGCCTCTACAGGTAGCAAGGCAGCGGTCTCCCCTTCATTTCCCAATGGTGCTCTCACCTCCTTCAATACCTGTTATTACAAGCTTTACTGCAAGGGGCTGAGATTTGGACAGCAGAAGAGGGAACTCCCATCTCTCCCTCCTCCATCTCCTGCCTTGGCAGAGCAGAAGCTCAGTGGGGTGGCTGGGGGAGAAGGGCAGGAGGCAGAAGGTGACAGCAGCAAGGTGACAGTGCAAGCAGGGACAGGGCTGAGAAAGGGAAGGGACTTTCTCTGAGGTACTTGGTCTATGCAGGCATTTGCACTTCAGCCTTTTGAGAAAGAGCAGTGAGGACTCTAAGGTGGTGGGAGCTACCTCTCCAGTGCTGTCTCCAGAGGGCCTTCAAGCACCAGATATGTTCCCTGCCCACACAGCAGCTTTTCAAACAGACATGATGAGCTAAGGAGGACATCATACCAGCCTCAGTACAGCCCATAAGGAAGGTCTGGACAGTATGGACAGGGGCAGCAAGCCATCATCTCCATTACCTGCAGTTCCCTCTTTGCTTCCATCCAGAGAAAGCCCTGCCACAAACGTGAGCAAGGGCAGAAATGGGCTCTGCACTTCACCCAAGCATCCCCCAGTGTCATCATCTCTGGGTGGCACTTGAGGGTGAAGGATGCCACCTCCTCCCCTGCCTGCAGCTAGGAAGCTGTGTGCCCGTCTCCTTCCACTAGTCTCATTTCTTGAATCTGTTGACTCTGGAACAGCTTCAAAGTGTCAGTGCTGGCTGTCTCCCAGGGAGAAGGAGCGTTTTGTAAAATGTTAGCCGTGTCCCTATTCATTACGAAGCCGTGAAAGGCCTGCAGCACAGAACAATCGCTTCACTGCTTCGTGATGGGAACTGCTTCTCAGCTTGGGTGACTGAGACAGGCAGCTTGGTCCAGTCTGAGGGGCATGCAGTCCCTTCCCTCCAGCATGCACACTGCCCTGGGTGCTGCTCCCCAGCTCCTCAGCACCCATGGTGTTACCCCTTAGCGTGGATGGATGGATGGATGGATGGATGGGTGGATGGGTGGATGGATGGATGGATGGATGGATGGATGGATGGAGAAAGTAGCTGAGCTTTTTTTTCTCTTTCACCTGGCAGTGTGTGGGTGCTGAGGGAAGGGAGAGGGAACAGAAGAAGAGGTTGAACTACAGCTCCTTGTTAGTTTAACCAAGATAACCAATATCAGATGCAATACTGGTTTGCTGCCCAAACCGGCAGGCCCTGCATCTAAGAAGTTGTTCAAATGCCATCGTAGTGTTCAAGGGCTCGGGATGCATCCATAGGTCCGTGCACAGATCACACTTAAACTTCCACTTGCTGGCAAAAATGTGTATGCAGATGTGTGCCCTCTGCTTGCTTGGCTCTGAGCTCTGCTCATGTCCCCAGCAAGCACATGAGCAGGTTGGATTCATGCAAATTCTCAAGACAGGCATGTTTTGCCCCAAATCATTGATATTTTCCACTGACAGGCAGCAGAGCTGGCTGTAGTTCTCAACTGCAGTAGAAAAACATTTTGCATGAGGAATTTGGATCTTGCCCTAAATCTGCTTGGAAGAAGGCCCAGATCTGAGCACAGGGTCGCACTCTGGTATGGGTGCAGTCTAGGCTGCATGATGCCCTTGAGGATATAGACTATTGCACACTTCTGATCTTACTGAGGGGTTGATCTCACTGCCTGAAGTTCCCTCTGCTCACTGCATGGTATCCTTTGACTCCAGCTGCACATTTAGATATGGTGGGGGACCCCAGAAGCCAATGGAAGGGCCTATGAGCCACTGAAAATCAGCTCAAATCCAACCACATCCTGCCCTGAAGCATCTATGTAAGCTCCTTTTGGGAAGGATTTTGTTAATGCAGGGGGGATTACATCAGCAGTTCTCTTCTGCAGCACTACTTTGTTTGGGATGTTGGACAAGCAAATCAATCAGCCTCAATCCAACCCTCAGGAGCAGATAAATGTTTCTTGCCTTTATTGTGGAAACTGGGAAACTGAGGCACATAGGGATTTAAGTGGCTTTAAAAGAAAGAAAGAAAGAAAAAGAAGATAATCACAGAGTAAGTCAGCTACAGAGAGAGGGATTGAATGCAAACCTCCTGGGTGCCAACCATCAGCTCAAACGACTTTTCTCTGCTGGACAAGGCTTCCCGTTTCTGCCACAGCTGCAGAGCACTGCTTGACCGTGGGCTGAGGACAGGGTCCAGCCCCTGCATCTCCTTGCGAGATGGGCTGAGTCATGGGCAGGTAGGCAGAGGGCTCCTAGGCAAGGACAGACAGACAGGCAAGAGAGACAGACAGGACAATTAAACTCCAGCTCTGCCCAGGAGGGAAGGGGAAGGGGGGAGAAGAAGACAAGGTTTTGTTAAGACAGTGGCTGGACCCTCAGGACTGAGAGCTCATCCATATTTCAAATACCAGTTAGACAAACAAAACAAGAACCAGAGAGGCAAGCAAGGAGCCCGTTTGTCATATCAAAAGGGGTTTCAGTGGTACCTTCCTTGCCCTCCTGTCCCCTTGAAGTTTGTAGCTGGGGGGGAGAAGGGACAGCTCCCTCTCCAGCCGAATGGCTCCCTGCCACAGCTGGAGACGGCCTGTGTGTAATTAACCTCCAAGCCAATCCCCCAGCGGTGGCTGCCAGGCAGATCAAAGAACTCACACATCTTTGTCTGAAACCAGCAGCCAAGGGGAGCTGGGAGGAAAGCAGAGTAGGGGTGGGAGAGAGAGCGAGAGAGCGTGCGTGTGTGCTCCTAATTGATAAAAAGGGAAGAGCGTCTTCCTCCGAGAGATCTCAAGCCCCATCAAAATGCAGGAGAAGAAGAAGAAGGGGAAAGAAAAAAAGATTTCCTTTCCCTTACAGGAGCACGCCAAAATCCATCTGCTTTCAACAGAAGAGTTGGTCACTGCTGTGGGGGCCAGGTCAGCCCCCAGCCAGGTCTGGAAGGAGAGTGCATCGTTGGTTGTGGCATTGCTACTTCTTGGCAGGCATGTGAGCCAGGATGCTGGCTTCCAGCTTTGCTCAGGGTGGGAAGGGCGGAGGGAATATTCAAGGTTTGCTGTAGGGATCCTTTGCAAGACGAGGATCTGCAGGAGCACTCAAAAGGATGAGGTCAGCCATCTGCCTCATCTGCTCTGGCAGCACCAGTAAAAAGAAGGATGAAAACCAGCACAGTCTACACCTGACCTTGTGTGTTCTGGCATGGGGCTTGGTCAATTTGTTTACCACCTAACTGCATTTTCTGGAGAGTGGCCCAGGCAAATGACTAGCCACAGATGAGCTCCTGGCTGGAGCTCAAACTACTGGTCTTCACAGAAGGAATCACCAGATGTGTCAGAAGATGACAGAAAAAAACCAATGTTGTGAGGGATAGCTGGGTTTTACAGGTGGTTAAAGGGGATTGACGTGGGAAATGGTCGAACTTCACAGATAACTGGAGGGAAGTATTGGGGGACCTTCTGGATCTGATTTAGGACAATAACCCAAACTTCTTGTTCTGACCACCGCACAGGTGTCTAGGCTGCTTCTGCAGCCAGGATGACCAGGAGGGAGCAACTCCTGCTGGCTGAACATCTGATGGGATAGATGGAGCATCCTGGTGTCACCAGGCATTTTCCTAATCAATTCTAACACTGACACTGCAGGCCAGAGGTCTTTCCCAGAGCCTCACAGACAAAATATACCTCACACAGCTTCACCCATCCAAAAATAAGGCATCTGAGTCTAAGCATCCATTTGCAACTGGTGGAGAGGGACAGCAGTGCTGCCCAAAGCTGATTCACTCACCCTGAATTTGAAGTGTGAGACAGATGGAAGAAAACACCTGTCAAAGGGACTGTTCTTTTTCTATCGATTGTAACAAAAATCTGGACTTCCCAGGAACTGGAAGATACATCAGTCTTTTCTGCACCACAGACCATGGGGTTTCATCAGGTTGCTCCTGAACTGAGTCCAGCAGTTTGTGTTTGGCTGAAGCACAGTTTTAACAAATAAACAACAAATTCCTTGATCCACAGGATTCAGTGAGGTTGGTCTTTACTTGACAAAATGCCAAAGGCTACATCCATACCGGTGTGTAGAGATGAAAATGCAGAAATCCCCATATGGCACCTCCTCAAGGGCAGGGCAGTTCTGTAGCCATGGCCATCCTTGGGTGATGAATATATTTACCCCAATAACTACTCATATTGTTATTTACACTTTGTTATTTTGTTGTATGCAAATTCTCACTTAGGAATAAAGCAACCTGATTTGGTTAATTTTTAAGTCATATATTTAAAAATGCACTAAATAAAATAGTTGAAGCAAAAATTTCAATTATTTACTGTAATGCAAATTGGGGTGAGCATCACCCCAGCACCAACCTGCTTCAGGCAAGTGAAAGTCAGTTCATGAAGGAGGAGAGGCCAGATTTATTGTTTTGGTTGGTCATGGTTTCCAGGGCAGGAGTCTCATTGTGGAAGCCTCTTGTTTTGCTTTGTTTTGCTTTTAATTCAAGAAGACACAAGTTAAAAGAGAAACTTGCTGGGGATCAGGTGATGTAGTATTTAGATTGTCAACATGCGTGTAAATGACTGAGAAGGGAGGAAGCGGGAGTTGTTTGTAGATATTGTGCTCTGGAAATATGCAAAGAACTTTCAAAGGGACTGGGTGACCTGATAAAAGAGCATATTAAAATTGGGCAACATGTCATGTTACGTGCACAATGTGTTAATCAGAAGCCTTCCACTCCTGGACTGTCGCAGCCAATACTGAAGAAGGGGACACCAACACTCTTTAAGCAGCAGTGTGAAGATTATGTAGCCTTTACCACTTGGATCTGAAAAGAAATAGAGCCTGAAACCAAAAGATTTTGCTTACAGAAATACACAAATGAGTCTTCAGCACGTCCCTGTGCATGCATAGGGTTAGGGGACACAGTTCAAGGACAGTGTCTCTCCCTCCCGTGCTTGGCTTTTCAGCTGCAGAGACCCACAGGTCCATTCTGCATCTTGTGGAGAGAAAAAATGCCGTTGATGAAACCCCAACATGCATGGCAGATATGTGGTTTTATGGCATCCCAGAGCACACTTCAGCTTGGCGGTGTTTGACAAGATCTAAACTCCAGACTTGATCTAGAAGAAAAGGCATTTCCCAGCTCTATATTTTCCAAAGCAAGGCAGCAGATCTTGGGTGTAGTGCAGCTATCCAGTGTGATAGCCATGTCCCAGCCTAGAGAAAACCAGGAAACTGCATCCATTTCTTGGTAAAAAGAAGAGGTTTTATGCTCATAGTTTTAGGACATAAATAGTTGGGGTAATAAAAACAAAAAGAGGTTGGTTGGGGTTTTTACTATTCCCCAAGTCAAATTGCTGCAGGGGATCCTATCAGGGGCTGGCTCAATACAGGAATACCCAGATTACAAGGAGGTAAAGGCAGACCA
Organism: Strix aluco; assembly: GCF_031877795.1. NCBI lineage: Eukaryota > Metazoa > Chordata > Aves > Strigiformes > Strigidae > Strix > Strix aluco. Next base: position 16,545,086 of record NC_133940.1, on the reverse strand, counting down.
ATTGGATATTTTAAATTCCTTTCAAAATTTAATGACTCAGGCCACTCAATTTTAACAGATCAAGTCCTGAGGTCTCAAAAAGAAGGTATTTGTGCCCAGAAACATTGTGACTCCTCAAACCTCCCATATTTCAGGTGGAAAGCTGAGGTCACTCTATGATGGTCGGGGGAGAAGAGCTGCCTTCGGAGCTCTGGGCAACACGAGATACACAGCTTCAGTTCCCAGGAGCACAGGCTATCCTTGTTGTGCCCCATGCCCCGGGGGAGCTCCAGGGTGCACCCTAGAAATACCTCCCTCAGACCGTGGATTGAGATGAAACTCAGGGGTGGGACAAGGCATTTGGGATCCAGAGTCCAGTGTGAATGGCATCAGCCACATTTCCAGCAGTTGCAGGACCCACAAAGGGAAATGAGGTGGATAACAGACACAATCAGTGGGAACTGCTTTTAGCCATAAGATTTTCACAGACCATGCTTTTGCCTTCAAAAAATCTTTTTTGACTTGCTCAGATTTGGGTTAAGCTAATGCTCTTGTTCCTTCAAGTCCAGAGCAGCTAATGAGGCTGTGTTCTGCTTTTTTTCCTCCTGTGCTCATCCTGCTGGTATCTCAGCCCCTATTCAGTTATATTGCAATAATATATACTGTTAGGCTTTCCTAACCCTGACATTCCCCCAGGCAGATTTTGTAGAGTATCCATTTAAAGTGATAGTAATGAAACAACTTTTACTTAATTAAAGCCAATTATTGACTAACCCGTATGCTCAGCAATGCTCACTTGCTGACCAGTATAAAATGATTGGATTTCCTATCTTACCAGCTGACTCTAACGAGGATTTCACATATTAGTTAGCTTTCTGAAAATCAGCATGCTGTTAAATGGTAAGCAGCCAGGTTTGTGGTGAGCCAGTAGCTCGTGACTGTTTGGGTGAATGGACACTTCAGTGGAGGTACTGGAGTCAGGTAAGGGCAGGTTTTTGTAGATCCTAGAATTTCGGGCTGCATTTTTTCTACTTTATGGTAAATTTTCAGTAACTTCATTATGAAGCTTCCTAATGAAATTCCACAGAGCTGGTTTTTGCTCTGAAGACATGTCCGTGGAGGACAAGACCAGGAGGCAAGCAGTCTGCAGGTTATTGTAGCAGGTAAGATGTTGGGGTTTGGGGTTCAGTTTTTTTGTTTCTTTGTATTTTCCAGAAATAATTTTTATGCTCTAAACTAGCAAATTTCAGAGGTTCCTTCGCATTTGCACCATGGAGTTATTTTGGCTATTCATTTAAACTCATTTATTTCCATGAGCAAGACTCAAACTACCCAAATGCCTCATTTTAGCTTTTCTGTTAAAAAAGAGGGTTTATATTTCTTGGGCTAGATTCACAAGACACCCCTTCCCAACCAGCTTGAGTGTCTCCTCCCTCGCCTAGCCTGCGGGCTCAGCACCCATCCACACAGCCGTGTCTCAGATACTGTCCCTGCCAGCTTCCAGCAGGGCTGTCAGGTAAAAGAGGACCCTTGCTCCCACCATTTTGTAACAGCACCCTAAATCCTGTCATGAATCCAGCCCTTTGTTTCCAAAGCTCATGCCTGTGAAGAGATGAAAGGTGCTCCAAGAAAACAAGTTACTCCACAAGCAGAGGAACTAATGAAGCCCAATTCCCCGCAGGTTTGCCTCTTGTAGTTGGATTCTCTGATGTCTGGAGCAGTGTGAACTCAGACTAGAAGATGCCCCACACCCAGGGCTTTCTCAGAGGCTTTCTTCTCCCAGGTGCATTCTTCAGTGCCTCATTAAGGTTGAACACGTGCTGCAGGCTTGCCCTCTCTCAGTCTGTTAGTAGGGTTTTGGTGTTACATCCGATTGCTTTATTTCATCGTATCTTTTCAGACCGCATTTATCAACCACAGCTAAATGTGGTTAAAGCTGGCCAATGAGTTCAAGTGTCACTGGGTGGAAAGACAGGTGGTAGATGCACACACAAAACTGTGTGATTGCAAACATCTTTTTTCTTTGGAAAACGGATTAAGTGTTCTATTTATAGGTGCTGCAAACTTGCAAATGATTTCTGTTTCAGGCTGGGCCAAAACCAAATGGACACAAAATTTCAGTGCAGTCCATGAATATCAGACTTCCTTATCATGAACAAGCTCAAAGCATTCTCCTCTCCCTCCCTCCCTCCAGCCCCACCAGGGATTGTAGCTCAAGCAGGACATAAAGATAGTCATACCCAGAGCCCTATCTCAGCACCAGCAAGTGCAGGTGCACGTGGTAAAACCCAACCAGGGACTCAGGAGAGCAGAATAGATGAAGATAGTGAAGCAAAGATGTGTATGTGTGAGGGTGTTTGCACAAACCAGCTTGCATGCACATGGTAGATCAAAGCTGATATTCATCCATACCCCTTGTGCAAAGTCAATGTGGGTCTAGCTAGGTTCATGGTGCTCAGAGACATTACTTGTTGCAGTCTCATGAGAAACCAGCGCTGAATTGCAAAGCTGACTGAATCTTCCGGTGAGAAAATAAAAGTGTACGCAGCTTTCAGTGGCAGTCTCAGTCGTACCGGAGGGCTGTCTCTATTGTTGGAGCAGAGTAACGTGGCTGATGTGTACAGTGTGTGTAGATCTGGAGAGAGCTCACTGTCACAGGCAGCGATGGTGGGGTGTAGCCCTTTCACTGGGGAGGAAGGAATCAGTATCAAAATCAATAGCTCTTCTTCTCAGAGATGAGAATTATCTAACCAGGGAGAAGTGGTTCCCTTGCAGCTGGTTGATTTTGGTAATCCATTATTAATGCTTGAGTTACAGGCCTGGCACTCTCAAAGGTCATGTTGGTATAAGAGCACATCAATTGTTTCCAAACATTTCACCCTGCAGCACCTTTGCTGTGGCCAGGGGAGTTAATACGGCAATTCTTCTTAGCCTTTGCCTGTGGTTTCTCTCTGCCAAGGTCTCCAAGAAGCCTTCTTCAATATGCCATGATAAAATCTTGATACAAGGGCAAGTATCAAGACACATCCCATCCCTTTGGGGCTGCATTTCATCCCTGTCAGAAAGGAGAACCTGCTGAGCAGAATTTTGGCTTCCCTGCCACAGTGAGGTGTTGGTTACTGAACAGTCTCAAAGGGAATCAATGGCATTACAGACAAGAAACCTGAATGAAAAAACTAAGGAAGCAATCAAAGGGAAGGATGATGAATTTGGATGAGGTTTAGTTTAAGAGTTGTGATACTGTTTAGATCCAGACTCGCAGCCTTGACATCTAGTATTCATGCAGCTTTGAAGCAGATGGGTGAAGCTATCTTACATCATTTACCCCCATAAGATTTCCACCGCTTTGAATGTATGTCTCCAAAGAACATCTCCAATTTTCTGAGAGTATCTGTATCACAGCATGGAATAACTCTGAATTAAAATCCCAAACCCAGATCCAACTTCAGACATGAGCCTGCGGCTCAAACCTACCTTTACTATTGGCCAGCCCCAAAGAGCCTGAGCTCTAAGAAAGGTTATCTGAAGTTTAGTTGAGAAAGAGATGATAGGACCCCAGAGAAGCTCCTGATTAATAAATAAATAAATTAAATCAATCAATAGTCTAAGGAACTCTTTAGAGCCAAGCCTGAAGCCACAATGGGATACTAGAGAAGTTCCTTCACTATGTTTTATGGTAGTAAAAATTTACCCGAAGCTGTAAGACTCAGGATAGGACAGAAAGCATTTGCTTTTGTACCCACCATAACACCAAAATGTTCTCCTCCAGTCAGGCACCTTCTTCTTGGTGAGCACAGGGCAAGGCTTGCTTTAGTACTCAAGCTACATGCAGGACAAGTGTTTCACCCTGGAAAGACACTAAAAAGAAGGTGATAACGTCTTCAAAGTGAGCAAGTGGTCCTCTGAGCCACTAGGTAAATGAAGACTGTTCTCCAAGGGATTTGCATTGTGTGATTGGAGTCTCTAATATCTAATGAACTAGAAGGAAGGCATTTGGGGTATTCAGAGCCTCTGCTGGGTAGATTTTCAGGTATCTCAAGGGCTAGGCTCAGACTGTAGTCCTTCCTCAGTGAGTAAGCATGCTTCTTGCAGGAATGTTTGCAAAGATAAAAATTACTCAAAAGCACACTTACAAAGTGCAAATTTTCCTTCAACTCAGCCAGGGTGCGTGCACATTTTTCTGGCAGAGGTACCTTCTTCAGGGCATGGGGTTGAGTCCCTCCCCCCTGTTCCTGCTGAAACAGGCAATGTGAAGGTCGTGTCCTGATGGAGAATTCACTTCAGACAAAGTGAAGTTCAGCCAATTTGTTTCAGAAGGCCACAAGCTGGCACCTGAGACCCCAGTTGCACACACTTGAAGATGCTGAACAGTGGAGGTGCTATAAGGACTTGCACCACTACAAAGCTCCCAGGACTTTGTCTGTAGGGAAGCCTGAAACTCTCTTGGCTTAAACTGCATCTCCCTGCACCTCCTCCATAAATGTTTCCATTTTCATGGTGAGAAGCCATCTCACTCCCTCCTTAGCCAAGGAAAGCAAAGTCTGTGCAGTGCAGTGTCTTATGCTGGTATCATCAAGCTGGACATCAAATAAAGGGCAAATCAGCCAGCACTGAACTAAACTGGGCACAGATAGTGGGCAAGGTCATCTGTGGGAGATGCTGAAGAATAGGCAAGACAGGGTTTTAGCTGGATATGGTTTAGGTTTGATGCAGCCTCACAGCAAAGGACAAACTTTCTGGGGTCTTCATCTAGCATCATTTGACAGAATTTTATTGAGTTACTAAGTTCTCCCTCTACAAAAGCTGTGGACAAACTCCATCTCCATCAGCGTTTCATGCTTTATGCTGAACCCCTTTCCTTCACAAGAGCATTTGCTCCAGGACATGAGTGGACTCTTCTTGTGGAATCCATATGGGATGGGTAGACAATGTGTAGAGAGACACCAGCAAAGCCCCCTTTTCCATGGAGAAATAGAGAACATAGATGAGAATAAATTCCAGCAAACTATATGAGCAAGGGACCCTGTCTCCATTTTACCAGAGGAGCTGGCCACTTTACCAATAGCTATGCTCAGAAATATGCTTTTATCAATATCTAAATATACTCAAACCAGCATTTAAATGACTCACATTAGTGTCTCTATTGCCCCTGTGCCATGTCATGAGGTCATCTATTGCACATGTTAATGACCCCTAGGGTGAGAGAGTGGTTTCTGGTGTCTAGCCCACACTCCTCTTTATTCAGTCCCTGTGCATGCCCCAGGTTTTCGCCCTTGTCACTTATTTTATTCTGAATCCAAACACTGCCACACAATGCACTTGACCTTTGCCCTGGAGGGAACACACTTGGGATGAAGGAAGAATTCACTCTTTATTCCTTTCTAATTCTAGTTGTTACTATACCATCACGGACAAATCCCCACTTACACAATAGAAATCAAGTCGTCTGTTCTCACTAGTTCTGGGACTTTCGACAGGGGTTCCTCCTCCTGCCACAGACGGTCCAGCTTTTGCCCGCATCCGGTTTTCACATTCTACATCTGTCCCGATTAACCCTTGTCATGACATGGCAGCAGCTGCCAAAGAGATGAGCGGGAGGGGTTTTCTGCCCCTGCCACCCTGATTATATATGACAAGAATCTGGCAGAGGCAGGTAGCTGACTTACACTGCGTGCGTGGTACATTTCACAGCCCAACATGACTCCTTGCTTTTTTGGGGGTTTCCTGGGACTCTTCATCTGTCATGGATATGTGACCAGTGTAGGATGAGCTCTGGGATGCAAACATAGCATGAGGGACACACAGCTTTCAAAATAGGCACCCATCTGCACAAGGCATCCATCTAGCCAAACTGTGCGGACACCTAAGGCAAAATGGCAGGTCCAGACTCTGCCAGCAAATGGCCATCACATCCTATTTGTTCAACAGTCCTGACTCCTCCTGCTTTAAAATATATATATTTAACTGAGGAGCCATGTTACCTGAGGTTTCCTTTCTGGTTGGAAGTTGATTCTGACCCTCTAAGATATGAACCACCCTTGTAAGGTCCTTCCATTTTTCAGTCTCTAGCAGGATCTCCAGGGTATCCTTCATGTTCTTCTTTGGGTCACATGCTGAGATGCAGACTGGGAAAAGTCAGTCATTTCACTGAAGCCAGCAGAGATCCTCCAGGATGATGCTGCTCTGAGAGAGAGTGAAGGCAATGGGCTAGAAGCTGCTGCTTAATTAATTGGCTTAAACACCTGAAAACTGGCCCAGGAACTGAAGCCAAGCAGAATGTTTCAAGCTGGTTTTTCAATGGACAAGAGTTCCCAACATCTGAAATACAGAGCAAGGTGTGGGGGGAAAGAAAAGATTTACATGTATTTTCCTCACACCCTTGTTTAGTTTTAATCAGCTTTTGAAATTGCACTGAAACCTTCAATTTTCCTTACTAGTGGGACCCTCCCTCCCTGATTTCATGGACAGAACTGGCTTAGAGCAGCTTTCCTGCACACACCTTGCTCTCAAATTAGCAGTAATTTCTATGGAGTTCACACACTGATCCCATGATAGATGCGTATTTACTCACTGCGTGCATCTTCGAAACCTATGTGGCTGGGACATGAACCCACTCTCAGAAATCTCAGTTGTACGGATGTAGGCTGAGGTCAGGTTTGGCTCATCTTTTCAAGTCCCCAGTGTACCATCAGACATCCGTCTCCTCTAGGTCATTTTTGTATTAGTGATTCCAATGGGTAACTGGATTTCACATCTTGTTGTTTATTCGTGTTGATTTACCACCTTGAAGTTGCATAAATGGGCTAAGACCTATCTTTACCAAGAGCATCACAAATACTGAGTGCTCAAATGACTCCTAGATCAAAGAGCATCTACCTAAAAGCATAGCAAAAGGCAGAGGATGGAAGAAAACTGATCTTAAAAAATCCCGACCCATGGAGACCATAGTCGGCTTGGTGAGCACAGTAACAGCAGGTGGAGGGGTGGGTGGGAATGTCCCAAATATCAGCCCACTCTTTGGGCCATTTCACCTGCACCAAACCAGTTGATGAAGAGCCTTGTGCACTCCCTCACTTCTTAGCTGTCCATCATCTACATGGGACACCCCAAGGGATACTCAGCTGGAGCCAAAACACTTAACCCCCTGAAAGACCAGTCCCTATTTTCCCAGAGAACAGCCTTCTTCATCTACAAGCATTTATTCATCCTTTCTTTTTCTTTTTTTTTTTCTTCCTGTTGTGTTAACAGAGCATCTAATGTGACTAAATAGGACAACCTGCTCTCCCATCCCCATGAAAAATAAATGATGTGCTTTCTCTCAAGTACCTTCCCCCGCCTCCTGGTGCTTTTCCCAGCAGGCAACTCTTGGACCTGTCCTCCCTTGGGCAGACCTCATGGAGGGGCCTAGGAACCTCCCCCAACCACACCACAGCGGTGGGAGCCATTGGCTTGAGCCAGCAAAGCACGGTGGAGGAAGAAGTTTGGGGGAGGCAGAGGAGGGTGGGAAGAAGGATGAAGGGGGTGTGTGTGTATGTGGGAGTGGAATCTATGTGCAGAAAGCAGCCAAGTGGCAGCTTACCCTGTTAAATATTAATCATCTCTGCTTCTGCAATTTCGGCAATGCGTCTAGGCCCACCACTGCTGAATATTTCATTAACACCACTCACTTCCAACTGCACTTCTCCCACTTTTCTTTCTCCAAAAGACCCTTCTCCTATCCCTGCTCCCAGTCCTTCCCCTACCATTGCCAGTGCCAGCCACAGCCATGACGTCCGTCCTATAACCTCACATCCTTAACTCCCCACTGGTGAGCACCAGCCCAGCCCTGCTCCGTCCACAGTCCACTGATCGCGGTGCCTGTGCAGGGAGAGAGCAGTGAGGCCATTCAGGGGAAGGAAGATCATCAACTCCTCTGGGAGAAAAATATAAGTGCGCATCAACAAGTCCTGCGCTAAATAATACATTAGGCAGGTCAGGGCAGAAATGCTGACTCTGGGCTAGGAGCTTTTTAAACCATGTAGTCTATCTTTCTTCATCACTGGCTTGCTCTGTGTGAGCACTTTGGGAGTGCAATCAAATGTGCTAGGGTGAGCTTTGTTGGGCCTGAGCAATTTTCACCTCAAGCTCCTAATTGCAGCTTACCCCTGCCTGCTTCTAGCCACTGACGGAGAAGAGCCCACATGGTGTACAGTGTTGGGTGGCTGCAACCAGGAACTGGGACTAGAGAAGGACTGTGTGGGAGATGCAGGGTCTGCCAGGGAAACCAAAACAAGACAATGTGCTGGTGCTCTAATCCGGACTTGATGGCTCTCAGTGTGCAAGTTTACTCCTCTATTCTCCCCAGACATAGGTGCCTTTTATTAACACCAGCTGCAAATCCCTACCTCTCCCTGCACCAAGTCCTTCTTTTCTATCCATTCTTTCCTTCTCTTCCACTCTTTTATCCATTCCCAAGCCTTACTCTTTTTCCTGTCTATCATTATATTACTTACAAAACTTAAACCAAATCAATAATTAGAAAGTTCAGGTTGACCTTTCAACATTTCACGTTTGAACAATTGCTTCCTCCCACTAATTCATGTTTAAATGTTTGTATGATCCCAATGTGATTATGAGGAGGCGGGGGAAACAAAACAGTTTAATCTGGGTTCAGACTACCTCTGCCCATGGCACACACTGGCACCTAACTCACTGGTGGAGATTTCTTAGGCTGATAGGTAGATCTGCAATAGGTATGGACTCGTCACCTCTTGTTCCAAGAGGAGATGGTTATGGTGGAATACCTCTGTCCTCACTGAAACATCTGGATGTGAAGCATTTAAGTCTGAGCTGTTCCTTTCTCCCTCCTTGTCCTCCTTTATAATGAGTAGAGAGAAAAAAATGACTTGCAGCTCATTACCTGTCCCACTCAAAAGCTAGGCATCTAAGGTAGGCTATGTGAGTCCCATTTCTCTCCACCAGCCTGGGATGTCTAGCTTGGACTTGTATGTCTAATTTTCAGATATCTCATGAGACGTGAGATAAACCACCCTAAGATCTAGCCCAGGTGAAAAGAGGCAAAAAGGAGCAGACAATTATTATAGTGGAGGTAAGTGAAAGGCTCTCTGCCTGCCATTGCTTTTATGTGGTCTAAGATCAGCTGGAAACAAAAGCTAAGTTAGCCACTGAGTTATGTGTATTGATGTCATCGCTGATGCTATATGATAGAGTTAAATACTCACTTGGAGAAAGACACACAGGCATCGGCTGGCATTAGTTGTTCCTCTTCCAGCTACAGAAAGTGAAAATCCCAGGCAGGTTTTAAAGTTGTTATCTGTCAAGAACAAAAAAAAAAAGATTTTGATCAACAGCTGAGAGAATGCCTCAAGCCAATGGTATGTTTGTAGCAAGAGAGAGTTTTCTATGCAGATCTCACTGGGGGATCAAGATATTCCTTTTGTGTAATATGTTAAATAAAATGTGCACCAGAGAAGTCACTTGAAAATATTGAATGAGATAACTTCATCTGATTAATGTAGCATGCTTTCTTTCCCCCTTTTTATTAAAAATTCACAAGGCTTCCCATCTCTTATCTCAATTAAGCAACTTGTTTGTCAGGATTATTTGTTACGCATTTTCATAAACATTTGATGAATTATATGCAAACATCTCACTAATGTATTAACAAGACTGAGGTTTTAATTACACAACACTCAAGGAAAGCAGGCTTAAGGCTCCTCCAACGAAGTTAATTGTGCTTCCTTGTGTGTCTGTGCATTGTAACGGGAATTTTCCTCTGGGGGAAATCACATTACAGTCTGCAGTGGCAACATACCCGCCTAGACTCTCTGCTAGCACCAGCTGGCCGTGAGTCATTAAATTCAATCACTTCAAGAGCTTCACTAGCCTTTGCTAAAAGGATGTAACTTCAGCTCAAACTTTGGTAGCGAGAAGAGGATTTGGGAGTTGATACAATCATTTTTACATCAGTTCTTATTCGTTGTTTGTCACACGGAGATGACATTTTCAAGGGACTTCCAATACAACAGGAAAAGGGTCATGTTTAGTCCACGCCCTTGAACTGCTCAGTTTATGAGGACAAGGAAAGTTTCAGACCATCTGCTGTGCTGGTCTGCTATGTAGTCAGAGATTCAGGCACACCACCAAAGGTCACTACCTTCTGCAGATGGTCAGACTTCAGCCCTACGTCCTCCCTCTTGACTATCCAGGGAACTGGAGTATTTTGATGTTAGGATAATTCACGACCTGCCTGAACTGAGCGACTCTTGTGAGTGTCTTGTGAGTGAGTGTTTCACAGGAAGCCTAGCTGGCAGGTTGGGCGAAGTTCATAGGCAGGCAGGCAAGGAAAAAGTGTCTGTCCAGGCCTGACATGCCAAAAAGTGAACAAGAGAAGCCAGGTCTTGGGACAACAGATTGAGCAAGGCATCACAGTTCACGTGTCTTAAAGCATCCAGACCTGGTGCTGATGCTGTATTATTCTTACTTTGCCCCTCTGTTAACTGACGTTGATTTAAGAACTGTGGTTGGAAACCTGGAACTGTTCAAGGCAGTGTTTGCTGCTTTAAAACTATGTTGAGCTCAACTGCTTTGAGCCCACTATAAACCCCATTTTCTTCATTTTTTGAGACATGATGACTAGCACCTCCCACAGCTTCCCAGCAAGGGACACCTGTTGTGCAGCTATCCAGTTTATATCCATTCTGTCGAAAAGCAAAATATTGTTATCTCCAGGGTTTCCTCTGTCCTACACCTGCCACCAGAATTAGGTGAATGTATAGTTCCTGAGACAGGTCTAAGAGCTGTTCCCACTGAGATCATGGAAGGTTAGAGTCATGATAATTCCATCCTCTCCCTCAGTCCCCGTTACCACTGTCTGATACAGCGTCTGCTATATGTTACTGGGCAAGGAGAGGCTGAACAGCGCCCTGTCCTTCTGTTACCACTGCAGCTTCATCCAGCCACGGTCTTTCACAGTGTAGGTCAGGACTTGCACCATAAGTTGCAAACAGCTGGATTTTCTCCTGATCTTTCTGCTGAGGCAGGATTTGTCCCCATCCCTTCCTCCTGGTATAGACAAGAAAAGTATAGGGACATCTGCATGGAGGACTATGTTGCTGTACAACTGCAGAGTCCCAGATCCCCATCGATCACTCACTCCTTGGTGCTGTAGAAAGCATCGTGCAGGTGTCCAGAGCAATAACTCACCAGCTTTCGGGTCCCAGCTCTTCAGCACAGGCAAAGAGCATTTGGTTCAAGCCAAAGCACTGTCAGAGGTTAAGAAGCCCCCAGTTATTGCTTCAAACTTCGATCAGTCTGGGACAGAGTAGAGAGCCAGGCTCTTGGTCATAGGTGGTCTTTGGAAGGTTTAACAGACCTTGTGTCAAGGAGTGATCACCATGTCACCTGCTATAATAGACCTCAAGCTCTTAGTTTACATTTTCCCTTATAGATGGTAACTTGAGCAAGGAGGAAGAAGGGAAGGATGCTTGGAGGAAAGGGAAGCCACAGAGCAACCCAGGTCTGAGCAATGACATGCTCAGAAGAGAGGATATTCCCCTTAGGTCCCGCCTTAGTCAAATTCTTCTTTCCTTAGCCCAGTCTTAAGAAAAACTCCTGCACAAACTTTGCTTTGCTCTGTGTCTCCTCCTTTCTGTGTTTGGGCAGCACTTTTTGCTTCAATGGATGTCTCTAAATAGCTCATCATTGCCTACACTGCAGCTATTCATTAAAGGTTTCAATATCTTTTCAGCTCTCTGTTGAGACCAGGGCTCTTAGAAAACCTCAACATTGAGGTTTTCCTTCTAAAAAAGCCCAAGACAAAACTGAAACATTTTTGTAAAATCATTTGATTTTGATTTCCACTGGGTTTAGAATATTTCACTTCCTAAAAATAATTTAGAAACCCCCAAAAGTTCACTTGGAAATTAAATATTAACTTTGTTCTACTACTTGTGACAGCATTATTTGTTCAATATCATTTCTTTATGCTTCTGTTGGAGCAGTGCATACGTCTTTACTTGTTAGCACTAATGACATGTCATCACATATTATGATATGATGGCCAACTATGTTACTTGTTCTATTTTTGGCATTATTTTAAAGCTTCTGATTTTATTTTCTGTTCTTTTCATTTTTCAAATTGGAACATTTGCAGCGTCTGATATCCTTATTTTAACCAGGCAAAAATTTCAGACATCTTTTCTAAAATCAACTGTTACCCTAATTAGTACTGAGCCCTTATCTCTTTCTCTCTTTTGGAAGTATTAAACTGTTTCATTAGGTCAGTGAACGTTACTGCCTTTGATTAATAAAATAAAGTGAGCATGTCATGCTAATTAGAGTATTAGCCATTTGTTATTGTGTCATTTACTTTGTGACACATAACCAGTAACGGGTCTTACAGGACTTGTTCTAGACATCACTCGTTTCTCCTGCAGATTTATCACAACAGCATATGCATTCAGTTCAATTATAACATTAAATTGAAGGAACAAAATTCTAATTGCACTTTAAACAAAACAGAAAAGAAATAAATTGTTTCAAGACTCGTATTCCGTGGACAAGGAATTCCCCTTTCCGAGCACAGCAAAACCAAGTTTCGAAATGTCTGAATTTCCCTGCAAAAGAATATTGAGTTTTAACTGTGCTGGTGGTGACGCCTTCAGTTTTGCCAACATGGAGATACCTTTGAAAGTCCCCATCCCTCTGACAGCTGGATCGTGAGATGGAGAGAGGCCAAATTGGTCCCTCCATGTCCTGCACCCCCTCCTGCTCCCTCCACCACTTAGGCACTGGGGCTCGTTGCTCCCTACTGAGGGTGACAGCTTCTGTCTAGGCATGAGCTGTATTTTTCTTTCCCACTTCCAAAGTATATCCGTGGTAGCCAGTGAATACAAATCGAGGCAGTAGTGTTAATATTCTCATTACATTTAAATCTAATGGGCTTTTTTAATATTCAGAATCAAAGGCACTTCACCACCAGTAGATTTTTTTATACTTTTTTTTCAAAAAAAAAGGAGCCCTGCATCTCATTCTCCTCTTCCTCCTCCTCCTCTGGGTTTTTTTTTTATTATTTTTTTTTTTTTTTATTTTAAGCCAGTCTAAACCACCAGGGAAGGGCCATGCCTATAAACAGATGCCACTCACAGAGGGTCTGGGAGGCCTTCACATCATTAGATGATGGTGAACTTTGAACTTGTGATTTGGAGGCTGTGTTTGCAGGAGAGGAGGAGGAGGAGGCGGCAGCAGGGAGGAGGCCGGGGTGGAGGGAGCTTGACGGGGCCTCTCTGGTGAATTGCTGGCCTACCCAGCACAGGAACGCTCAGGACTTCAAATCGGCTCCAGTCACTTTGAAGCTCCTCTCTCTTAATCTCTCTCTCTCTTTCTCTCCCTCTCTCTCTCTCTCTCCGTCTTTTCCCCCCCTTGCATCTATGAATCATTCATGTCTTTTTTTTTTTTCCCCTCAGAGGTTCCTTTAGAAAAAAAAAAGAAAAAGAAAAAAAAGAAAAAAAAAAGGAGCAGAAAAAAATATACACACACACTCACACAAAGCCCTGTCTGTGTTTATGTTCTTACTGCTCTATGTAGCTTATTATCACCAATGTTGAACAAATTACTTACATGATGTTTGCAATGTGCTGCCATCCCTCAGAGTGATGCTCGTGATGGGGCTGACTATTTTGTTTTCAATGTTAATGTACAGGGGCACCCTGTTCAATGTAAATACATGGTGAATAGTATTTACACGGCACATGGAAAGGAGCTTGGCCCCAGCCCTGGAGCTGCCAAATGCAAAGATGAATTTGCACACGTTTGCCAAAGCCAAGGAGCCTAGTGCCTACACAGTGACCACAGTTTGGTGGGAAAAGTGTTTTTTGCTTTATGTAGGTACATACATACCTGCGGGAAGGTTTTGGAAAGTAGACGAGTTTCAGTGAAAGCATTCAAATGATGCAATACCTAGTCCTGAAAATTAGATATTTTGACTTTCAGAACATATCTATGCTCCGAAACAAACCCAGGAAGGTTTGTGGTTGCACCCACATTCACTCTTGGACTTTGCTGAAGAGAATAGCTGAATCTGCCTTGCTTGTGGGAGCAGTCCCTGGCCTGGGCCACCTCAGATGCTGCTTGGATGTTGTCTTGGAGAGCACCAGCATGCATGAGGTCAAACCAGGCCAGTAAGTGTGCTAACACTTGTGCAGTCTGACCTTGGGAACAAACTGGAACAAGTGAAAATTCACCATATCTTCACCAGGACAAGGGTCCACAAGCCCATCCTATGGGGCTTGCTTCCCTCTGATAGCCAAGAGGAGCCCAAGACTGGGTCCTGCACTGAGGATTGAGACCAAGCAGAAAAGCAAAGGAGAAACAGTAAAGGCCATTTACAAAGGGTTGTTCACAGGGAGGGATGGAGATCCCATGGTTCCCACAGGAGGAAGAGGGGTTGGTAGATGGGATCAGGGGGACCCATCATCTCTGAGTAGGTGAGCAGTGGTGTTACTGTAGTAGCAGGGGAGCTTTAAGGAACCAGGATCAGTTTACAGAAGGATCCCTTGGGTCTTGGCCACTCCAGCACCTGTGGAACCTTTTGTAGTTGCAACCAATCTGTTTGTAGTGAATGGCACCAACGTACTTATCACAGCAAGCCTGAGCTTGGGAGTTCACAGAGCTGCAGCAGAGGCAGACACGCTCAGCAGCTGCTGCTCTCCGCCCTGAAGAATACAAACATATCAGATCTACTGGAAATAGTTTGCTTCCAGAAACCCCACCGCCTGGCTGAAGTCATCAAACTAAACCCAACTTCTTATCACCACATTACAAGACTTGTTCAACCCCCCATGTGTTGTTCACAGCTCTCATGTTCCCCTTCTCTGCTCTGTAACATTATGTTTGACTCCTAGAGCACATCTTGAGTCTTCAAAGCAAAAAGATACCCCAAGGGGATTTCCTCTCATTTGGAAGCAGGGGAAACTGAGGCATGAAGGGTGGATGTGGCTTGCTCAACACCACCCAGTTGGCTAGTGGGGATGGGAAAGAGAGTCAGCTCTGGAGCCTGGTGTTGTACTTCACATTGCTGTGAGGTTAGGAATAGGGGCTTCACTGCATTTGGAAGGCTATTCAAGGAGGATACCCAGTTTTCCTTAGTTCCTGGAAGGCCTAAGTAGATTGATGTGGGGTTAATGTCATTGGATAGGGATTTTAAAATGCAGGGGCTTTGTACAACACTTGTTTCCCCCCGACACCTGGACTTGGCAGCAATTAGGTCCTGATGCACTTAAGCATCCAGCTAACTTCAAGATTTCAGCCTCTGAAGCTCAGGAAGCTTTGTAGATACTTGCTTAATGATGTCTCTGAAGGGGGAAAAGAGCATTTGCTGTCACCATGTGCCTCTCAGTCACTTCTAGGATCCCCAAGGGCTGGTCGGTACAATCCCATTTCTAGATTGAAGCCCAGTCTAGGTTAAGTGGTTTATCCAACTTGACACAGGGAATCCCTGGATAAGCTGAGACTTGAACCTGCATCCCCTGCTCTGAGCACACCTCTTGGCCATATTTCTAGACTGCGTCCTGGGAGACGCCAGAAGAAACCACACAGTTATACATGAAGGACACTCTTTCAGCACTCCTGCAAATCTCACCAGAGACTGTAATTTCTGAGAAACAGTTTGCCCAGCCCAAGCATGGACTCCTATGTTCCCACTATCTGTTCAGACCTTAAAAGCAAAATCTTTCTCCATCCCAGCAGAGCCAGCACCATATGCAGAGGTTTTATTAGATGAGATATATGACCTATATAATATGTAAAAAATAAACAATAAATATTTAGGGTTCATTCCAGCTGTTCTTGTGTAGCTCTGCAATATACTGTTTACCATTGACTTTGTTTCCCAGGAAAATATTTCTACTGATGCAATGATTTGTACATCCCCTATGTCTTTATTTTGTATTTTATATATATATATATATTTTTAAATATAACCTAATAAATTTTCTAAGATGTTTAGGGCAATAAGTGTTAACAGGAAAAATGAGAGAGGCCATCCAACTCACCTTCCAGGTGTGTGTACATAATTTGTCTCCCTCTCTTTGTCTGATTTAAACCCTGAATCATAAGTACAAGATCTGAGCTCACCAGCCAATGCAGCCCAGAGAAGCTGATAGGAGGATATAAGGGAATGATTCATCCAGCCGCAGATTTTAATAAACTAAAGTCAGTGCTTTCCCACACCACAAGCACGTCAGATGAGGAACTCTGTCATGGGATGAGAAGAAGTCATGAGCAGAGAGGACACGCGTATTTGGGGCAGAGACCTGTAATGTGCCAAACAAACCTTCTGACACCGGACACCCTAAACTCTGTTGCTGGAAGCTAGAAAAACATCAGGAGAAGGATTGCCTCTAAATACACACTTTTACTCTTCTCTACACAGCAGGCACGGGGAGACATACACGGGGGTGCACGCACCAGGGACACAGCAGGAAAGGGGACAGGCTCCTTATTTTGCCTGGCAACAGGCAAGAAGAGCCTAGCTGAGCAGATGTTGGTTGATCCATGCTTCTGGACCAGGGCATAGCTCCTGTCCTGTGCAGATGAGGTTTTGAGAAGAGACAAGGAGGCTCCTGGAGACACAGGACAGAGTCATCTTAAGCAAACTCTGAGGCTGCACTAGATATTGGCATATCCCCAGTCTCCCCACTGCTGTCATCAGCAAATCTCCTGCTGTCTTCAGCCTGTAATGCAGCATCCAGAGCTCTTCTCTGATGCCTTTCCTATTCTCCAGCACCTTCTCAGTGAGGTGGCTGCAGGGCTACCAATTGTCAGTTTTGAGCTGTATGACCCCCTCATGCTGCTGTGGTAGAGCCTGGGGACAGGAACCCATTTTCCCCTCCCTTCCTAAAGCAGAGATATCACCTCCCAACCTGCCAGTCCTCAGGAGAGGGCTTGAGCATCCTGTACAAATTGGTCTACATGCTGGAGGGAAGGGATGTGCCATCCAGAGGGACCTGGACAGGCTGGAGAGGTGGGCCCATGCAAACCTCATGAAGTTCAACAAGGCCAAGTGCAAGGTCCTGCACATGGGTCAGGGAAATCCCAAGCACAAATCCAGGCTGGGCGATGAGTGGATTGAGAGCAGCCTTGCAGAGAAGGACCTGGAGGTGTTGGTGGGTGGAAAACTGACTATGAGCCAGCAATGTGCGCTCGCAGCCCAGAAAGCCAACTGTGTCCTGGGCTGCATCAAGAGAAGTGTGGCCAGCAGGTCAAGGGAGGTGATTTCCCCCCTCTACTCTGTTCTCCTGAGACCCCACCTTCTCATGAGACCCCACCTGCTGTGTCCGGCTCTGGGGCCTCCAACATAAGTACATGGACCCACTCGAGTGGGTCCAGAGGAGGCCACAAAGATGACTGCGGAGTTGAAGAACCTCCCCTGTGAGGACAGGCTGAGAGAGCTGGGGTTGTTCATCTTAGAGAAGAGAAGGCTTTGGGGAGACCTTAGAGCGGCCTTCCAGTGCTTAAAGGAGGCTACGGGAAAGATGGGGAGGGACTCTCTATCAAGAGTGTAGGGATAGAATGAGGGGTAACGGTTTTACATTGAAAGAGGGCAGATTTAGATTAGATATAAGGAAGAAATTCTTTCCTGTGAGGGTGGTGAGACACTGGCACAGGTTGCCCAGAGAAGCTGTGGCTGCCCCCTCCCTGGCAGTGTTCAAGGCCAGGTTGGACGGGGCTTTGAGCAACCTGGTCTGGTGGAAGGTGTTCCTGCCCATGGCAGGGGGGGTGGAACTAGATGGTCCTTAAGGTCCCTTCCAACACAAACCATTCTGTGATTCCATGAAATGCCCAGGGTGCAATTCTAGCTGTGAGCCCCACGGCAGTGCTCGCAGTGGTAGCAAATACTACACCTACATCTCACCATATAATTCCCCAGTTCAGCTCAACAGATCACTGGGAGCAACAGCCCTCCCGCAGCCCACAGAGCATCACTTGAGTGCTTTTAATCACAACTTCAGAAGAGAAAGCCCTGCTCTCCCTGTGCTTGCAGGGGTGGGCAGTTACCCCCAGCCCCAGCCATCTGCTCCGGCTGCTGGGCACGGTGAAGGAGGGACGGCCGGACGCCTCCCGCCGAGCTGCTTTGGGCAGAGCCGGCTGCGAGTCCCCAGCAGAGCAGAGGGCACCAGCTGCAGAGCTGGCTCCAGCCGCAGACGTGCTTTAGAGCAGAGTGGGGGTAGTGGGGGTAGGGAGAACAAAAGTGCTGTTTGTCCTCGCCCCAAAAAACAATAGAAAAGGGTTTTTCCCAAGAGCCTTGAAGGAAAGGTATTCGGGTGCTGGGCCTGAATACCAGTGTCTTTAACATTAGGGAGTTATTACCTTCCTTGGCCCTTTGCCCTCCCAGTCACTTTAACCTAGAAGGAAATTTTGGGACAATGGGAGCTTGGTTCCTGTTTGATCTGGCACTAGAGTAAGAAAACCTAATTTTCTTAGGCTTAGCTATTTACATGAGAGCCAGGCACATACCTCCACAGCATGCCTTTTGGGGAGAAATGTGATGCTCTGGGAGGATGCACGCTGCATTGAAGAGAAAACTGAGCTGGGGGAGAGAACACACAAGAGTTAAACACCAGACTTTAGGGGAGATTCCTAAAACTTCCCCGCTCTCTGCACAGAGTTGGTAAATACATGAACAGCACAGGGAAAAGCATCAGATCTTCCCAGGCTATTGATTTTTGACTATCATTCCCCGGGCCATGGCCCAACTCATTAGTTTCGGATCAGGCAGCCTAATCTGACCTGATTCTTAGATTTTAGGCTGACCAGTCTGAATAAAAGTCACCTGCCCAGCCCTAATGCATTGACTAATGGGCCATCTGCACTCCTCAGGGACTGGAGGATTGCTGCGAGCTCGTTAGGGTGTTGGGAAGGATATCGGTATCTGAGGGTTTCCTGGACTGGGGAACAGGTTCCTCCATGCATTTGCAGCAAGGTGCAAGTTTGGGTCAAGGTTAAAAACAGGCTTTGGTAATGAAGCTTAGAGTTCAAGTGCAGAAGGGACTCTGTGTGCACATGCTGGTTTCCAGAAGTCAAAGGCTGGTGCCAAACCCTCCTAACATCCAGCATCGCTGGGGGCATCTAGGGTCTGGCGCCCAGCTAGAAAAATGGAAGCATGAGCAGTCAGCAGGAGGCTTGTTTCCTGCCACAAACCTGCAGGTAGGTAGATTTTTAGGTAGAACAAGGTATTTTTAGGTAGAACAAGACCAGACCGGTAGATTTTTTTGGCAATTTGATCAAAAAAAGGGAAGGAAATAGACTGAGAGAAGCTTTGGTGTATGAAAGTGGAGCAGCATTGATTTAGACCAAGCCTAAGCTCTGCATCCCAGTTTGCTGAACTTTCAGGCAAGTAACATTCAGACCACATGCCCTTTTTCCAGGCAATTCATTTCTATCCTTTGTGCCTCAGTTTCCCCATCCACCAAACAGAGCTTGCCCCCATAGAGTATCCTTTTGCTTTGAGGTCTTGAGAAACACTCTGTGAGGCTCTTACTGCAAGTTTTCATCAGCAAGCCATGCTCTTTGTGTGGCTCTGGGCCACCAAGTCTGTCCTGCACAGGCTCATGGACAGCACTGTGGTCTCCAGCCTTGCTCACCCTTTTGCCTTGTTGATCGCTGCTGTGGAGTGAGTTTACCAGTTAGCAGATGCTACCTGCAAGATTTCCTGAAAATTTGGACCAGGGCTGAAACACTGGCTTTAAAACTGGTTTAAAGCATGCTAGAAGCAGAGAGCTGGGGGAGGTGGCAAGAGGGAAAGGCAGAGAAAGGAGAGGAGTGAAGAGCAGTCTGGTGTGGCCAAGGCAATCATGGCCCACTAAGATATTAGTGCCAGAGGGCAGAGGATCCCCTGTCCTACTTGGGCCAGATCTTTTTCCCTTGTTGGTCAGCTGTGCTGAGCATCAGTCATCCCCGGAGAAGCCTCTTGGCACATCCATTTCAGCTCACCCCTGGCCCCATCCCTGGGGCACGCTCTGATCCTGCATGGACATGAGGAAGATTTTCCTTGAGTTTGGTTTTTAAGTCTGCATCTGTGCAACCGATGCAGGTGAGCTGAAACACTTCTGGATCATGAGAAACTCTTGTCCTCTCCCTCTATCCAGGACTCTCTCCTTCCCTTCCCCACTAGCCTTCAATTATTTAATTTCCCCTCCCCCCCCCAGCATCTGAAAGCCAAGCGTCTTAAATACAAATCACCTCCAAATCATTACGTGCAGGACCTTTCAGCCCTCTTCAGAGCAATGGGCTGTGAGTAATGAGCTCTGCTGAGAGTTTGCTGGATTTCACATACAACAGATGTAAAAGATGGGGCTGGAGAAGGGGGAGGAAAGGGGGAAGGAAGCCAGATCCAGCTGGAGAGACAAAATATTTGCCACTCACCTTTTCCTTCATCTGCAGCAGAGAGAGGAGTTTCAGGTCCTCCCGCACTTCTGTGATCTGGCTCCTGAGCTGGGACCAGGCAAACAAATGGGCAGGGTGCAGCTTGGAATTTAAACCCTGAGCTCTCCAGGTGCTCAAGCATCCTTCCAGAGGTGGGGTCCTGCTTTGGACCTTGCCTCCAGAACCCTGAGCTCTCCAGGTGCTCAAGCATCCTTCCAGAGGTGGGGTCCTGCTTTGGACCTTGCCTCCAGAACCCTGAGCTCTCCAGGTGCTCAAGCATCCTTCCAGAGGTGGGGTCCTGCTTTGGACCTTGCCTCCAGCAGACCCTGAGCAAGCCCTCATCTCCCAGGAGTTGTCCTCCCCTTCCTGCTGTGGCAGCAGGAGATGCTGAGGCACAGGGCACAGGGTTGTCCAAGATGCCAGGACCTGGGCTTGGATCCAGATCCTCTTGCTCTTTCCAGGTGATGCCCAGGATGACAAAGCCTGCACAGAAACCTTGCTGCTGAGACACTGTAGACAGGGAGGAGAAATAGCAGGCTGGCTCCAGGCAAAGCTCAATGCAGAGATGGACAATCCCTGAGCTCACCCAAATCGGTCAACTCTGTCTCTTGAAGAGACTGTCATGGACACCCCTGCTGGCTGGGTGCCTCCCACACATCTCCATCCCCAGTTCCTTTGGTGCAGAGCCAGGTATTCAGGTTGAGAAGTACCTGGTGGAAGAGACTCACAACACACCATCCTGCCTTCCCAGGCTGCATCTATGCCCCCCCTTGCCACGCACTTTGCAGGTGGGCATTGCTCCATGGAGGATGTGTGCTACCACCCACAGCACCCCACAAACCTGGGGGGCAGGATGCCCTGTAGCTGAGGGTCACCCAAACTCCCCCACACAGCAAAACACCCTCCACCGTCTCAAGCAAGACCCCCCTGGTGCTGGGGGAGCCAGACCTGGCCACGGGTCACCCTTCCCTTTCTGCCTGGGGAAAGGTGTGGATGGAGGGGATGTGGGGTGGGGGGGGCAGGGAGAAAATGAGAGCAAACCCTTTCGCCGCAGACTTCAAAGTCATCGTCAGCAGGAGCCTTCGGAACAGTTTAAGTACAAAATGAATTGTTTTAATATTTAATCAGTCTATAATAGGCCCGGGGATCCCAGTGGAGACAGTTTGCAGTTGAAAGGATGTCCAAACTGAGTATCCCCCCTCCAGAAGGGACAATGGTCCTTTAGGAGCCTCTGCCCCTGAGACACATGTAAGGACAATCTCCTCTCTACCAGCTCCCCTTGATGCAGCACAGCACCTGGGACCGGCTCCCACCCACTCACCTGACATGTGCTGTGGGCTTTGAGAGCCATAACCATAGATCCTCATCTTGGAAGATAATGATTTAATTCTCTGATGAGCTCAGAATAAATTCCGGCCAACTCCCCTCCTACCCCATAACACCCTTGCAGAAGAGTCAGACCCCGTTAGCCCGCTGCACTCCCTCTTCCCTGCGGATTTGTGGGTGCACCCAGGCATTCAAAGGGCAGAGCCCCAAACACTGGCATTACTCAGGCTGGGAAGAAGCCCTTTGCCTTTCTGTGAATTGGGGTTCTTGGATGCACAGGAAATATAAACCAGATTAGACTCAGTTTAGCCTTTCGCCTTCAAGATCAAGCTGTGGTCGCTGCTGGGCTGTTACTGCAGCAAGTCCAGATCCCACAAGTGGGGCTCAGCTCAGGTCCTGCTGCGTGACCCCCAGTAGCCTCGCCTGAAGGGAGGGATGGCAAGGGACAGGCAACACTGGAAAGGCGCTTTCACTGCCACCATGAGCACCCAGACTGTGTACTGGTTCTCCTCTCCCTTGCTGGAGTTAGAGCAACACCTTCTGGCCCCAGAGATCAGGGCTCACTGCGCATGGAGTTGCCTGATTGCACGCAAGCCTGTTGGGTGGTCCAGGAACAGAGCATCATGACTCCGTTTTGCAGGTTGGAATCTAGAGGCATGGACCCTCAAGGCAACCTCTCCAAGGCCCTGAGGCAGATCTGAGTGCCAGTCCCAAGCACACTCCTTCCTCAGTTTGGTGCACAGGAGTCCCCAGGGCATGAAGGACACAGGGTTCTTCTACCACTTCAGCTGGCTCCTTTTTCCTTGTGGAAAGGGAAAAGCTTCTGTACCCACCAGGAGGTAGAAGTAATTTGCTCAGTGCCAAGTCCCTGGTCCACCATCACACTCACTGATAGAGGCTCTTTCATCCCTGGTTAGCACTTGAACATGATTCCTACAGCAGCTTCCTCCTGGTAGTGGGATTCAGCCACGTGCTCCAGCAAACTGGAAGTCTCACTCTTAACTTTCTGGAAATCTCTCATTTAAATTGTCCCAGCTTGGAAGACTGGAATAATAAGCCCAGCATAGCAATCAGCTCCTGCGCAGCAGTTCTCAACATGCAGTTCCAAATGCAGCAATCTCTGCTTTTGACAGGGGCCGCTAGATATTCATGTAAACGCTGCTAGGGGGCTGAGGATGTGATAGAGCAACACAGTTCTTGGACTAAAGCAGAGCTCTGCTCCTTGCTATGAATACAACTGTTTGGATCTTGCAAGGACTTTGACAGTGAGAAACATGTTCCATCTACAGCAGGGTTAAGGACTGTGCACTGGCACCTGGTAGGGGTGTGCAGGAAAGGGTGCTGTTTTCATCCCAAACAGCTTTCAGAAGCATATCTCCACAGGTCAGCAGTATCGTAGGCTCAGTCCCTGCAGCCCTGTTGCTCAAGGTCATAGGGGATTGCCACCACCTCAGGCTCCCGGCAAGCCCGCATAGGTGGGAGGGTGAAAGGAGCCTGCACTGTGATAGCTGATGGCTTTGCTGCTTCTTATCTTGGCATAGGAGCAGGTAATCCCCCTGCACCAGAAGCTGGGATCCCAGCAGGCACTGCCAGTCATAGTGGGCAGGAGAGTCAGAGAGCAGCCACAGCATGAGCAGCAGCAACCGGAGGGACCAGAGATGCCAGTGCAGTTCCACAGTCTGTTGCAGAGGCAATTTGCTCCCAGAAGGACAGTGCAGCGCAGGCATCCCCAAAGCTGCAGCAGAAAGAAACGATTCCTTCATTTTCACACCTTTACAAGGGAGACACCTCCACCTTTCCCAGTGTGGTATCCCCCCACACCATTCGTTACTTTTTGGGGGAATCCCCAGAGTTACCCCACTGTGGGGCAGCCTGGCCTGGCCCAGCCATTCAGGAGGATGCATGAGAAGGATCCTGGGGAAAAATAAATAAGCCTAAAACCATTATCAATCAGGGTTATGCTTCCATTAGTTGCCCGGAGAATCCTCTACCCAGAAGCATCCTTCGCCTCACAGGTTTCGAGTTACTGCAGTTTAGCTCTCAGTAACCTGCTGGATGTAATAAATAACTCTGTGGGCCCTGCATGGTAGATCTGGGACCATTAAACATGCTGAGTTATTTTTACAGTGTTTCTTATAGAAAGGAGGAGGGGAAGAAAAAAAAAACCTAAACTCTCCTCTACCGGCAGAAGTGGAGTGGAGCAAGGTCTTTAATCACTTTCCTACCAGCACCATCTTCTGGCCAACACCAGCCCCTTGCCCTGAGGCTGGAGTGCAGGCAGCAGCCCAGGGTCCTGCCAGACACAGGCAGCTGAAGAGCTCAGGCTGAAAGAGTTGTGTTGGCTCCCAGTGCTTTGGTAGCACACAGGATTGTATACCTTCTGGGTCTGGGGACCTGCGGCAGGGTCCCAGCAATCAGCACCGGTGCAAAGCAGGGCCTCCCATCATAATTCCTCCAAGCTACCGTTTGGGTTTGTAACTCAGTGGTCCAGTTGCTTCACCCTGGTAATACTGAAGGGAGCCCTGGGGAAGTCAGCCAGCGTGCCCAGAGGAGATGCCCAGCTGTGCTCAGCTCCACATGCTTGGCCAAGGAAGGGTTCCTCACCACCAGAGCCAGGGGCAGCCCATGGGGAGAGCTTTGCCATCCCATGGGGACCTGCACTGCTTCTGACACACAATACCACTCTTGTTCAAAACGTGGCTTTCAGACCAGGCAGCCCAGACACCTGGCCCTGCAAGGCAGCTGTGCAATATCCCTAACCTGTCCCTAGACAGCCCTTCAGTCAGGATGCTTTTATCTCACTAACACTCCTGTTAAGGGAACAGACCATGAAGGAGACCTCTTTGAGTCCAAGAGGGAACAGCTCATTCCCTCCTGCTGGGTGAGAGCTTCTCTTCTCTCTTGGATGATTTCAGGGGGCAGCAGCCCCAGGAAACACCCCATATGGCCACTGAGCCAGTTCACAGGCAACGACAGCCAGCAAGGAGCAGCACATACAGCCCAGACCTCATGGGGACAAGGGCTTGTCCCTGTCCTTTGCTTGGAGCCACCCCCTGCTAGGATCCAGGAGACCAAGCAAGAGCTCTGGAAAGACCCTGCACCCCCATCCCTGGAGCTGCATGACCTCCATAAACCCTTGAAGTGAGTGTTTCATGCTGTAGCAATTCACAGGCCAGTTGCAGCAGCTGGAAAATTCCAAAGCTCAGAGCTCAGCAGAACCATTATGCAATGAACACACACGGCTGGAGCAAGGACATTCTCAACACCCAGAAGAAACCTTCTCACCTGCCCAGGGCAATCAGCTGTCTCTAGTCAGGATTTTCTTTCATACCAACAGATGGTCCATTTACCCAGTCCTTGTACTTTGTTATCTTGACACCATGTTTGAGGTCCACTACACCTTGCTTAGGGTGGAAAAAATAAGCATTTCATTCTGAACAGGAATTCTCACTGGATTTTCAAACCCTAGCCCTGTTAGTCTTGGACTGGAGTTGAGCTTTTTGCTTGGTTGGAAACATCTTTGAAGAAATAAAATTAAAAGCCTACAAATGCTGACTGTCTTCCTAGAAATGGTATGTTAACATTCATACTCTTTTCCATCTCTTGGCAGCTCCATGCAGTAGGAGGAACGATACCTTCAGGTTTTATAACTCTTGGACATTTCCCAGGAGGTATAAGGGGTTTCTTAGAGCAGCCTTCATCATTTGGAGCCAGAAGGAAAGCCCAGGAGATGTGTCTATCTGCCATGGTTCTTCCTGCTGAGGAAGGAGCAGACCCCTGTGAAGCTGCTGCTGCGACCTGCACACCAAGAGCCAGAGTCCAAGTGACGGGTGACTCTGGAAAAGGCTGCTTCTTCCCAGTCTTTCTTGGACTCATTTGAGATAGTTAAAGGGAGCAGGGGATGAACTTCACCAGCTGTTAGGTGGTCAAACACTGATGTATACCAAAAGCTTTTTTTAAAGCCTTCAGGTTTAATCGAGTTGAACCAAACCAGTTTTGACTTAATTTTTGCCTTCTAGCTCCCTAACTTGGGAAAAATCACCATGTTCTGTCTGAATCCAAACAGATTTCCCCTGAAGCCCACCCATTTCCTCTTTAATGTCAGTAAGTTCTGACATCTCCCACTGTCCTGGAGAGCTGCAGAGTCAGGATGTTACAGCAGCTCTGAAGAAGCGATGTCCCCTTCCACTTGCACATAGGGCTGCAAGCACTGTGCATTTGCTGTATCACAGCATGGCTGCCCTCCAGCCCTCTCCAGCCACAAGGGTAGCCATGGCCTGATCAGGAAGGCAGATGTTAATTAGCATCTGTGATTAACTGTGCAGTTAGCAGCTGTTTTTCTTCCTCCATCAGCCCTACCCCTCAGGGACTCTAAGAAGGTAACTCCATTGGGGAAGTGCTCACCGCTCAGATACCTTTGGGTTCCTGGGACATTGCTCAATAGCTCACAGTATGATCTTGCCTCAGCAGACAAGGGGGCAGATCACTGGAAGGTTGAATTCACCCACTACTAGAGGTGGCTCTTTTCTCTGAGGAGCAGTAGAGGCTGGAGATGGGCTGCCACTACCCAGACTTCACAGAAAGGCAGCATTCTTCACCACAGAGGGACCCTGGTCTGAAGGTCCCCAAGACCAGGACAGAAAGGACAGTGGCAACACCAGTGCTAAGATATGGAGCCTAGTGAGCTCTGCCCACTCAAAGATGGCTCCATATGGTTGGGATCTTACATGTGACAAGTGTAGGCAAGACAGCAAGAGCCAAGAAAAGAGGCTGGTAGCAAAAATGAAGCTGTCTGACCTAATTTTTCCTCCTGAGAAATCCCACAGTGATGAGACAGCTGTTTCCTCACCCCTCCACACCAGTGGGTTCTGGGGTTTCACCTTCATCACACCCCAGACCCCTTTGCTTTAAGCCCTGGTGCCACCACAAGTAGGAAGCAGACAAGCATCACTTGAGGGCACCAGGAAGGCAACCAGCCCCTTCCTGAGCAAGACCTAGGGTCAGGGCTTCAAGGGAGCCCCAGTGGGCTAAGTCCAGCCCATTTTTCCCCAACCAAGGGACTGCAGAGGTCACCAGCAAGTGAGACTCTGCTCCTGCTGCCCCAATGCTTCATGGGGCAAAGACACCTTCTCTCCACCTCCTCCCACCCATGCTGCTGGTCAACAATGTCCCTGGGAACAGCCAAGAAACACCCAGCAATCTTCTTTTGGGCTCAGGAACACAAAGTCAAGTCTTCTTTCCCTCCTACATAATATTTCCCTTTGGGAAGTCAATTCCTGGCAAGACCAAAAATAACTACCTGTGCGAGGTGACGACCAAAGCAGTCAAGTCAGGGCCAAAACAAGCAGCAGTTGTCTCAAATTAGCTCTGGCAGCATCACGCTTCCTGAGGGGGAGGGAAGGGCTCCTTGCACAGTCATCACTCCAGTTCCCACCACAGCAATCACAGAGCAGCTCTTCCAGCTTCATGGGAAAGGGAGAGGAGGAGTCTTCCCATGTGCTCCACTTTGGCTTAGCTCTTGGTACTCCTGGCACAGCAGCTTGTCCCTCAGGAACCCCATCCATCACTGCACACCCTCCAGACCTACTGTCCTTCAGTTTGAGACTGGGTCTAGAAGGCACAATCTTCAGCCCTGTGTCCTGGCCACACTGTCCTGCCAAGGACATAGGTACAAGGGGTCTTTGCCAGCTCATTGGTGGCCCCCCAGCAGAGGTGCCCAAAGAGGTGCAGCTGCCCAGATGACACCAGGCAACAGCAGCAGCCAGTCTCAACTTCTTACCATGTCCACACAGGGAACACCATGCCCGAACCAAGCAGCTCTGTCACTTTGGAGCAGCAGCCACTGGCAGGTGTAGAAGACTCCAGAATGCCTCATCCACAGAGAGGATCTAAGGATGCTCTCATTCCTAGTCCCAGCTGCCACACGTGCTAGCAAAGTTTATAGACACATACACTAACAGCCTGGTGTCTGGGACTTTTTTCCCAGCCCTAAGAAGTGGCATGGCCTGATCGATACAGCCAGACCATCTTCACAGCAAGGTCTGTATCTAAACTGCATGTTGAGACCCTCCCAGACCCCCACCAGCTCACAAAGCGCACTCAGCAATTCTTTGGACACTGCTACTTGAGCGGGACTGAAACTAGGCCAAAGACAATTTAATCAACATAACAGGCCAAACAGTTGCCTTCTGGCACCTAGAAATATTCATTAGCACCACAATTTGGTAGTATAGACTCAGCTAAAGTCTGCCGCTCTGGAGCATAGAAAAGACCATGGATTTATCCCAGCATCTGAAGCATCTTTAAACTTTGAGAGGTCCAATAGCAAAGGGAATTTGCATTCAAAACTTTCTGTTTAGCTTTGTTTTTTCCTGGAAATACAAATGCTGCAGTCCATCAGTCTGTTTGTGGCAGGGGACAGGGCTGGGACTGTCTCTTCTCTTTGGAGACCCTGCCCAGCACCTGCTCTGGTTTTGGTAACAAAAACTGCAACATTTCTTTCCCTGCATCCCTCTCTGGTCATGACTGGTCCTGGTTTGGAGTTCAAGGAACTCTCTCTGCACTCAAACAGAAATGAAGGGATGTGATTCATCTCACCTGAGGCAGACTCCAGGGCAAAGGGAACAAATTGCAGTCAGGACTTAGACATGTCTCCTTGATGGGAGTACAAGAAAAATTCAGACTGCCTAATAGAAGGGGGAAAAATGGGCAAAAGTTGCATACAAAACCCTGTGGATGTGTTGGGATAGACTCTGCACCCACCTCCCTGAAAGACAAAGTCAGATGGTTGTTAGAAACTCCTGCAGCCTCCTTGTTTAACACACACCGTGGTTTCGTAGGATAGACAAGCAGCTTTTGAGTCGTACACAGACTGTGCTTAGCCTTTGCAGATCAGCTTTGAGAGAAGCCAAAGGATTTCAGCCCAGCATGGTGTTCCCCAGTGAGTCCTTACCAGCAGCCTCCAATCCTCAGGTGGACATGGTCCTCCATCCCCTCAAAGGCAATCATGGTAGGCAGCCCTCCAGTGAACCATCAGCTGCAGAGCTGAGGACAGAAGTACTCCACCATTTCCAGAGGATGCTCAGGCATAAAGGGTCACGCTGAGAACAGAGCAGTTTCTTATACCACAGCAGGGCTGTCACATGCCATCACAGCATCGCACCTGACACAGACCAGCACTCCCAGTACAGCACATCCTGATGCTACAGTATCACATCCATAAGTTAGAGAGATACAAGCATGATGGCAAAGGCTGAGCACTCATAGCTGGCTGGACATGAAAGACAACTAAGGCATGTCAGGACATCAAAAAAGCATCATCAGAAACTGTGCTGTCCTGCATACTCCTACCAGTGTCCTCTCCTGCCCCCAGAGTACATGGGAAGGAAGCAGGGCTATGTGGGGCTGGGACCCCACTAGCTCATGTTCAAGTGCAGTGTGCCAGGACCCATTGAGTTTGATGCCGTTGCCACCACCTCTCCACATCCCAAGTAGTTGGCCCTGGGAGTCATTTTCTCATTGTTTGGTAGCAAAAACATCAATAGCTTCCAGGAAGGGAGAGATAAGAAAGGCACAAGGAGTTGTTGCACCACCCTTCTCATGCACCCTGCATGGGGGCTCTGTCCCAGTCCAACAAACACACACATGAACATACCATACAGACACTGGGACTTACAGCAGTCCGGGTCAGCCTGTGCCAATGACCCCATATCTCTCCAAACAGACAGGCAGGATATGAGCAAACCAGCAGCTTGGAAAGAAGTAAAACTCTGGGCAAATGTTCTGGAGAATGAATTCTAAAAAGTCCTTTCTTCTCTGCAGTTCATTGACACATCAAAAGAAGAGACTCATGTACTGCCAATAAAGCTGAGATAAGCCTTGCAGACCATTGCACTTTCAAGGAGGGCTTGGGGTGACATTATCTCACTTGAGTTTTGGGTTCTGCATTTTTCTCCCATCACGTGGCTGTGGCCCACTGAGATGTTTCTGCTCCTGCCCATATTTTCCCCAAAATTTTCCATGGTTACCCAGATGCTCCTAGAAGGAGAGCTAATGTGAAACAAGGTGTTCAACAGTCCTGCCGGAGACTATGGTCACAGTGTCATATGCTGTCTGTCCATACTTAGCACTCATTGACTTGTCCCAGGATGGGATACCAAAAAAACCCCAACCAACCTGTAGTTCCTGTAACAAAAGCCAAAAAGACACTGACTGGTCTCATGTTTGGTGGCTCAGCTTTCTCACAGGTGACATAACCTTCACCCCTCAGAGGAAGGCCAGACATCACCAAGCAATGGCAGCTCTCAACAGCTCTGTTGGAAGTGTGGGTCTCTGCACCTTGCCCACAATTTGCAATGCCCATGCAGTCTGCGCTTGTTTGTCATCACCTTGACTGTCATGGAAAAACAGATACCAGAGACCTTTCTGACTGCAATGTGGCTGCCATGGAAATAACCCTGTGGAATAATTACCTCACATTGAGGCTGGATCTCCTCCCTGGTCCCACACAGCAGGAACGGCAGGATGTTGTATTAATGCCCCACAAATTTCTGATTACAGATTTGATGCTACTTGTGGACACAGCTAATATGCTAGTGTCTGAAAAACTGACTGACAGTGAGTCATTTCATGGAGCATGCAGATTAGCTTTATTGTACTCCAAATAATTGTAGCTATAGGTTTGATTCCCAAAGGTGTGAGCTGGATGAGAACCTGACAAACTGATGCTTGCAAACCCAAAGCCCAGCAGTAGGCATCAAGGAGGTGAAATCAAGGTGGCAGTCAAGAAACATTTGAGGTAAGAAGGGAAACAAAAGCTGATCCAGCAAAAGCAACAGGTAACATTTTTTTGCTCCATTAACCAGGACAACTGGCAGCTGCCTGTTACTGTACAAGACAACCCCAGGCACCTGGAGTGATACTGCTACCACTGTCAGCAGAGAGGGCCATTGCCAGGAAGAGCAGACACTACCTCTGTTCCTTCCACCCAGACTGTCAGGGCAGGGTGGCAGCTCTCCAGGTTTCTGCCCTCCCTAGCCCATCTCTCTGGCCCTCATCCAGCCCTTACCTATGGCATGATCATCCTTACCACGACAAATTGGAGTTCTGCCTGTTCCAGTGGCAGCTTGGTGTCAGCTATTTCCCTGGGAGCCACACAGCTCCCACCTCAGCATCCGGGGCGATAGGCAAACAGATTGCCCTGCAGCCAACACTGCTAGCTGCCACAAAGCCATCCCAGCAGACACACCAAGCACTGCCCTTCTCTGTTTAATGGGAATCATTTGGAAGCCACGCAGGGATTTGAGCCTGGCAGTGCTGGAGAGGTCTCCTGTAACCATGGGGGCTGCTGGCAGAGGGGTTCCTGGGCAGGGAGGCTCTTTTTTAGACTGTGTTTCAGGGCAGAAGGTTAATTAGGTAGCAGGGTAATGAGGAGTCATTAAATCTGCCTGCACCATGCTGTTAGCATAACAAGGGCAGACCAAGAAGGTTAAAGCTGGGATTCTTGTTTTCCCATTGCCTTCAATTAACCTTTCCATGTTTTTGCAACACTCTGGGCCCCAGAGATAGGTTCTGGGTGCCTCTCAGAGGCTGTTAATTAGCAGAACACAGAAACAAACTTTTCTTTTAAGTAACTAACATGATCATTTTGGCTTTCAGCTTAAAATAAACAGGCAGGACCCAGCTTACCCTTTGAGCAATGCCACTGTCCCATCAAAGTTTAGGAGGGTGAATTAGGTTCCTGGGGTTTATTTCAAATTGTTATTCTACTCTTGCTTTCACATCCTCACGTGGAAAGCACTGGGGGCTCATCTCCACCAGCAAGATCCTGCAGCACTGCACATACCAGGCACAGCTAAGGCAGTGTCCCCTACAACTGCAAGGTAGGTGGGTTATTGGGAGGAAGATCTTTCCACCACCTGATTCTGCACACCTGAAATTGTTGGCCAATCAGTCCTCAAGAGTCTGTGGGGTGTCTACAGGGCAATTCATTGCCAGTAGATTCAGAGCCCCCATTAATTAGCAAGCAGGGCTAGGATCTTATCTTAGTTACCTAAAAATAGGTGATGTCAATGACAAATATATCTGTGGGATATACATGAATAGCAGGCACATTCCAGGGAGTCACGATATGAAAGCTCTGACTAACCCACCTCCTGGGGAGGATTACTCACTCAGTATTGACACCACCTCCGTGACTGGGACAACACGTTAGGCGTACCAAACCGCATAGGGTGGGGAACAAGCACCTGGCTGCAGGATTCAGTTCCTCTAATGTCAACTTTTGCCTAATCTTATGCAGAGAGTATCTAGTATCTCCCTCTGGGATCTTCAAAGACTTCAGCCTCTCTTCACTGACTGGAGGCAGGCTCTTACTCTGGGGGAAACTGCTCCAGGACAAACTACTTGCCCAAGTTTGGCAGGCTGCACCCTGCCATAGGAACAACTGCAAATGAAAAGGCTTACGAAGGATTTGGCTGCACCCTCTGGATGACAGAACATCTTCAGGACAGTGGGTTGTAAGAACAAGATGGACAAACCCCTACCAGTGGGTTAGGTAGAGCTGATTGTGGGTGGAGGCAAGGTGGTAGACTAGATACATTCTGGGATTCCCTGTTGCATAAGATTTCTTACATGTGAGGAAGAGCAGGTGAGGAAGATCAGAGAAGACTGATGGTGATTTACAGTGAAGGAGACAGAAAAGAGACTGGAAAGGTCCACATACTTTCTTACCCAGCTCAGTGTAGGAAGTGTTTTCTCCTATGTTTTTTTATCATAGCACCAAGACACCTTTCTTCCACTTGACTTTCACTTCATCTGCTCTTCATTTCCTCCCCCCATCTTTGATCTATTTACAGATGGGTGGTGAGAGTTCTGCGGCATCACAGCTCTCTGAACCAGGTCCTTCCTTCCACAGACTGTCAACAGAGCACGTAGGGCTGTCTCACCTGCTAGCAAAGTGAGTATTTTCAGGGTCTGTGGTGCATTTGTGGAGAGACATCTCAGCATAAAGGAACCTCCCATCATCATATGTTTAGCAGCTAAACAGAGGGCATCAACTACTGCCCATATGCTGCTTTCCTATCTTAAATCCCAAAGGAGATCTGTGGATGACAAGAGTCTACAAGAAAAGCCTTCTCCTCATCAGTCCATAGCAGCAAGAATCACATTGCACAGCTCCCGTGTGCAGGAGCCCACAAAGCTCCCCAGAAAACAACATTTTAAAAGCCTAAGATGGAACATTTGGAGCATTTTTAACATGAAGCCCTCCAAAAATACATTTCATTTCCCTCTCTAACTCTCCTGCTTGTGGGAGTTAATGGAGCAGGGAGAGGCTTCCTGAGACAGGATGTCCCCACACACACTGTCCTTAACTCCACCATCAAGATGTATTGGCCATGGTGGGGCCCCACACTGGGGTGGCAGTCTCCAGTCACATGCACTGCTTGTGACCCAGCAGCAATACTGGGACATGCAGCCCTCCACAGAGGGTCAGTGTCTCCTCCACACAGAGACACTATTGAGAAGCCTCACATGAAACCAGTCAGTCCTAACATGCATGACTCAGTTTTGTCTCCAGGCCATCCTCAATTTACAAGGCAACTCCTTTTTTTGTAATTTTTTTTTTTCTTTCCCCCATTAGTATTATTCCAGCTCCACTCCAGCAGGATGAAAACCTTCTCTGAGCCCCTCTGTACGCCTATGTCACTTGACTCACCCTAGACTCTGGGGGTGAGTTTCACGTTGCCTCTCTCAGCACATCCCCTCCAGCATGAAACTAGCCACAAGCTGGCCACTCTGGTTGGAATAGGCACTCATAAACATAATGAGTGGAACATTTAGGATAGCTAAAGTTACCAAAGGGACTTGGAAGTTAGTGGCATTAAATTCAGGAATGGAACTGAGGACTGCAGTCTGCTGTTGGCATGAAGACGAGATTGGGGTGTTTAAATGGGATGTTTACTTCTGTGGATGAATGGATTTTTAATCAACAGTTAGTTTATAAAGATAGCTTTGTGCATGTCCACTAAATGCTATTCCCACCTCTTCTTTCAGGATTACATTGCAGTAGCAGGGTAATTACTAATGGGAATGAGAAGGTTCATACCAACTCTCTTCTTTCTCCAACTGTTTTGGGGCACTAATTTCAAGTACCCAGTCCCTGGTCCAGAGAAGACTGTCACATACTGTGATGTGGGGCTGCCTACGTTCAAGACTCTGACCATCAGCTAGAGGCATTCTGGTGGCATGATCTAGCTGGTGGTGTGATCTCCTCACAAGGTTCCTAATGCATTTTCCATCCCCAATCTAATTGCCACTCTGGGGTGGCTCCATAAATCACAGAGCATTAAAACTCAGCTGGTATTATACAAATCACAGAATGGTTTGTGTTGGAAGGGACCTTAAAGATCACCTAGTTCCACCTCCCTGCCATGGGCAGGGACACCTTCCACCAGACCAGGTTGCTCCAAGCCCCGTCCAACCTGGCCTTGAACACTGCCAGGGAGGGGGCAGCCACAGCTTCTCTGGGCAACCTGTGCCAGTGTCTCAGCACCCTCATAGGAAAGAATTTCTTCCTTATATCTAATCTAAATCTACACTCTGTCAGTGTAAAACTCTTACCCCTCATCCTATCTCTACAACCCCTGATAAAGAGTCCCTTCCCATCCCTTTAAGTACTGGAAGGCCGCTCTAAGGTCTCCCCGGAGCCTTCTCTTCTCCAGGCTGAACACCCCCAACTCTCTCAGCGTGTCCTCATTAGGGAGGTGTTCCAGCCTCATGTGTGCCCTCATAAGGGAGGTCCCCCCAGTCATCTTCGTGGCCTCCTCTGGACCCACTCGAGCAGGTCCATGTCCTTCTTATGGGGGAGGCCCCAGAGCTGGACACAGCACTGCAGGGGGGGTCTCACAAGAGCAGAGTAGAGGGGGGAAATCGCCTCCCTCGACCTGCTGGCCACACTTCTCTTGATGCAGCCCAGGGCACAGTTGGCTTTCTGGGCTGCGAGCGCACATTGCTGGCTCATAGTCAGTTTTCCACCTACCAACACCACCAGGTCCTTCTCTGCAAGGCTGCTCTCAATCCACTCATCGCCCAGCCTGGATTTGTGCTTGGGATTGCCCTGACCCATGTGCAGGACCTTGCACTTGGCCTTGTTGAACTTCATGAGGTTTGCATGGGCCCACCTCTCCAGCCTGTCCAGGTCCCTCTGGATGGCACATCCCTTCCCTCCAGCATGTAGACCATACCACACAACTTGGTGTCATCGGCAAACTTGCTGAGGGTGCACTCAATCCCACTGTCTGTGTTGCTGACAAAGATGTTAAAAAAAAGCCTTCTCCATGTCATGGCCAGAGGTGCTAGACAGTGCAGATCTCTTAATATGAGGTTCGGATCCTCTTTTGGCAGTGGGGATTTCCAGGGACAGAGATTTCTCTATTTAATTTGATGGCATTCATGAACCTGCTTTTCTTCCAGCAGGGTCCAGTTTCAAAGGGTGAGTTTGAAACCAGCACATGCTGGAACAGGCTAGTTGTAAGTCAGCCACCACCTACATTAAATCTGGTTATTCATGGCTCATCCCTGAGCTGGCTACCAAGTTCTTGAAAGTTATCAGCAAAGCCCAAAGTGAAGGCGGCCTTGAGTTCCTCGCTGTATCTTTGGCTTTTACGCACTTTCCCAGGGATAACGAAAGCTCAGACTATAGAAAGAAAGTATCCTCTATCAGATGTTAGGGGAGGTGATACACACTTGTGTTTTCCTCTGCCTTCTTACTTACTCCAATTTTTCCACTGGCTACAAGGCATTTTGTACTTTACCCTTTCTGACTTTATCGCTGGTAAACAGCCAACTAACTCTGTTTGTCTGCAGGCTGCAGTGAGGGGGTGGTACGGGTTGAATGTGGGGAATCACATCAGTCTTGCTCTCCCCATAATTTTAAAGAGTCTAAATTACATATTGTTTACCCAAACCATCTCCCACTGTGTTTCCTCATTCTGATTTCCTGGAAAGGTCAACAGTACTTGAAGAAGATGAAGCCTGCATTGGTGGCTCTTCAAGAAGAGGACATTAATCTTTATATAATTATCTGCAATTATTTCAGGAGCAATAACCTATTTGTCCAAACTTTTCTCAGAGGTTTGTTAAGGCAGAGTGAGGGAATGGAAGGTAGGAGAGACTGGGAAATAGTCCAGAAAAGTTACCACCAAGTTTCTGAGTACTGTGGCTGTCATTGCTCCTCTTCTGGTGCTGTCCTGCCAAAGTCAATGAGGATTTGCGCCAGCTGATCAGCCAATCTCCAATGCTGGCAAGATCACAGGAGGATCTGGTGATCTCCCCAGATTCTTTGTGGGCTTTACATGAAGTGGCTGGATCTATGTCTGTACTGACAGTGCTAGGATTTACTTTAGCTGACTTTTAATACCCCAGGAAGACTGCTCCTGAAGTAAAAATATTCACATCTTCCAGTTCTCGATCTGAACTACTTACATGAAACAGATCCCCAAAAATATATGAAGACAATAAACAACATTCAGACATTAAACAAAAACCCAAATCCACTTTCATTTTCTATCAAATTAATAAAGTTACTGCATAAATAAGCAAAGGATTACTTAAAGGCTATAGCAATTACACAGGGCAGGAGAGTTTGCTCAGTTCTGTGAAGATCTATGATACTGTCAGTTTTAAAGCCAACAATATTTAGAATTCAGTCAAAGAGCTGCTAAAGGAAAAATGAATATAATATTTACATTTCAGCTCTTCTGTCAGACACAGTAGCCTACCGTTAATCAGGCTTGTTAGCTAATAACATCAGTACTTTCAATGCAGGTTTACAGGAGATCTTCCCAAAACAGCTCAGGAAAACGCACCTTGTGACAAATAAAATCCAGATGAAAGAATGTTAGCAAAATAATTTTAAATTTCACTCTCTTTCTTTCACTTTCAGGTAAGATATTTGCAACAAGGTCACTAGGGCATTTTGGCACGTGTAATTTGGCAGGACACTCTCTGCTCACAGGCAAAACATCATTCTGTTGTTTCATTGAATAATACATACAGAGCTACAGTGGGAAATACCTCTGAATCCATAGACCTGATTAATGCACAGTCATTAAGGCAACACAGTTATTTAGGCTGAGTCTTCAGAGGTTATATGAGCACACATGAAAAAAATTAATCCTCTAGTATATGTTATTGTATAATATCAGTTCATACACACACAGTCAACACCATCTCCTGTTTGTCCCATGCTGTGAAGCCATGTGCACATCCCAGCAGCACACCTGGCTAGCCTGGAAGAGCTCAGAAGCTGAAGCTCAAACCCTACCTGTGCCACACATGCATTTCCAAACTATCCACCAGATCAGCTATGGACCAATCTATGAACCCCTAAAGGAACCACAGTGCCACATCTGTCCAGGAGACTGGGGACCTGACCAGCTCTGGGGCCCCCAACATAAGAAAGACATAGACCTGCTGGAGAAGGTCCTGAGGAGATCATGAAGATCATCAGAGGGCTGGAGCACCTTCTGGAGAAGAGGAGGCTCTGGGGAGACCTTATAGCGGCCTTCCGTTAGTACTTAAACGGGGTTACAGGAAAGATGGGAAGGGTCTCTTTATCAAGGAGTGTAGGGATAGAATGGGGGGTTTTACAGTGACAGACTGTAAAAGTGCCTATCCAGCACTTTACTACATCCCTGCCTGCACAGCTGCAAGGCAACACTGAAGGCTGGATACTTCTCAGCCCTTTGCATCTCACTGACAACGTCAAGCTGGCTTGAACACCAGCCTAATGCCTGGTAGATCTGTCCCCTCTGTCTCTTGAGAATCCTTAGGATTTGTGGACTTTCTGGAGAAACAAGTCTGCTTTCCATCAAGGTCAGCATCAACATCCCCCCATCACACTGGTTTCAGCAACATCTTTGGAGTACAGAGATGTCCACAGTTTCTGGGGCTTCCTTAAAAGCTCCCTCCACCCGTGAGGAGTACCTCTTGAACTCTGATAGCTTGCAAACAGAGCCTTCTTCTAAGGCATCTGGAGATGACAAGAGGCTTCTGCTCATTGCAAGCCCTGATTTATCAGATGACAAGCAGGAAGTCACATACACACATGCACCCTCAGAATTGACACTAGGACATAATGGACAACCTTCAAAGAGAAGAAGCTGGCAAGCATCCCTTTCTACTTGTGACTACCGCCATGAAACTCCCCATGCCTCAGAAGTCAGGGCTGGAAATGCCCTGTCATCCCCAGACAGCTTGACTTCATTTGGCCCCAGCTGATAAGAAAGTTACGAGCAAAAAAAACCATGAAGTGCAGGGTCAGCATGGGCTCGTGGGAACAGCAGTGACTTGACTTTGCAGGGCAGAGATGCTTTCTGAGACAGCCCCTCCTCCAGTGGGAAGGAAAAGTCCCAGCATCCCACATGTTTTAAACAAGCCTATTCCTCCACTTACCCATCCTGACTGGCGGGAAGGGATGTGGCTGCAAATGAACACATACACACAGGCAGATGCAAGTGCTCAAACAATTACTATTTTCTAGACCTTTGCAAAGGAGCACATCAGCAGAGTTTGGTGGGATCCAGCCTGGAATTGCTGGAGGTTTTGTAGTGTGGGATCCACACAAGATTACCTGTAGTTCTTCTTGGACTGGTACAGGTCAGGGGTGGGGAACATTGACAACCGCAGGGGGGGAGTGGGGCTTTTCATCCCACTGCTTCAAAGCTTTCCCAAGCCAATCAGGCATCTCTTCAGACTCCCATAAAAAAGGAAATGAGTGGAGGGCAGGATAGGTGTTGGCACCATTATTTGCTCTCTTTACTGCCTGTTGCTACACTGGTTGTGCCAGGGGTTAAAACTGGGGAATATCAGCCTGGAGAGCATAAAGGATATGACAAAGTTCAGAGATCAGCAGCACCAGAGAGCTTGACAAGAACGAAAATATTTGCTGCAGAAAAGCACCCCTGGAAAGATGCCAGAGCTGTACTCCAGGACTCCACACCTCTCAGGCAAAAGAGGCAGGGTAAAGTAAATGCTGGCAACAAGATTTAAG
The DNA here is from genome assembly GCF_031877795.1 of Strix aluco. Lineage (NCBI taxonomy): Eukaryota > Metazoa > Chordata > Aves > Strigiformes > Strigidae > Strix > Strix aluco. The sequence continues at coordinate 16,506,304 of NC_133940.1, read as the reverse complement.
GAATACAAATAGAAATGCAGGCATGACTTTTTGTTTGTTTGTTTGTTTTTTTAAAAAATGCTAGTAAAGATGTCATTTTGGGATTCGGCTTCTGAGCTTCCGATGTCAGCATTCCTAGTGCCCCAGAACTAAATCCAAGCCTTCCTGGAGGATCACTAAACAAAAATACACTGAGCATTTAAATCAGATGAGAACAGGCCTCCCAAAAGCAAGGGTATTTGCCCACTTGCAACCCTAGAGAAGCATATTCCCAAATGATTTGTTCATGCATGTCCCCAGCAGTCTCCTCTCCACTATGTTTTACCTGTTTGGATTCCTGAGGGACTATCTCCAAGTTTTCCTATGCAGGTCCCAGAGGAGACACACTGTACCTGACACCTGCATGAATATCCTCTCCCCACAGGCATCCATGCTCTACGTATGTTGCTTCCTACAGCACACTCCCTGCATTTGGGCTGATGCAGACTCATACCCTGGGAGATACAGGAGGGGGAAAAGCAGATACAGCCCCTGGCTAATTAGCAGGATTAATTACACTCAGGCTTAAAGTGATCTTGACTGAATTACATTGTTTCCCATGAGCACCACAACATTTCATTATGTGTTTCAGAGCAAAGCACAGGAACAGATGAGTCAAGACCCAAGATAGAGAGGGAGAGCATGGGGAGGCAACCAGAGCACTGGAGAAGAAGAGGAGGGCAAAGAAAATGGGAGAGAAGAGATGATGTGAAGGAGCTGGAACAGGCAATGAGATGGTCACTGTGGCAGACTCCCATTCCTTCCTTAAGGTGAGCTCAGGAGCAAACTTGGATGTAGCTTCTCCCCATAGAGATATGTCCATTCCCCCACCCCCTGATGTAGCCACAAAAGTCCTCTGCCCCCTCCTTGCTCCTAGAGGTGCACCTCTATCACAGGGCATCAGCCCATCGTCAGGGCACCACAAAGACCAGCATCTCCCCAAGAACAGGGAGCCAAGGGGATACCCCAGCCATCAGGGCAGAGCCTCACCAGCCAGGGCCTGTCCCACAGTACCTGAGCAAGGTGAGTAAAGCAGAATGGAGAAGGCAGCTAGGTTCAACCAAGAGTTGAAATAATTGAGTAAGCTCATGGTGACAAGGCACAGTTTGAGATCAAGTCAGCCCATAGGTCAGGGTATGGCTCAAGAGAGCCCATACCCAAGCAGTAGCATAGCTAGGACTGAGATGGAGACTAGAACTCCTATAACTGAACTGAAATAGGGCTCCGGGGCCCATGGGTGGGGGTGGAGGTCTCAGGTGAGGCTGATCAGGGCCATTGAGAGTAATTAGTGCCCTAAGGGTCCTGACAGCCACCTCCAGCCCAGGCCTGAATACATTTCAGGGTAAACAGCTGTATTCATTTTGCAAGAGGGTGAATGAGTGTGTACATGTCCATATACAAGGGGGGTGTAAGATGAACCACTTAAATGATTCTTCCAGACATTTCTCTGCTGTATGACCATACCTGTATGATCTGACTCCTCTCATCTGATCACACACAAAAAACAGAGCAGAACTAACTCTTTCTGGGACGGTTCCAAACTTATTTATCTGCAGGTGATTCAGTGCTTGAAGCAGAAGTGATTATTTTTCTTTATCAGTGCTTTAAGTACTACTGTTCCAGTGGCTTTGACTAGGAAGCCATCAACATGTTCTCACAGTCAGCAAAGCTATGAGGGATGGATGTCCTAAGCAGTGCCTCTCTCCAGACCACAAAGATATGCTGATCACACCAATAAGCTGATTTCTTGCAGTGACACGATGTCATGGGACTGGGCTTTACTTTGCAGCTTTAAAAAGTTAAAAGTTAGCTCCCAGGCAAAGCCATGCACTGGGATGACTTACTGCAAGATGAGCAGCAGGGCTGCAAATCAAAAGCCAGGAGCAAACTCAATTTTAGCTCGGCGCTCTGGAGAACTACTTCCTATAAGTATCTCAAACTGGTAATGCTGGACCAAAAGTTACTGGACAAAGACAGTCCCAGAGTGCACAAAGAGCCCAAAACTTGGTTGCCATTCACTTCATCTTGGGCTGACCTCTTCCATCATAGTAGCACTCTTTTGGTTATACTCATTCACAAGATCTTTGCTATGCTCTAAGAAATCCATGCTTCTTAGGTTTTACCTATTAGCCCTTTCTCTTGATATTATTTGAGTATTGCATGGACAGGAATAGGTTAAGTAGGAACAGGAGGGAGCAGAAGGCTGTTGAGGTAGATGACCACTAGCTGATCCAAAGTCTAGGCTAAGAGGAACAAAAGGATGTAAGAGGATGAGCCTTGGACAAATCGAAGAGATTAATCAGGTACTCAAGACAGCTACACTCAGCGCAAAAATGTGATTTTTCCACACCTTAGCTTCTTGCATAGAAAATAAATTGTAGAAGCCATTAAAGTTTAGCTGCAGAGGTAAGTTTTCAGAGCGCATCCTTCCAGCAGCTCACTAAGTTAAAAGCAAAAGCTATGTGCTCTTTCTTCTGATATGATAAGGCTGTGGTATTTTGTTTCAACACAGATCTGTCTTTCTTCTCAACAAATATGATTGAAGCATTAGCAGAAGACACTGACGGATGATGGTCTTCAGCAGGATCTCATCCAGATGCTCTCTCAAGGACTGGAGAGTATGTCTGATTTTGAAATGAATCTTAACTCCAGGCTACAAATCAATTGACCAGGCTTAAAGGCAGTGTGAAGACAAAGTATCAGTCTCCTGCTCATCAATATATCAATGAGGAGTCAGTGTTTTTCTGAGCTATGGCTCCTCTGAGCTTGCTATGCACAGGACTAGCCAGTCTTGCCAAGCCACCTTCTGTGCTGCTTGTATGGAAATCAGTTAAGCACAAATGGCAACCGAAAGCCAAATTAATTATACTTGACATGTCATCTTTAAAATGGAAGGGCAGTCTGTGCAAAATGGATCCCATGAAGCTGTTGCTTGCCTGCATGATGCTGCATTGCTGGTTGCTGCTGGATTGTACCGTGGTTTAATTCAGTAGTTTCTTCATTCTGATAATTTAAGCGACCCTTAATATCAGCCTTGAAACTGAATTATGTTTCAAGGACACTAGTTGACTGTACAAGACGACTGCTATTTTCCTGGGGGTCTCTGAAGGGGGCTGGAGCCACCCTTTGCCTCCAGCAGAACAGAAAGGCCCATTCATCCCTCTGTCACATGCAGAAACATGACTGTCCCAGAATAGGGCTGCAGGATACCTCCCCAGTAGAGTCAGGAGGAGAGGTGCCATGTGGACTTGTGTGCTCTGGGAAGAGAGCCAAGGAAAAGCTGCAGCCCTCCAAACAGGCCAAAGGGTTAAAGAGGCATTGACTGATACATTATGACTTCTGCCCTAGGCGGAGATGAGCTATTTGAGGTGCGTATTTCCTGATCTTTCTGGGGAGTCTAAGTGTGCAGAGGGGCAGACTCACTTAGGTAATGGGAGGAGGTCACTTCCCAATGCCCTTCAAAGACACCAGCTGGTAACAAACTTGTTCGCTCCCACCCTGGCCCAGACCAAAGGCCCAGCCTCAGTGTCACAGGCATCCACCAAGGCATAGAGATACTTCACTGAGGTCCAGAGTTAACTTTGGGACACATGCTTGCAAGTTGGAGACATCTATGTGCATTACTGACCAAAACAGGGGAGTACCAGCTGACTAACCCTGAAGCAAGGTCAGAGGCAGGCTGTACCCATCCAGTCCAGCCCACTAGCTGGCTTTACCCTATGTTTCCACCCTCAGAGGCTCATGCGCTCTGCCACACATTAAGGTGAAGCTGCAGAAAAAAACAAGACAGCAAAATGTCCAAGTCTAATCACTACATGGCAATTTCAGCAAAGAAAGTGAGAAACAGGATCCTCAAGCAGGCTCCATAAGCAGCCTTCTCCCCCCCAAAAAGCATACAGTAACACTTACAAATAAAACATTAAACTTAAAAATATAAACAAAACAAGAAAACGACATGCCTCAACACCCGCCCATCACCTGTGTGGCTTCTGGCACCGGATCTGGTTGAGCAAAGTGCTATTGGGAACATGTCTGCCCATGTTCTATCACATCTCTATCTGCAGAGCAGGCATGTGCCAAGACTTGAGAAGCCACAGAAAGATGGGGAGGGTAACAGATCCCTAAGATGGACTCTCCAATTTAGGATGCTTAATAGGATGAAGAGAGAAGAGTCTGAATGGAGGTTTTCTTCTCTGCTCTTCTGAGTGACGAATCATCTCCAGCAAAAAAGGGTATGCAGTAAATAAAGTCATAACTTTTCTGTGGATTATCCACAGCTCTGATTCATCAAACCTTCAAGGAATCATGGAAATGATTCTGTGGAGAAACACAGATAATTTGCTTTCACACAAAGAAGGAAGAAAGTTCCCAAACAACCAGTATGGATTATCCCTACCCTATTTACAAATCTTCATCATTGAGAACCGCTAGGCTGGTCAAATTCTCATTGGCATCTTTTGCCAAATTTCAAGACAGGAGGGAGTCTAATCCATTCTTGTGCCTGGATCCACTCAGAAAAAAGGCTGTAACAGGGTATACATATAACAGTATTTTATTGTGAACTTCTGCCATAGGTAGCAGAGATCCTACACAAATTCACTCATGATCCCTGTGAAAAGGGCTGAAAATGGATAACCACAAACATGGATGTGTTGGAGTCAATTCTAAATCAAGGCAAATGTAGCATCTCTTCTATCATATTGCCTGGCAAATGCCAACAATAATGCTAGAAAGCTTTTCCTGCTAGGAGGCATCTTAATTGTCATGATCTGATCTTCATTACCTCTTGAAATTAGACATCTTCATTAATTTCAAGATATGTTCCTCATTGATTTAGTTCTGCTTATGCTTCAGCACTAAGTTATTTTGTTCTTTTGTCAGATCCTAAGGGATCACTTCTGTCTTCTCACTTTACCTAGTTTAAAGACTAAGATCTATATCAAGACCAGGACAAAGTTTCTCAGAAGAGATTTACTTGCACATTCCACATTAATGAGGATTGTTTTGTCTGTGCCTCCAAGGTATCTTTGAAAAATTTCATCTTACAGGTTGGATAGAATCTCCCTGTTTTGCTGCGAGGTGGTTTGTTGAGGTTGCAGTCAGGTCAGGAGTCCTCGTTGGTGTGTGGCACAGCACGATGGACTGAGCTGATTTGAGGAGTCTCTGCAGGGAGAGTTTAGGAACTAGCACTGATTTTATGAACTCTCTGAATCTTGACATCTAACCCCCTAATCCCTCTGACAAGGCAGGAAGCGACCACCGCACACAGACGTTATTGCAGCCTGGCTGGATCTTCTTCCCAGAGAGCAACAAACTTGTCCCATGAATAATGCGACAAACCAAACCTGGGTTCTTACTGGTTTCTGCTCCTACCCCTGCATGCTCCCATCACAGGACTGTTTGCCAGGGTTATTTCTGGATGCAGACAGGCACATACCCCAGCACTAACCAACCAGTCGGTTGGCTCCAGCCAGGCCAGGCACTGGCTGAGTTCCGCTTGCCTTGCTGTTACTGGTGGTACTGGTTTGGGTTTCTCCTCTGTGCTGTGCTGCTGGGAATGCAATGAAAGACGTGTTATCTCAGAGATGTTTGTCCTTTTGAAACATTTGATCAAAACCAAGACTAAACTCACTGGAAAGAAGGAAGCATGGCACAATCACATAAATCTCATTTCTTTAAAGAACAGACCAGAAATAACTATTGTAACCTTGGTTTGACCACTTGTAGTCTGGAAATTGCCAAGGTTTGAAAGCTTGGAATTACCCCAGATGTTAGTCAAAGAAACCAGATGCTACTCCAGGATCTTAGGAATTCACAAAACCCTCAGGACAAAGGATGCTTGGGCAGCACTGGGAGAAGAAGGGCATGGCTTCCTAACAGAGGGGCTTTTCTTTAGCTGAGGGAGCAGCTGAGAGAGAATTTTACAGCCATGAGACATAGAAAAAGAGAAAGTCCATAATTTTGTAGGCAAGAATGTAAAGTCTGAAGATATGTCAAAAACAAAGGAAAATCAGCAGGAGAAATGCATCCAGATGTTTTACCACTGTGAGTTAATCTATCCATTTCTTGTGTTACCTTAAGAAAAGAGTAGTCATAATTTCTTGCAAAATCCTCACTAAGAGCTTTGACTATTCTGTGTCATCAGAGTACTAAACAGTCAAAGATCTATGAAAACATATTTTAAGATATAGTAACTGAAGACCAACAATGACCAACAGGGCTGAAAACAGCTGGACTCCAACCTGCTATTTCCGATAGCAAGCAGCAGAAATATCTGTGCTCCAAACGCAGCAAATAGGTCCCATAAAGATACTGTGCAGGCACCTGCTCAACTCAGAAGCTTACTGAGGGTCTAAACTCAGCAATCCTGTGATTGTCCATGAGGAAAAATATTAACTGGGGCTGCAAGGAGGTCTGCAAACCCAGGATGGATATTGGCCTCTCCTGAGTTACACTGCCCAAAGCAATGCTTCCTGGCGTGAACGCAGAGTTTGCAGTGAAGCACAAAAATGTTGTTTCCTGTGGAAACTTGTTAATCCATAGGCTGTGAATATCTCTCTCCGTGTGCAGTTACGCAGTCAGCCCCAGTTTCCCCAGCCTCAGGGTGATGGCAGTCATTTGTTTGCCTCTGAGTTTTGATGAATTGAAATTATTTGTCAGCGTTGTGTTTGTTGTTGTCATGTTGCGTAAGCTTAAGTGGTCCGCAGTCGGTCAGACAAAATGAGCACATAATACAGAAGTCTGTCTCTAGAAGTGGATCGCAGCAGATTTGCTGCAAAAACCCTTCTACATAGGAGTACTTTTGCATGACTTTGCTGGCTTTGAACTTACCAGGTTATTATAAAAAAATACCATTTTTTAATAATGTACTGCATATGCTCCAGAGTTGAAAACTTTCAATCAAGGGGTAAGAGAAAAGAAGAATAGAGTAGAAAGGAAGAAACACTTTATCTGACATTTCCAATGACAGGCATATTTAATTGGCAATTACAGTTTGAAGACTGGTAGTCAAAAATATAGTAAGAAAAGATTAGACAAGATTATGGCTTGAATATAAAACAATATACAAATAACATGATACAAATGAGAAAAGTTTGGAGATGGACAACAAGGGTGAGCAAGGCTGTGAGATGGCTTCCTACAAGAGATCTACATTATTCCTCCCAGGGGCAGGACGTGGCACTTCCCTCTGTTGAACTTCATGAGGTTCCTGTCAGCCCATTTCTCCAGCCTATTGAGGTC